>NW_010972687.1:3421363-3498851 GCF_000737465.1 Haliaeetus leucocephalus | reverse complement strand
GGAGTGAGTCAGCAGCTGCATGGTGCTTAGCTGCTGGCTGGGGTTAAACCACAACAAATCCCTTTTAGCAATATCTGTGTCTGCATTCAGATACATCAATGGCAGACCCACCTAAGAAAAGGTGAGCTAAAGGGCAAAATTGAAATTGCTGGGAGTTTTCCCCCTTTTTTCCTCTCTGCCTGCCCTCTCCCCCCCTCCATGGGCTGTGATCCCAGAACTGGTGGGGTGAAACTTGTTTCTGCATCAAGTTAGACACAAACTGCCTTTTCCGTTCTTTTTATAACAAGACATTCACAAATGGGAACATTCTGAATAATAGGGTTTTCTTCACCGTACCCAAGGAATATACTCTTATCCTTAGAAAAAGCTTGCAGGAGTTTGACATCCACTCAGGATTTAACAAGAAAACAATACCAACTGTAACTACTGCTAGACTACTGACTATGGATGACTGCTTCCAGAAAACACCGATTCAGTAAAATCTCAACACTACAATGAATCTAGGCAATTAGCTGCCACTTTTAATGGAGTGTTTCCACTGTCTAGATAGTTATCAGATCTCAGTTTCTCAGGTGAGGGCAAGGATTGGGATTATCTTTGTGAACGATAGATGTGAATACGTGAAGTATATGTGTATACGAAGTTTTTGCTTGTTTATTTTGCAGTGCTATGCAAAGAATTAATCAGGAGAAAAAACCCTCACTCTAGCAACCTTATGGCTATGAATATACAGGAGTGTGTGGATTATGGTGATGATACACAAGTGTCTCTCGAGCATTCTAAAAAACTCCTATCTGAATATATGATAGCACACATTTCTTAACCATTACATAGTTTCTTTTCTGTTTCCCTCTGCAATGTTATAGTAGGAAACCTAAAGTCACCATAATTTGTCAATCAAAACTAAAAAGAACTACAAGCTGCTACTGCATCAAAATTTTCAACACAGTATTCAGCAATTTGCTTCTGTAATGAAGACAGAATAATTCACTGACACAAACCACCCACAGAGCTTACTGCTTAAAACACTGTTATCACTCCCCAAACTACACAGACAGGAAATACTTCTGTTCAATGTATTGGGAAGTTTGCCACACAGAGTTACAATTATGTGTTGCAAAAAAACATACATCCAAATACAGAAAGCATATGCATTAATATAAAACACAGTGAAAACATTTCTCTTTACAACAGGAGAATACGATTTCGTTCTAAATACTCTTACCCAGACATCTTTTTCTTCTTCCATCACACCCCAAAATGAAATTCAGTGAGTGAAAATACCTGAAGTTAAACATTTTAGACTGTTGCACACAAAATAAGTTACCTTGTAATTCCAATGTAGGACACCTCTTGCTTTGTATAATTATTAACCAATGAAATCCCAACATCTTGCAAAGACAGAACAATTTCTTGTTCTGCTAGTTCTGCTTTTACACTTTCATATGTCAATTTAAATACATTCTCATCTTCAGTGATCAGGACAATACGCTGCAAACCTTCAAAAAATGACACTAAATAGACTGCTTTTCTACAATCCAGGCTGAGTATTTCCATTTTGTCCTACAAACAAGAAAGGAAAAGTTTTTACAACCATATTCATCATTCTACTCCAGAAGCAAATATAAAAAACTTAGCAACACAAACAACAATAAAAGACATTTTTTAAACGTACAGGAAAATAATAAAAGTTTTAATTATGACATTTACAGCAGTCTCCTTCACACACACATGCTTTTGAACTGAAGACAATGCTTACTGGCACAAGCTCCAGCAAACACAGTTGTTACTGTTCTGTGTTTGAACCTCATATGAGATTGCCCATCATACTCACTACATATGGAATCTCATACATACACTGATGAACAAGATAATAAGTTAGACTGCATTAAAAGGAGATTTAGATAATAAACATACCTCTTTTGGGGTAATTTCCTCAGTTCTATTTCCACATTTCCATTTCAATTTTCTAGATCCTGCTGGGTCTGCCCAAGTATACAGTACTGCCTTATTTGGCTGAAGACAGTCTTCCAATTCACTGAGGGAGCTACAACAAGGTAATATTAAATTAAAATGTCAATGAATATTTTGTGTCAATGACTTTTGCATTCCAGCATTTCAACAAGAACACCTCAGTTATTTTTTCAAATAATGAAATGAAAACTTAAAACATTGTGCATGAAAAAAACATGCACAAAACCATTCTCAGCACACTTCAAAATACATATGCAGACTTTAGAAATAAAGTATACGCAGTAGATTTTAAATACTCATTTTCTTCCCCACTTGTAGTTAACAGGAAAACATTAAATAGAGAGGAAAAAAAAAACAGACGTGGAGCTTACAAGCTGAAAGGAAAATTCAGGATTTGTGCTGCCTAACACTAATATTCCAAGAGAAGAAATGCATGTTCAAAATCCATTGTTTAGGAAAGGTTTCCCTTATATGATTTGCTGAAGGGAAAGAAGTGCAGTGTTTAGTATCTGGATACAGTGGATCTTTTCAGACAAAGATTTTAAACTCCATTCCTCCTCGCACACAGTTAAAAACTGGCAGACTTGTCTTCTACAGCTCTCTGAAAGGAGCCTATCCCAGAAGGGGAAGTGGAGAGGGACATACTGATCTCTTTTCACTGGGATCCAGTGATAGGACGAGTGGGAATGGTTCAAAGCTGGGCCAGGGGAGGTTTAGACTGGACATTAGGAAGCATTTACTGAGGGGATGGTCAAACACTGGAACAGGCTTCTTAGAGAGGTGGTCGATACCTCATGCTTGTCAGTGTTTAAGAGACATTTGGACAACGCCCTTAATAACATGCTTTAACTTTTGGTCAGCCAGTTGGATTAGGTGATCATTGTAGGTCCCTTCCAACTGAAACATTCTATTCTAGTCTATTCTCCATAGTTCATTACAAAAGTTACATATATACCTATTAAATTTACACTAGGGATGCCCAAAAGCCAGCTTAAAAGATCAAAATTACTAATCTTTACAGATGAAAACCAAAGCAAACAATTTAATATATTCTTCAAACAGGAACATACAGCTGCAAGCTTAATTTGACTAGCAGCTCTTCTACTTTTCAAGTAAAAAAATCTTTAAACAACACTGCTCTGACTGACTGAAAGGAAAAAATGGTAGAGGCTGTTTGGTTTTTGAAAAGAAATAGGTCAAGAATGCTGTAGATATGCTTACATTTCTCAGCACTGCTCAGTATCTGCATACAGTAGCACAGCATTATAAAGACATTCCATCTTGAGAACAGAACCAGTACAGCTACATGCAGGTGCATAACCAAATTTTCACTGATTGCAGATAATTCCTATTTGTTAAATTAATCTTAGTTTTGGTCTAGCTTGACAAAAATTTATGTAAATACCTACCCGTTTTTCAGTCCATTCCCTCATCTCTCCAATAACTTTTTAACCCATTCTTTCACCTAAATCTCAACTAAATATGATAGGACAGTAAAAGTCTCAATCTAATTACACTTACAATTAATTTGTTACTTATTCTGCACAGTCAGCACCTGCACAGTTTCAGAAAAGCCAAGCATATCCTTTTCCCCCACCAGGAAAGTAAAGGAATGTAGTGGGCAAGGCCATAAAATTCATATAAAAAGAGACCAGAAAGCTTCTTTAGCTCACAAAACAGCTTCTTTACTTGTAGAAACAGGCACCTAGCACTATATAACACTGCACTGGTAACAATTCATTCTCTTCAATTTATAAAACAAGACATTTTGGGGTGGTCTGACAAAATTAGACACCCATGTCTTAAAAAATAGGCTTCTTAAGAAATAGGCATGTTTACAATACGCGAAATAACAGTTCACATGTCTCCATGCAGACATCCACACTAAAACTCTTCTTACATACCTTTGTCCATACTCAATAATTTCTTCTTTAGTATGGTTTATCAAGAGAAAGGGAGCTGCACCGTCATGGTAATTAGAAAAAGTAATCACTGTAGAATGTTCAGTCAGGTTAACATCCACTGTAATTCCTCCAAGCTATCAGATATAAAAATTATGAAGTAAATAACAATGTAATTAATTTCTAGTAAAGCAAATGTAGTTTACATATTTTGGAAAACTTCTACTCTCATCAGATAAAACCGCCAAATAGTCAACCAACCAACCTGTTTTAACATGTCTTTAAAATATTTCCCTGATCTAACTACTAGGTAACAGGCATTACACTTAATAATCAAAACTATGGAGGAGTTCTGTACTGTCAAAATTTAGGCTGGTGGTAGAGGAATCTTCCCTGAACCAGTCATTATGCATTAATGCCCCCCAAAACATTCTACTATTAAAAACACTCATATATTTTAAAACTACTACTAGATGAGACTATATGCAACATAGAAGTAAATTCAGTGGTGTCAAAGTTACTTTCCAAAGTAACAGTGTTATTTTAGAACTAATGTAAATACCTCTCAGCTTCAGCTAGACAACACTAGCAAAATAATCTCTGTTTCAACTTCTATATATAGACCTGCCTCCCAGAGAAGCGCTTAAAACAGAACACCTACTTACATCTGTGTGTACACACACAGGAAAGAGAGAGCACGAGAATGAGAATAATACACTTGCATATACATAATCTTTTCCCCAGCTAAGGTTTTGCAATACTTGATTGAATGGGAAGACAGAAAGTTTTGAGAATGAAAATTAAACAGTTATTTATGTTGGTTTACCCAATTTCTGAAGGCAACCATTTACCTTGTTGTCCAAATGCAGTAGGAGACAGTTTTCTTGCTTATCAAAATTTATCTTCTTTGGGGGGAGGTCAGAGTTTTCAACCCTAACAAGCAGTTTGTTGGCATCATTTTCAGGCCAAAAAGGAATGCACTAGAAAAAAAAATAATCAGATATTTTAAAGTAAGAAAACAAACTAGATGTTAAATGGCATTCATTTCAGCCCAAAGTTCATCTACTAAAATTCTACCCAAAAGCGTAATGAGTTGGATCAAAAACTCCATTAAAAAACCTATAAGTATTTACCTACCAGAACACAATAAATTAAAAGCAAGTCAGAAATAATTCAGACTACAGTGAAGAAACTGAGGAGTTAAGGAGCTAAAAGTGAAAACAGTAGGACTTCATATTCACATGAACAAGTAGATTTAAAATGGGTAATGTATATGAAATCCAGAGTATAAAGCTAAGTGTGGCTACAACACTGAAATGGCCAAGTTGTTACCAAAAAAAAAAAAATTTTAAAAAGATCAATTGACAAAACTGTTCTTCCATTAACAGACCTTTTGCCCAGGAAGTAAAAATTACAGATCAATCTTATACTGACAATGACAAAAAGGGATATTAGCATAAACACACTCCCCATAGTAACTTCCGTATGCAGGACATCAGCATATTAGATGTTCTTTTGAAATACTTTATATATATCCATAAAAATACATATACACACACATATATATGTGGGTATAAAACATACATAAATAAAATATGCAGCATTAGGCAGCTAAATCAGAGAGCATGTTCTGCTATTCACATCTACAGTTGAAATCACAGCAACTCTGGGTTTAAAAATCCTACAGACAATCTCTCTTCAATAGTTTACATACCAAATGGGTAAGACAGGAGGCAGGGAAGACAAAAGTTTTAATTGTAACTAATGAAAAGTTTCCAACTAATTAAAAGAGTCCTGCCACAGGAACAAGCTATTATTAACAATAACTCTCAACCAGCAAGAGCCGAAGTCCGTCTAGATAGACCAGTTTTCCTCCATTTCAAACTGTTCACCTGCAACATCCAAAGCTTCAGGAGCATCATTCTCAAACACAGGTTAAGAAATGAGATGTTTATATTTAATTGCGTCTGAATCCTAGAATTAAATCTTCAATGGTGAAAGACTAGTTCACCAACTTACCATGCCACTAAGTTCCCTTTCCCATTGTTTCTCACACCACAGGAAGCAGGAAGACAAAGGAAAAAAATATAGTTAAACAGAAGATTGAAGGTGTTATCTACATCAACACGTATCCTACAGACAAAGGAAATTTAAATTGTGTTGTAAACTAGCATAAAACATAGCAAGTAAATCTCAACATGGAAATTAAGAGACCTCAAAGGAAATTAAAGGAGAATCAGTCAACAGTAAATGAAAGTTTAAAATCAAAACCAACATAAGTTAAAAGAATTGGCTAAAAAAGAAGTTACAGAATCAACCACAGAGAAGTGAAAAATAAATTTTTGCAATAGTCTTTAGCCACAGAAAGTGTCACAAAATGATGCTGTTAGCAAGTGTTTGGCAAAACATTTGGCAAGTGCTTCACTAGGTATTATATTTATACAACAATCTCCATTTCATAATAGGATCTTTAATTTATATTTAGCAGTGGTCTCATGTACAGTCTTCAGCAATGTTTTCTTTCTTTCTTTCTCTCTCTATGTTGGTCAACTGTCTTCTGCTCAAAGGACTGTCCTTGGCAAGCCATTTCATACTAATCATTGTCCAACAACTTCTATTACAACCTTTGAAGAACAATGGATTTTTCTAAAAACAGTAATTAAAGTTTCTGATAGATTGACTGCTTTCCAGACAGGAAACATGTTGAAGAGGAGATGGGTTCTACACAAGGATTGCTTTTGTCCCTTAGAAGACAAGCTATCTGTCACTAAGAAAGAAGAGAGGATAAAAAAGAGAAGGAGCAGGAAGGACTCCACTTAAAATGACAAAAATAGAATGGGGGGAGAGGGGAGCAAGCTGAGATATGAATTAACATTTCAACAAGTTTGTTTTTTTGAAGATCAACCTAATGTAAAAGAGTAAAGTGAGAAGTACTCAAAGTCACAGGCATTAATTTAAAAAAAAAAAAAAAAAAATCTAGGTTAGCTGGATAGTAGAGTTCTCCATCTCAAGAACAGGATCAGATAGGAACTTGTTCCTGGAAATCTGTCCTGGGTGCCCAAAGATAGACCAAGAGTGGCTGGACTCTACCTAGCTTTAGAAGAGGTAAGAAACATACTGGATTGAGCAACTGGGTTACAAATGAACAACCTTGGCAGACTTAACTATCACATCACAGATTTTGAGAGACTGCTTATCAAAAGGTAAAATATTGACACAATGTGGAAAGGTAAGCAAATTTGGGAGTGAAGTTTGGAATAATTTAGGAGGGGATACAGATTCCTCTGTTGACCTCTATTACTCCATTTGATATACTGCCATATCTAATCTTTCAAAAAATATTAGGAGTGGTCCTAAAATGTACAAAGTCCTCCTTTGATACTTGATAACAGAAAGGAAACTAAGATCAATTAATACAATTATGAAACACCTGAGAAACGATGACACTTGTGGGACAAGCTAGAAAATTCTGTAAACATATCAGTAAAACGGCAAACACAGGAAAACCAGAGATTATATATGTGGCAATGTGTTTGAACTTTAAAAACTATTACCTTTGAATATTTTTTGCAGAAAATTTCAAAAGTTCCTGTAAAATAATTCAATTTATTCTAATAAAAACTCTATATCAAATATAAACCACAAGACACCAAGAAGTAATAAAATCTGACTATATTTTCTCAGAGTAAAAAGTCAGATATGAAGTAGCCCACGCCACTACACACGAACCTTTGTCATTTCAGAGCTTTATCAACAAAGTAACTGAGGAATCATGCATGTAAGGAACCCAAAAACTATGTCGAGTCCAACAAAAGTTTGGTGCAGAGGAACATAAGAATATTAGGAAATAGAACAAATGTGTAGGCTTATGGCAAATAGCCTATTCTTGAGTGAAAGCAAAGAAATATTTTTGAAAACAATGATAAACAACATAGGAAGCTGAACTGACCTAAACACTTAAAGATCTAAACATCATTGTGTACACTTAACAAAAATCACAATGGAACAATGACAACAAGAAGCACGCAAAGTAGTATCAATTCCAGAAATTGAAACAATGATATTTAAATGGTATTTCTCTCACATAATCATTAAAGATAAAATGCTTACTTAAGGCACATGTGTGGGAGGTACCAAAAATGTACCAAAAAGATCTGGTTACAAATCTGATTTAAAATAGTCTTTTAACTTTGGTATTTTAGTTTGCAAGCATTTTTGGTAACCATTTGGAGTATCTACAACACTAAAGAAAAGCAAGAGGGCCTCTAACTGCACTATTTGTTAGGCTAAACTCTGTCTGGTTTGGATATGCTCTCTTCAAGACTCATTGGAAGGGAAGAAGGGAGATTTCACTCTTCCCAGAAGGCAGTATGGATCATTTTCAGCTTTCACAGGCATCCAACACTACCCCAAACAGACATTTCTTTTCCTACATGTCCTGAAGGAAGGCATAATGGCCTCAAAACACATACGAAACGTAATTGAGGGATACTGCAGTGCAAACAGCCAAGCTGCACACCCAATCTGCAAGAGTCTGGACCTCTGCAACATAGACAAAAGCCCAAAAGCCATTTCCACACTGCTTGCCCTGGGGGCCAGCAATCCCTGTCTAGAAATGATGCATTCATTAAGCACTAAAAAACAGCTGTGAGACTAGTCTCAGAAGAACAGTTTGGAGCTATCTGAACTGATCCACATGAGGGATTTTCTTCCTATATGAAAGTGGCATGACATGTACCAGCTCAGCCAAAACACTGTCAGACTCCACTGCAAAAAATGAACAGAAGTTTCAGTGCCACTGCAGAGAGAGATAATATAGTAACAGTACAGGTCTATTTCTGATGCAGGTAACAGAGAAAACATTCCAATTACAATGTAAACCAGCTTCACAATAAGTCCTAAAGCAACACTGAGAAAAGGTAACAGGACACAAGGACAATATATTCAGACACTGTCATTGAACACTATGCATGGCTCATATTTTCCATCAGTAAGTGTTCAAACCATTCTGGGGGTTTTTTTCCCCTTAGAGAAATGACTCAGAACAACTTCCTTTCTAAGTTTACCTGTTGCAAAACAATAGGAATCCACTTTTCCTTGCCTTCTTCAGCTACTTCCAAAGTGTATTTGCTTCTATTTGAGATCATAAAAAATGGAGTGAAAGTTACAATTCTAGTAATGTTAAAGCTGCTGTTGTTTATGGTGACACCGACCTGTGAATAGAAAGACATTGTTAGAAGTATGTTGTTCTCTTCTTACCTCATTTATATCTCCTGAAAGTAATGAATTTGAAAGATAATTTTAACTCACTTGATACTCCTTTTTATGACTCTTGCATTTCACAGAACCATGACTTCCAACTGTGTCCAGTGAAAATGGATCAGACAGTTCACTATCAGTTACCATAAGTTGCACCTGTGAAGAAGCACCCTAAATTAACTTTCAATTTACAGACACTGACAACATTTAAATCGTATATAAAGTATGCATATATATATAAATACAAGTGCATACTGGACATGCTGGTTTGTCTATTAAAAGGTCAAGACACAACAATTGCCCGTATCTTCTCACGAAGATATTTTCTACCACCCTTAGTTATAAGCTATGTGGAATAAGCATTATAAGTGTAAGATACTCCAGAAGAAGCAACCACATAAGGATCCTTTCCAAAACTTATCACAATTAACATCTCAAAGGCAAATCAACACAATCTTGTGATCTCTCTCATATCTTTCATCCATCAGTAATATTCAGCATTAAAAAACTCACATGGCAGACTCAAATGGTAAACTGCATCTTAGCTTACTACAAGCTCAGACACAACCTACCAACCATCACTGCAAGCATTCATTTTTCAAGTAGCATCAATTTTTCAAGTACCACAGTTTACACTTCTTACAAAACTTCTAGGTCTTACTTGAAATAAGGACCTTTATTGATGCAGTTTAAATGGGACAAAGGAAATTCTTTCATTTAGGAAACATTTCTCAATGAATTTTATTCCTCTCAAAGATCTCTTTCTTAAAAACACCTTTGATAATGTAAATTTCCCACCTCAAGCATATCTGACACTACACTTATTTAAAACATTGTCTTTAGACAGAGATATTGTAGGTCGCATGCCCTTTTCAGAGCATAGTGTAGTGTAGGTAACCTTCTAAGTGTAAAAATTACTTTCATACAACAACACTGGGGAGTGTGGAGCTGTCAGGTTTTACAAGATATAATACCTTGTTATTCTGAAGGAAGTTTTTGGGCTGGAAAGAAAAAAGGAGCGGCCTTTTGTAATCCGGAGGATGCTTGCGGTGAATACCATCAGCTTTGTATTGCAACATTCGACCAGTTTTATTTACCATCCAGTACGGACTGTGAATTGCTATAACCATCTGCCCAGTTGTGTAGGTCACGTGGACAGCAATATCCAGCTCAGTCTTATCCAACTCCGTGATGCAGTAAAACGTTGTGAAGCTGATATCAGGTAGATTGCTTTTTATATGGTACTCACTTTTCCAATTTTGATCAAGATAGTTAAGCAACTGTAAATCTAGTTTTGTTTGATCCAAGACTGCATTATGAATCTGGGCTGAACATCCTTCTTGTAGAGTGTCATACTTGTTCCCATTTCCCTTAAAAAAATCCAAACAGTGTACATTTGCATAAGTCACACTTAAAATTCATATCAACTTTTCTTTTCTAGCTAGCTGTGAAAATTAAGATACATACAAGTTATTGAGGCATAATTTTTAAATGCTTATTATGCTATTTAGCTATGCTACATTCTTAAACATCTACCTTAACACAACATTTTACAGAAAAACACTTGTCATTGTCATCTTTATTTAACACACAAAAAAAAAATCTCTCACCAGATTCAAATACATAAACATGCTTAAGTGGCAGATTTCCTCAACTCAGTATTTCTTTCACTAAGTTTAAATTTATAAGACACAAGCAGAAAAAATCCTGTTCCTTCCATACATTTGGTAGAGGCCACGGTCTCTAGTTCTAGTAATTGTGCATTTGCAACAAAATTTCATCATTCAATTCTACTACTTGAGTCCAAATACTAAATACTAAGACCATTTGAAAAAAAAAAAGTTTCAGTGTCTCCCATCTATATTTCTATTATCTTATGCCTACATCAGTAAGCAGTGTGACACAACCATAGCAGATCCACAGAATGAAACATTTAGTGTTGAGGAACCGATGTCCACAGTGCACATGTTTTAGGTGTTTTACTTGAGACTGGCTCTCATCTGGCACTGGAATGAATGACTATTAACAGTCAAAGCACACCTAATTGTTTAATTTCATGTGAAAAGAATATAAAGTCTGGCACTAGGCTGCAGTTCAACCCAAAACCTGGCAAAAAAGCAGGTCTGTGAGAAGTCACTAAAAGCATGCTACTGCTACAAGTCAGTGACCGTGACAGCACATAAAATGCTACTGCAGGCTGACCCACTTATGTCACCCGAGGCAGTCATAATTCACAGGAAAAACTACACCGCAGTTAGGCTTAAGGTGCACTTGAGCACCAGCAAGTGACTCTCTCACAGGGCTAAACGTGCACAGTGTAGGTTTTACTTTGCATATATATCTAAAGTATGACTTATTACTAATGATTAATACCACCACTTTTCACATTCTGGTACTGTTTCATTTCTATACACGCAGACTTGCCCTTACAAGATCTGTAAACTTGCTTCACAGATACTTTAACAGAAGTCTTTCTTCTAATATTAATTTAGAAACATATTTCAATTAGCTGCTCAGCTTTCATACCATAGGTGGGAATCATCACAAATAATACAAACATTAAAGAATTACCTCTACAGAGTAAGTGATTTGATAAGGAAGGAGATTGCGGAGAAGAACAGAAGGCCATAAATGAACAACATATGGAAAATCCCATTGATCTTCTGCACATAATGAAGATGTCAACATGTCTTTTACAGGAACAATATTGATGATAAGTGAGTAGTTAGTTGACCTCGCAGACTGGCATTTCCTTTGTAATAAACTGTCAACATTTTTCATAATTTCATCAAATGTAATTCCTTCACACATATCATATCCTCCATCCACTCCATTTTCATTGGCTAGCGGTTGCAAACTTAGTATGGATCTGTAAATGAAAACTTTTTTTAAACATTCAGTATGAGTTTTAATTTTTCAATTACGAAAAAGTACTATGCAACACTAACATTCTAGGATTATTTGGATTTTGGAAGATTTCTGACAGTAATTCATTGCCTGCCTTTATCTTGCTTAAAGGAGGAAGCAAAAGGTGGTCTGGATCGCAAAAGTTAAGTGAATTACACCAGTTGGAGTTTTTTGTTCCATAACTGCACATACTTCCCTTGCAAAGAAGTGACTGTTGGAGATTCTTATGAAGAGGCTACTGAATTCCCTTAAAAGTGCTGCTATTTTCCTGTTCCAAGCAAAAGGTCTGGATAAACAATTCACTCCTATGACACATCTGCAGAAAGTGCCCTTCTTTCCAGTCCCATAAAGCATCAAGTTTATGCTTTTACACACACAGCTTTTGTAAGGCAACTGCTTTAATCCAATCAGCTGCTCCTTGACTGAAGATTTTTGTTAGTAAATATTTCCTGCCTAGTGGAACTCACCCATGTATCTGTGCAATGAATCAGAATGTCACTAAACTTCATTAAATAAAATACAGATAGTTAGAAACATTAATGAACTTACATTATCTACAGTAAAGTGTAACTTGTTTAAGGAAAAGATACACAGCTGTCATCTTAAAAAAAAAAAGGGGGGGGAGAGTGTTTGGGGGAAAACAGAAGGAAAAAGTCTGTCATCTTAAAAAATAATCAAAGCAAACTTATCTGTCTAAAAGTTGGGGACAGTTCAGCTAAACTATGTGTAGAAACTCATTGCAGTTTTAAGTGGGTATTGGCTTGAGGGTGCTAATAGCATAGCTATGCTAGAAGACAAGTCTTTATAAGGTTTGCAAGTCTTTTTCTACATCTGTGAGAGAGTTTAAGTGTATTAGTTTCAATTTTTTATTTCAGAATCACAAAACATCAAAAGCCCTTTTTAAGAAAAAAAGTCTATACTGTGCAGATAACAATCACTGTGTTCCAGAAGTACCTGGGCTTGGATCCTTAAAGTAACTTAGCTAATTTAAGTTGTTCAGTAAAATGGATTTCAAAAGACTTCCAATTCAAGAATCAAATAGTATTCTGTTTAACTCAAGACTAGATGCTCTGAGAAGATCCTACCCAGCAATGATAGCACAGTATTAATTGCAGTATGAGGTAGCAGAGAGAACAATTAATTTTTTTTTCTGCATAATTGTATGGATACAATAATCAACAATGTATAAACATATTCCATGATAAAAGAATAATGCAATGAAGTACCTGTAAGAGGACAATGGTATGTTGAATTCATTTTCTGGTGAAGCAGTCCCTAAACATCTTCCTTCCTCAAAAATATTTAATGGGATTGAAAAATGGTTCCTTATCTACGTGAAATAAAAATCCAGCAACATACATTAGGAAAAAATGGACAGATAAAGTGTTTTGAGCCTAACAGAGCACAGAGTGAGAACTCTCTCATTGTTCATCTCTACCCATTTACCATTCAAGGTCAGGTATTTCAAAAGAACTGTCTCTAACACCAGCAAATCTCCTTAAATGATTTGGTTGTGCAGATTGATGTTATATTTTAATTATGAAATTAATACATTCGTTGTAAAATTCTTTTCAAGGAGAAACATAAAGCTCTGTAAAACCAAAGACAAGTAAATCTGAACTATATAATAACTTTCCAAAGAACTTTCTCCTAAAAATATAGCACATACAAGGCTGTGTGGGTCAAAATCCATATGGCAAAAAACACAAGGGAAGTCAAATACTTATTTAAGGTTAAACCATCAATACCCATTATAATTTGGGTCGTATATAGTTCTCTTGTTCTTTGCAAACATTTTTTTATTTATTTCAGGGTTAACTTAATGGCATTATTAGCTCTGGAAAAAAAAATTAGTTTAGGGAAGAATAAAACAGTAAATCTGGTTATTAACCAAGTTGTAAACCACTCTGGGCAAAAGCAGCAAGTGAAATGTAACAGGGACATTATCACTATCAAACACTAATATCTGGACCATCCCAGTACTTGTAAACCATATAATGTCTATCAAAAATACTATTCAATCAAAAAAGATATATGCTCAAAGGGCTCACTCTTCAGCTGACCTGGTACTAAATTTGAAATTCATATATTAATGGTACAGGGTGAAAAAAAGAAATAATCTGATAGAAGGGTAACCTTGCAGAACCAAGGTAAGGTTAAGAGAGGTTTGATCACTTCACACAAAGCACTTAGTTCAACAAGACTAAAATTAGAGCTAGCATTAGAAAACAGTACTGATGAATGACCCTGATCTGAAATCTGGTCCATTTCTACCTCTACCCCGCCCACTGTCTTTGCCACTTCGAAAAATCTTTTTATTCTTGAAAATCTCTTTTAAACTACCTTATAATAAACAACAGCAGTTACATGAATTTTTCAGATAATTTTTTAAAATATGTTTTTTAAAATGTTTATTTAAAGACTATAGGATCATTTTCATTCATTAAAAAATTCAAGTAATAATGAAATTATCATGTATGGAGATGTAACCTGAATAGGAGAACGTATAGTTATCATCTTGCTCCCTTCAACAGTATCAATCTGGCAGACAATGGACCTTTCAACACCTGATTCCTCATGTCTCACTCTGTAAATACATCGACCCACTTTTGTCAATGGAATCTTTTCCACAGTAGAATGATTATGTGGACCTAGAATTTACAAGATGAGAAAAGAAAGACTCAAAAGGAGCATAAAAATATTATTTGAAAGACAGAAATATGCATTCAGTAGAATTTCCTGTATTATTCAATCTATTAAAAAAAAATTAAAGCAGATGAAAAAGTACAATCACCACTTGTAACATGCCAATCTTGCACTATTACTAAAGAAACAGCAAAGATTCTTTTATCACCACAGGAAAGAGTGAGTCCATCACTCAAATAATTAAGTAGGGTTTGCAACTGCAAATAAAGAGAAATGTTTACAAGATGTAATGGCTTATTAACAAAGTACAGCTCAGAAATATTGTGAAAACAATTAACTAATAAATCATATGGTCAAGACCATTTTGAAAAATCAGTTTTGAAAAACTGTCAATTGTTGCAATAAATCAACTTAAATTGTTAACACATACTCCATTAAAAAAGAGCTAAATTTTACTTTTAGCTTTAACTGTGCTTTACTTCAAATTATTTAAAACAATCTTCTCTTAAAAACATTCCCCTTTAGAGTAACTTCTATGAACACACATACATATAGGTCTCAATTCTACAAGAAAAAAAATTATTTTGGGTGGCTTAATTCTGCATTAACATGTGAATACAAACAAAAATATTTGATTGCAGTAAAATTATGAAATAAAAATTAGTTACCTAAAAAATATATCATATTAGAAAATTTATGCTACAAAAATTAAAAAGCATAATACATGTAACTTTTAGCTGCAAAGAAGAAAGCAGGTATTCAAATACTGCCATGCATCTCGAATCCAAAAAACCTGCTCCTTTCATGTTATGTAGTCCCCCAATACTTACTGACCTGTACAAGGTGCAGTATTATGCATCATGTAGTATTTACAAAAACAGAAGACGTATGAACTTTGGAACTTACAGATCTGAATGTAAAACCTCTTGCTACTCAGAGTTGTCATTGCTGTGAACTGGTCACTCTCATTTTTTGTTCTGACAAATTCCATATTTAAATTCTCTCCATCTCTTAAATGAAATATTTTTTCTCCACATTCAACATTAAGGACACTAAAGGAATCACTAGGCGAGACAGTGATGGGAAGTCCTAAAGAATTTATTATTACAAATGGTGCTCGGTCTTTTTTGAAGATGTCTGAAGTTTGACTAGCAGCTTCAGCAAATGCCTAGAAAGCAAAGTATAGATACAAAACACATGTACTGAATAAGACTTCATCAAGACTATCTGTGCAAACATTCATTTAATAATTCCGACACTGCATAGTTAAGTAATCTTTCTTACCGTGCCCAAGTTACTCAGCATTTGTAGCCCACATTTGGATAGTGTAATGTTCAGCTGGTCTTTTGAGGAAACATTTATTACTGTTTTATATTCTGGAACTTTGTAGTTTTCTTCCTCTGCATCTGATTCAACCAACGCTTTTTTAGCCTTCTTCTTCATCTGAAAGGAGATTTTTAAAGAAGTCTTATCTGACCACTCCTTCTGTAGAAGCAAGTTTCACCTAAAGAGTCTTTTTCTCTCCCTTTCCTGCTTCTACATCCTGCCATGGTTTTTCTTTTTTTGTTCATGTTTTAAGTCTCAAATAAATACAAAAGAGAGAGAGAATAATGAAGGCAAGAGGCAAAAGTTATTTTTCAGAATTCAATGACATTCTAGCAACAGTAGCTAAATTTATGATTATTCAAAAATAAAGAACATACCCAGTAAATGCTGTGTGAAAACATTTATCTTAACATATCTAATAACACTGTGTAATAACTATTATACATAATTGATTTCCTGTTCTTAAAAGAGTAACTCCAAATTTAGTCTTTATAAGTTTCCAAACCAAATACTTATTTTGTATGTTTTCATTTGTTTGAAGGAAAGAAATAAAAATCACATGGATTACATTTTCCTGGCCTTCAATATTTCTGGAAATTATGTATTTCCAAATGTTATATGTCAAATCTGGGCAAGAAGATATGAGGTTTGACTCACTATCTTCTACCTTCCTCCTGCATTAGGTCTCATATCCTTCTGGAAAATTCTTAGGAATATTTTTAATAGCAATTTCTTAATTGCAATATCAAAGTCCATAATTTTTACCCTTCTGAGGCCATTACTGTAGAGAGTTGTTTAATCTAATTGAACAACAGTTCTAGGAAAAGGGTGGTTCATCCATTCTGAGCAACCTCTCAGGCTAAAAATACTTGAAAGGTTTTGAAAAAAAATCAGAAAACAATATAATAAAACAGTTAAGACATAAGGAGAGAAAAAAGAACTATCGCCCTTCCTCAGATAAATGCTTATCTATTTTGAGACCAGAATCTAGACTATTTCCTTAAGAAAGATGGAACAGGAGTGGTAAGAGCACTATTCCCACAGTGCACTTTGTGCTGGTCAGTAACAGGTATCAGTTTTTCCAGTACATTTCTACTAGATACTACTGTGGAACAGGATAAGTGGTCTTCTATCTTTCCAAAGTCACTGAATGCATCACTAGCATATGACCTAACTTTAGAGAAACTGATATAAAGTCATTATGATTATCTAGTGTAACTCGAATCAAATCCTCTTGCCATCTGAAAGCCAATATTACTTAACAGATCTGTGAGTCTGGATCTTCACTTGTGCAAGAGCTGGTTTCAATCACTAATTGGGGAAAAGTCTCAGTAACAAACACAAAGGAACAAAATTGTTAGAGTAGTCTCAGCAATGAAAGGTGCAGAGCCTTTGTCTCTTCTAATGTATTGAAATGAAAGATCTGAGTTTAGCTTTAGAAAATATACCTTGATTTCAAGAATCCACGGTTTAAAAAAATCAGTCTTCTCAACTTCTAGTGGTTCAAGCAAAGGTTCCCACACCCCAAACATCTCATTAAAATAGTGTACCTATCAAAATGCAGAAGTCAATTAGGAAATTACATACAACTGTTAAATCAATGAAAGCTCTATACTTAAAATTCAATTTACATTTATATTAATTACTTTGGTAACATAAAAGTTTTATAATCAGATTGAGCTTTCAGCTCCCACCATAAGATGAAGCAAATGCACTAGAGAAATAAATGAGGCAGCTAAGTCTGTACCACAAAGATGCACTTCCAAGTAAGTGGCATAAGGTGTGTATAAGGTGTGTCACTTAAAATAAAATTTTGGATTAAACTGTAGGCACTGGAAGTTTAAAGCACTATAAATAAGGAAAAATGTATATACAGCAACTACTGAATTTTAAGTCACTAATTTCCAAATATGAGCCAATTTGGATGTTTTATGTACAATACTGGTACAACATAGTATTTTATAGAAATGACATGACTATATTATTTTACTGTAATCTTAAATTAAGATTGTCAAAGAGTTTTAGCCAGTTGCTACTCCAAAATTTAATATTGATGCAACAGGTCTTTGTGAACTTGTATAGAGTATAAATGTGAGTTTGTATAACACCAATTACTGCTGCTAAGAGATTACATCTAATGCATTAGATTTTCATTTGAACTACTGTAACACCTCATTCCTGTCCTGCTCCCATAACGTGTATCTGCAGGAGTTTAGTCATCAAATATATGGACTCTTTTTATTTTATTGTCTAACATAACAGGTTTAATATCTTAAGAAAACTTTTCTTTCTTATGTAGGATTCCTCACCTCTAGCTCAAGACGAGAACGTAGGTTGATTAAAGTAGTCCAGTTTTTGACTTCTCCAAGAAATGAGGACTTGGCTAAAAGCATTGGTACAGTTCGGTGCCCAACCCCAGCTTCAAGTGTTAGAAAAACAGAGTCTATATTAATTTTCAATGACTCTCCTGTGGGAATCAGTTCAGCGGTTGGATTTGTATCTTCATTTTCATTTGCCTCTTCAAGAAACCACATTTTTAGATTTTTTATATCTTTCTTATTCCACAAGTCTGGAGGAATTTGACTAATCTCTTCTTCTGTTGTTTCTGCAGTTTGATAAAGGGCTGATGTAATAGTAATTACTGTGTTTATGATTATTGGTGAAACCTACAAATAGGAAGTTGGAATAATTGGAAAAGAGAAGGTAGTACAGGAAATAGTCAGCTCAGCTACTTTCAGACACAAAATTATAATGAAAACGTTACAGTAACAAAACACCTCTATACTCTACAGGACTTTTAGTTTGAAAACTCATTCCTTTGCACAAGCTACAGTTCAACCTCCTCAGATTTTCAGCTCCTGCCTTTCTTCCAGACAGGAGCTTTCTGAACTACATCAACTAATGCTCTATCTGAACACTTCGAAACTTATCTCTGCACACCAGGCCATTTTATAAAACACAGATTCCAAAACCAAATCATTGTGACACAACTGTTAATTTTCAATTTTGTTTTCACATGCTAAACAGATAGGTGACCTGATGAAGAACAGAAAGAATTCCCCTCTTCAGTCATTCCTGATTTCATTATTTTTTTTAAGAAACATATCCCACAAGCAGTTTCAAAGCCTTCTGAGCAGGAAGTAGTAGAGAACTAAAAACACAATAAAAGTTTACCTACTTTTATTGTTAGAGATTTAATCGTTAGATCAGCTGTCTGTGGATTAGTACCTGACTGTTTCATTTCAAAGAAGAAGTCACAAGGCTGTAATACCTAAACAAAAGAGTTAAAACACATGTTAAATAGAGAAAAAATCTTTTAAAAATCATACACTTTTAAATACTACATATCAAAAGTACCAAAAGGAAAAGTTAGCATTATATGGTTCTTCAAAATTAAGAGCAATCTGAACACAAATAATGTGTTCAAATGTAAAGAAAAAAAACCAACCACGTATCAGAAGCATCACCTCAGCCATTCTCAATCATTAAGGATTCAAATGTCAGCTACAGTAAAGTGCATTACACTTCAGTAACCCCATTCTTTAGGTAAAGCCTGCAGATGTCTTCAAATACACTGCATCATCGTGCCTGTGACTTTTGAGGAGAATCAGACTTTTCAGTTAAGGGCAACACAGCCACAACAGTTTTCCTGAACAAAAATACCACTGTTTGAATCACAATCACTCCTTTCCAGCTTTATTTTACAACCAGTCCTTGCATACACCCACTTGCCAAGGCTTACCAAAAACAAATCTAAAGTACACTATAAACAAAATCATAGTGTTATGTGATTAATAAAGCACTCGGATGTAGTTAGACTCTACTGAACCTGTTTTGACAGAAAAATTTGCTCTCCTGTCCCTACCTGAGTAGATAAGTCTTTCAAAAACAGTAGTTTCAGACCATATTGTTTTTGCAATCTTTCGCAACATCTCTGTCCATATCTGAATCAGATGCTGGGGGCATAGAAACACCCTGAATCAGTTTTACAGCTTTTCCAAATGAGTTTAATCTAACAGATTTTTTTGTCTGTATTATTATTTCATTCTCTGCTGCTCGAATTTTTTTTTTTTCTTCTGTGTTACAGCCAGGAATGAAAAATAACATACTCTCCTTTAGACCAAGGTAATGCGAGAAATGTACAGAACTCATGCTACTCTAAATCCAGAGGCTAGTTTCCCAGGTATGTGGGGAAACCTATTAATCAGGTGGGTGAATTCATCCATCACTAGTGTCCCCAAAGTTTAGGCAATATAAAATCTTCACATCAATATCAGCCTTCAGAAATCTTGTAATCCTCATATAACCTCATATCATACATTTTCTTTCTTGATTAAAGGCAGCCAAGGAATGTCATCTGAACCTCTATTTCTCTGTTTCCCAGACTGAAATCATATTATTTACAGAAAACCTGGGTTCAGAAATTTCCTTATGTGCACGTTTTCAAAAGGGGAAGTTATGCTGCTAGCTGCAGATAATGTCTTGGGTTTTGACCTCTACTACTCTCTTGAGAACTTTCTGAATCTTTCAAAGAAGGCACTTTTTTTAAGCATCAAAACTAAGGTCCTCCGAAGTTCTTTCCCTCTTCATAGCACAAACATCCCATCAGATACAGGTCTTTTTCTCTGTTTCTACAGTCTGAGGTAAGATATTCTGGCACAAGATATTCCTGTAAGAGGGAAATCTTGGTGTGAAGCCTTCTAATTGCTTGTTACAAAGCTAGCCATATTTGTGCTACATTCGCCAGCTACGGAAATGGAAGTCAAGCAACTTTGCGTTGTGGTGCGGCTATCACTACATCACTTTCTCAATGACTAGATTGTTAACTGATTAATGCAAAGACTTTGTCTACCCAAGGAGTAAACTGAGCTGCTATGAAAGTATCTGATAAGGAGATGAAGTGGAAGTCCCAGCCCTTTGTGTTTATACCTTTGGTCTTTTCTATGTAGCTCCATAAAGTAAGCAAGCATAAACGCAGAGCTGAAAAGACTCATTTTTCAAAATTCATTTGTGATCTGAGGACACAGATAACAGTTGGATATACTGTCAAATTGAATTTTTTTTTCTACAACAATATCATTACAGACTTAACTGAGGTATAGCCTGCTGTAGAGGCAGAAAAGCTATAAGAATCTCCTGAAGTCCGTGCATTCCCATCTGCCCAGTAACTAGCAAGTCTGATTCTGTTGCCAAAATATAAATAGGCAGTTTTAATGTAATGGATTTATGGACCTTAACACAAAAGAATTTATGAAGAGCATACCATAAGTAAACTATATCATATTACATACTTCCTATTCTGTCTGTGACCCTTTCTTATTCACTTACATAGCTATTTAATGCAAAGTTTCAGACTGAAAGTATTCCAAATTTACTACATTGCATTTGAAATAGTGTACACTCATAACATTCTATTTATTCGGCTTACATGGACTGTAAGAGATTACTAACATTTTACTCCTCTGGGCTCTTAATATTAGCTTGTCATACAAATCAAACCTCAAAGCCACAGATCAAGATGACACTTTTGGCATATCAGACAAAACAGAATAAAATTAACAAAATAAGTTAGCCCCAGAATTTTACTCCTATGTCTGTAAATATACATTCTAATGATGAAAGCTTCAGAAATAACTTGCATTCTAATAGTATAAGTTACACAGCATGTTTTAAATACAAACTGGATATTTGCAAACTCACCGTAGTAATGTTCCCTTTCCTTTTTTCTGGAAGAAATGGGCATGCTTTCATTTGTATCTCTTTCACAGCAGCTGTCATGCTATACCTTTCAGGGCTATTTTTAATGAAGACCTCACACTGTGTTGTAACCACCAATGCAGGAGCATCACTTCTTGTTAAATCGGCCACAAATACAATCTCTGGATTTTTAACAACAATGTTCATCTCCATTGTAGATACAGGCTGCACAGGTGCTTCAAAAATGTAAATTAAATTAGATTAATTGTTCAAAGATTAAATTGTCATTATTTACATCTCCTTATCACTTATAGAGAAGTTTTAAAGATTTAGTGATAAGACCAGTGAGTTGCAGGCATCTACAGGTTTTCTGATACTGACTTATTTCTAGGCTTTTCACTGGAGATACAAAACCATTAAAGCTCTAATTACTTTCAGACACAACAAAAGATTCCACAAAGCTTCTTTGTCAAAATGAAAAGGATAACAGTATCACCACCGTTATTACCTCTGACATTAGCAAATATATCAGCTTCACTAAATATCTACATCAGTCAGCTATGATAGGGTCTTACGGAAAATGCTGGACATGTTTTCTGCTCTCTGGAGCAGTAAAACATACATTTTTCCATAGGACAATAATGCAGCATTTACTAGTGCCTGATGTTACCATTTACAGTAGAAATATACTTTCATGTAAGACTTCCTAAGTTGTTTAGATTTTGATCATCTACTAAATAATCACAGCAGGCCTGAGGTGGACACAACTAAGATATTTAGGGTACAGGAAAACAAAAACAAAAGACGGGACTTGTTTTGCAGATCTGATGCAAACTACCCAAGGCCTGGAAGCATAAATAGCCCATTTCCTGCTCTTGATGCTCTAATGGACTAATTTCTGATATCAGGTATAGGGTCCTGCACTAGAAAGACCAAATCGGGCACTCAAGCTAAAACCCTGATTCCCGATGTAGGGAGAAATCTGCTTCAGCAGACAAGTGACATGACAAGATTTCTAGGCAGCAATATCTGGCAAGCTGAATTCATATTTAAGCATAATATGCTTCATCATTCTCAGGAAGGATGAAAATGATGATGGTGGTAATCATCATTATAAACTTCACTGAGATTGCAAAGATAGCCAAACTAACCTAGAGAGTGCCAGCTGTGATTGTCCTTTCCCATTTTATTTTAAACATACATTTTTAGTTATTTCCTTTGTCTGGTAAGACAAAGCTTCATTTGGAAAAAAAGACCAAGGGACATGAACCAATTTCCATGACGCAAATAAAGAAACATCAATAGTTAAAATAAGCTGTTCTATACACACAAACACAGGAAATAGCATGAAAGGAGTATTATAATTTTTAAGATAGTATTATAATGCCAAAATTAAACAGATATTTAAATACAAATTTTTAAATATTTCCAATATATACCTTGCTCCTTTAAAGGTAATGACTGTTTGAGATTTCTCTGTGCAGCAGCACTTTCTGCATTAGCCTTTAGGAATATATCTGCAACAGTAAGTAGAAACTCCATGCTTGCACAAAGGTATATCTCTTGAACAATCACATCAAGAACAGTGCCATCTCTCCCCTGCTTATAGCTTATATCCACCATAACTTTCTTTTCAAATCCATGTTTCATTTCCACCATCCTGAAAGACCATTAAGGCAGAATTTAATGAGACAATAAAAAACAGCCACAAATACTGAAAAACACTAGTGATTTTCACTCCAGCTGCAATACATTAACAAGAGTGAATTTTAAAAGTACACCACAAATTTTAAAACACGACCAATAAAGACATTAACATGAACTCTATAAATCTTCAAAACTGGACTCCCATACATTGGCAACTACAGGTCTTCATAATTCTAAAAAGACAAATCATCACAATTCCTTGTTTACATATCAAAAGCGTTATACTTTACTGAAGTTTGTTAGTCTTCATGAAAAAAAAAAATCTTAGTCTTACTTAGCCAGCATTTTGTTAAAGCTGAAAGTTAAATTTGCTTCTATATGAATGTATTAATTTCATATTTAAAGTTTGTTTTATTTCATATTTAAAGTTTGTTTCTAGCATTTCTCTCAAACAAAATGTGGAACAAAAGGCAAGACACACAAGTCTAGAGTAACATGTACTTTAAGAACCACCTACACCAAAACAATTGCAGTTTTAACAGAACACTAAAATGGGAACATTTGGAATTCTTTGTCAAACTCCAATAAACAGTAATTATGTCAAAATACAGACCTTGGTGTAGCCTTCTGGATTGACTGTCTTTTATCATCTAAGGTACAGTTTGCCAGCTTGACTGAAGCATTCATTGAACCATCTGATAACATTTTGACAGCAGCTGACATCAAAACTAACTTAAACTCTGCAAGCTTCAAAAGATCATCTCTCTGATCCAAATTTGTAACCTGTTTGAATCAAATGAAAATATATTTGTAATTTCCTTATGGGTAATGGAAATAATACACAGGTGTGATACACAGCTTTATTCTAACTGGTAAGATTTCTAATAATAATATATTAAATAAACCCACTGGTAATTCAAAAGACAACACAAATCAATAACATACAGAGAAAACTGAAAAAACCCAAAGCTTTACCCTTCTACCAGCTTGCTAAAGCAAGCTTACATTAGTGAGAGGGAGACACTATGTTTAAAAGAAAGTAGAATTCTCATACACAATTTTGGTTTTCTGCTGTTTAAAAATACATAGTATATGCAAAGACACCAAATAAGAAATTAAGTTTTATCTCTTATGACTACGTAGTGTTTATCCAGATATTGGAAAATTGTTCAAAATGTGAAACAACAGCCTTAAGTTTACAATAAAAAATTACCAAACTTTTAGTGAGAAATTTGCTGACAAGTTTTGTAAATTTAAACCAAGAAGATTAAAAGTCCATTCATACTGTAATACCAATTTAAAATCTCTCTCCACAATTTCATTTATATATGTGTGTCCACATATGTGTGTGTGTGTGTGTAACTAAAGAATAGGTTGCATCCTTCTGCATTTTTTTCTTCCCAAACTGTATTTTAAACTAAGATAAGTTTTCAGCAAATTTTTAGTCAGATCACAGAAAATACCACATATCATGTGCTACCACTGATTATTCTCCTTCCTGTAATATCTGCCATGAGATTTAGTTACAATAGCTGTTTATCATTTCCATCATGTTCATTACTACAGCTAGAAATCACTTTCTCTGCTCATAAATTAAACTATTCCTGTTCAGAATTTCCAGGACACTAGGCAACCTTAAAGCTGTTTGTTTCTCTTTGTAACCAAAATTATATTTACCTGTTTTGAATTCGGACTATATAATACTAAGGTCAGAGAGTCGAATCTGAAGTCCAGTTTCAGTGTTGTTTTTATTTTCATAGGTGAATGCAATTCCACCACAGCTGATGTCACAACAGTTACACCTTTCAGAAATTAGAAAAACACTCAGTATTAAGAAAATTACCTGACTGCAAATAAGGAAAAAAAAAAAGAAAAAAAAAATCAACAAAACCCAAACCCAACATCCTCACTAATGACTATAGGATACATTTATCATGCTCTCTGTAATTACATTCAGCAAAATCACACAATGTTTGAGAAAATAGAATACTCTGCTTACATATTCTACATGCAATTTTTACCATCTTTAAGACATAAATGCACAACTTCCCTTAATGTTATATGGTACTGTGTGCAAGAATGTTACAAAGAATACAATTTTGCTTTCATCATCATTGGTTCATCTTGACATGTTTTTGCTGTTTTTCACATTTAATAGAAGAGTTCAACAGAAGATTCTTTTCTTAACCTTACTTTCCTTTTTTTAGTGTGTGCTGAACACTTTAGGAATAAACTGAATAGGAACAACTTTTAGGGATGCCATAATTATGACAAAACAGATCTAAAACTGAACAGCAACAGAACCAGCATACACAGGAAAAAAAGAGTAACATAGCATCTTTCCAAGTTGGGATGTTACCAAATCCAGCTGACAGACTTTTAGGTGCTCACTGCATTATTGCCAGTAGAACAAGATAGTCCTTACATTAAAACACATCATGCTACAAAACTTGCTACAGTGGCCCAGTTGTTCCTATCCATTATCATTATTGTTAGCTATAGCTCAAACCACAATGTCAAGATAATAGACGCATGCTGTTAAAAAAACCTGCATCTGGCATCCTTTCATAAAGGCAATTCCAACAGAAATAATAAATTGACAGTAATACCTAAAAATATTAGGCCACGTGTAATTTTAGAAAACATTACCTGCAGAATGCTGTGAAGTACTATGCATATCACTACAATGGCTAGTCGTGTCTTTTGGTTCTGGTAAAGAAGTTGATGCACCAGAGCTGCCACCTATATTTTCATTTAGTGTCCTCAGTATTGTGGTAATATCCTCCTGACTGAGAATTAGCTTAAAAAAACATTGTTATTAAACTCAGAACAACTCAGTTCATGAAACTTATGGTAACTAAAATCTGTTACAAATAAACAGATAAGCAAAGTAATCTCATCTGAGTCTCTGTTTAGGAGACTAAAGAACCAAGTAAAATATTTTTCTCAAATCCACACAACCCCTTACAGTAACTTCTAGAAATCAGAAGTCATTCACACATTATTTTGTTTTAGTCCACAAACTTTCTTTACAAAGCTATAATTTAGAGATTGAATGATAGAAGTTGTACACATATAGTTTGACTTACAGTTACCCAAAATTGTTATCTGCATTTAGTTACAAGGTACTTTACAGTAATGGCTACTAGTTCTATTTCAAAATTTGGCAAATTAGTTTTCCTCATACATGGACAAGCTTTATATTTTTTGAGGTTACATTTAAATGAGCACATGCACTAACTCATACTCAGGCTTGTCATGGGTATGAATTCAGCAGGCAATAGCGCTGCTAATGAATAGACCCAAAAACCCCAACTTTTTCCAATACTTCTTTGAAAGATACTGACAGGTAAAAGAAGGCTGTAACAGCACGCCCACTTCTGACTAGCAACAGTAATATATAGTACAAAGTCTTCCTGCAGTATCACAGATGAAATACAGAGCTTAGATTAGAACAGAAAGCTATTCACCTCCTTCTTCCTATGAAACAACAAAACCCACTCTACCTATATGTCTTGAAATCAATACCATAACTAAGGAACTGGGACTTTTATGGACAGAAAAATAAATCCATCTTCCATGGATATTTTAGCAGCTGCTTTCAGAAATAAATGCTTACATTCATAGGCTTGAGTCGGCCAGATATTTCAATATCAGGAACTTCGTTATACCAAGCAGCAGCTAAATTTCGTTCAACAGCTACTTCCAGATTGAGCGGCTGCAGCAACTGTACTTCAGTTTGTAGTGAACCCTGCTCATAGCATGATCTGTGAATAGAAACAAAATACTCCCAACTTAGAATGTTAAAGTGAAGCATGTCAACAAACACATTTCTGACCTTTCCTCATCTTTTTGACTAGTGCTGTAAAACAGTCTTCATACTACTCCTGGTATCTCTAGTTAAAGCCTTACTCCACCAACTAGACATCTGCCTTGGCAGGGAGGAGACACATCAGGCACATATCAGGCGTGCAACATACGAACTTCTGGCAAGTTAGGACCTCTTACGTGTTCTCCACTGGAGAGCAATTCCTCCTTTCTTCAGTACTCTTCAACTGTGTTTGAAAATCCCCTTCCCTTCCCTCTCCCCCTCCCAGTCCCCTGCACCAAGGCCCATTTTCAAACGCTTCTTCACAGCTGTCTGACTTGATATCTTTCCTGCTACATATAGCTCAAAAACCCCATCAAAATAGCCATTTACAAATGGGTATAACCTGTCCCAAAGTAGTGAATGATGCATAAGTCTATTATTCTACACAATATTCCCTAAACAAACATTTGCTTCTATTTAAAGATGTGCAGATTGCTATTTCTCCTAAACCATACATTCTTATAGCTTTTACAAAATCTTTATTAATTTGCTGTTATATTTCAAGATAATAGTGTATCCATCAGCCACCAACTATTAACTAATTATTTTGATAACAACTTCTCAAAGCTCTCCAACTGAAGTATCCCAAAAGGATTACATGAATTAAAAAATATCTTGACACTACATTACCTGTATAACTTTAGTTCACTCAATTTCACCGTCATAGAATCAACAACAGGTGGGAGATTATACCGTGTTTTTGTTTTAGCGATAAAGAATTGGTTCTTCACAGTGATTAGACCAAGATCAGCCACCAGGACATTAGCAGACATTGCTGACTGTGGAACTATCACAACAGGAGCTTTAATGTTGATATCTAGTGCCAAACGGGAACTACGTTCTGCTAGCTCTTTTACACCTGTAGCTGCTTTCTCTGCTGCTTGAACAGTTGCCTCAGTAAGAGCTTCCTTGGCAGCTTGGAAGTTATTTATAAAAGCCTAGGAAAAGAATACAGATCTTGGAAATGTTATTAAGAATTACACTACTTCAAAAACACTAAGAATCATAGTTTTTTAAATAACAAACCATCTTAAGATACTATTTTTGCTATGGACTTTTTCTGAATTCTTTAATAGGATAATCTCCCCCAACTATGAAATATGCATATATGTAAAAAATAAATTTCCATACTAAATATTTGGCAAATCAGATGGTAACAGCAATGACCTTGTAACATGACTTGTATGAATTATGTTTTATTTACTCAAATGGAGAGCAAGTTAGATTTACTTAGCAGAATTTACAGAAAAGGCATTTATTTTCATGGTTTATTACTTATACTTCAGTGTTATAAACAATGAACAATGAATATCAAAAACAATGAATATCTAAAAGCTCCCACAAGTAATTTAAGGAAAAAAATTACTAACAATAATAGCCAATACTGTTGCTTAGCCACCCACTCCACAGTAACAGACACATGGAGAAGAAAAGTAAATAGCCCAACCACCAATCCCAGTGAAGTTTTTACAATAGTATATAAGAGTTCTTACACAAATGGGCACCTCCCCATATGGGATGCTTTATCCTTTTTTAGGTCTGACAATATTATCTTAATGCTAGGGAATAGTATCTGGAAAATTTAACTTACCAAAATAGATGAAACAAACTTGTTGACAAAAACCACTTGAATACACCCAACAGTTAGGTAAATACGATTGTCCACAACATCCATATTTGTATATGCAATGCCATCTGTAGCATTCACATATGACATCATTCTAAAGTTGAAGACTTCTTTTCCTGTGATGTAAAGAGCCTTAGGAAGAAAAAAGAGTATCTCTGCTGTAAAAAGTTATGCTAGAAAGACTGAATTCCAACACAGAATGTAGTACCTCACACTTCTAAGACATTTTTACTTCAAATATCTCAACAATAAATGAAAAATAAAAATCCTTTAAAGAGCTGAAGATATTCAGTTGGAAGCTCAGCTTGAATAATTTCGTCCATTAAAGTCAACAAAATAAGGAGCATAATGAGCAGCTGGGCATCACAGTTGCACAAAATCAATGCCAGCCTAACAATCACCAGTTCTGAGGGCAAAATCAGTCTGCCTATAGAGAATTATGCTCCCAGCAAATACATAAAATATTATTAAAAAAAACATAGTTAAAGAGTAGAGTCCACAAAGGAAGTTCAATTTAGCGTCTATATTCCATTCAGAAATCAATGATACATGCAAATGCATACCTTTTTGTACAATGCCATCTCATCAGAATCCACAATAATGATGTTCTTTAATTTTGTGGTCACTTCTGTTGATGCTTTCTTCATGATCACTTGGCTATCCAGACCTTAAAAAAAAAAAAAAAAAAAAGTCATACAAAATCTAGAGACTATTCTGGTTATGAGGTTTTATGCCTTTGTGATTAAAGTTTTGTTCCTACCTTCAATGTGAATTTCAGCTATTCTATGCTTTTTCTCTCTAATAAAGATACGTAAACAGGATAAATCTGCACAGATATTGAGGTCAATAACATCTTCATACTTTGATTTTTTTGATGCTGTAGGAAATAGAAAATAAAAAAAATTACAGTTCTTCAGGGAGGAGATGTAATATTTTAGTATCCCTTCCCCAAAGCCTAGTTTGCTTCAAGCCTGCAGCACTGGCAAAATGCACTGCACTCATACAGGCAAGCATGACACAAAGGAATTGTATATACAGGATTGTATATGTAAGAGTCCTCATGTGCTTCACAAACTGTGAACACCAGTATTTTACTAGCTGCAAGAAATACATTTAATATACATCTACATAGCACAATGCAAAATTAGAGATAGGTTATTCAGGACTAAGCAGTTTACCTCAACTAGTGGTACCATGATAGCTACATTAATACTCTATCTGGTCTGTTGATTAGTCATCTGCAATGAACAGTCTTGTTTACATATGGCAGGTGACTTTTTATTAAATGTCCACCACCTGTATTTTCTAAACTTAAGTTTTAAGTATGAAAATACCATTAATATAACTAGACACTGAAGAGAAGGGACAGTGGGTATCTTTCAAAATTAGTATGGTCAACCTTAAGACTTACAAAAGATACAAGCACATATATAGTACCTTTCAGAACAGAGGTGTCCAAACATTTAGTCCATTTTTGGTTTTCCCAAAACTGCATAAGAATAAAAATATCCTATTTCATGTTAACAGAAATAATCTCCATTCATTTTGAGTAGACATGACTGATGCCACACAACACTCTCTGCAGGTACGGTGCTAAATACGGAAGTCAACAGATAGTGGACTCAACCAATAACTTAGTCCATTTTTTCTGAAAGTCAAATCTGAAGTAATGTTATACGCTACCTCAAATGACAAAGAGAAATGTCATATCCTGTATTCAAGGATTTTGAGTCCTAAATGGTAATCTATATACAAAGCTAAAAGCAGCAAAATTAAAAGTAATAAACATTCAATCCATTTTTCCACAGGCTAGCTTTTCAGATGAGATACTACCTTTAATGTTGTGTGTGAGTATGTTACGGCTCTCTCAACACTCACAATCAAGCTATGATTCCATAAATACATTGGCTTCAGTCAGATGATTTTATTCTATGTTGCTAACAGAAGACAAGCCACAGTAAATTAACCAATAACTACCCTCAGTCAAAGTTTATTTTGCACAGTTGTATAGGATTGGGGGAGGAGGAGGGAGGAGAATCACCTATGAAGCTTTTCAGCTGTGTAAAGTCTGAATTGTCACATGTTAATACATAAGGAACTAATTTAATCCTTTGTCTCCAAGCACTCTATAAAACAGCAAACACTTCACTGTTTGCCTGCATAGCAAAATGGTTCAAAGCTAGAGAAACGCTGAATCTTCTGTCTACGGCTCTCAGTAAGCCAAAGAACAGAACTCTTTAAGTTAACAGACTATCATAGGTACACAAATGGTATTCATCTAGTGTCCAAGCATGTTCCTGTGTAACTGAAGTCAAACAACCACCATGAATAAGAAAAATCTCACACAGAAAAAAAATCATTTAAATAATACAGTTAAATGGAAGAAATTTTTTTTCACAGAGCAATTATTCTACCTTTTACTTCTCAGTTCTATTATGCAATGGAGACCTACAAAACACCTTCAAAGAACAAGCTGAGGAACTAAACTTCTTAACAGTCTGATGGAATAATAAAACAGCATCAGCTGAAAGACAATGCCTGTGTGACATACTAATACTCTTCCCACATCTCATCATTCATAAGGCAAATGTTTTCCTTCATCTTCCTCCATCTCCCCCCCAAAAAACAGAGCCTACAAAACCTTATTTTCTCTCATTTTTTTAATAACCTGTTTGGTCTAGACATGATAATTTACTTTCCTTTCACAATGCTTAAAAAATTAACATAGCTGATTTCACTTAAGTACATATGGGAAACAAATACTCAAATCCCAAGAAAAGCTGTGCACTGAAAACCTTTAATTTTTTTTTTCCTAATCCAGGCACCGTTTCTGCCTGAAGTTCTTCAAAAAACACTATCAGGCTACTAGTTCATCAACCTCCCATAATAAAATCATCGACCCTTAGCAACACTGTGAATTAATCACTGAATATGAGTATACACTAGACTTACAAACATATTTCTGTTTTGCCAAACAGAAATATATTTGTAAAGGCAGCACAAATTAACATTCTCAAAAAAATGCCACCAAATGTCGCAAATGTGATACTTGCAGGTTAAAGATACCAAAATAATGCTGAAGTTTAACTTGAAATGGTTGTAAGAACTAACATCAGCGAACACAGACAGCCTCAGAAAGATCTCATCAGCGTACCAGTGGGTTGGCCAGGTCAGTCATATGGGGGAACTACTGAAATCAGTAATGCAGAGCAAGTATTACAATACTTCAACTACAGTCATCTTGAGAATTACCCTCTACCATAGTTTGTGTGTGTGTTTTCTTTTCTGTTTTAATAACTGGCTGGACCCTCAGCATTTTACAATTAACAGCAAGCAATGATTGCAAAGATCTCAGAGAAGTCCTTCTCAGAGCAGAAGTCAACATCATTGGCATAATGCTGAGCATTTAATAGAAGCTTTCATTTCAAAGTAGCTCCCAGACACAAGATCAAAAAATGGAGGTGATCTGTTTGTTTGCTCTTGCACAACATTATCAACAAATCAAATCTGCCAAATTCTTGGTCATCAAATGAAAAACTCCATAGCAAGCAAGTTATTCACAAGAGATGGATGTTCCTCAAGTATAAGGTAATAAAATAACTATAAGGTAATCAAAAGTCTCAATTCATCCCAGAAAAAAAGAAAAAAGAGCGCGCAAAAAAGAGAAGCAAAAGAGCGCACGCGCGAAAAGAGCAGCGAGAGCAAAAAGAGAGCGAGCAACAAGAGAAGCGAAAAAGAGAGCGAGCAACAAGAGAAGCGAAAAAGAGAGCGAGCAACAAGAGAAGCGAAAAAGAGAGCGAGCAACAAGAGAAGCGAAAAAGAGAGCGAGCAACAAGAGAAGCAAAAAAGAGAGCAACAAGAGAAACAAAAAAAGACAATAAAGAGAAACAAAAAAAGACAATAAAGAGAAACAAAAAAAGACAATAAAGAGAAACAAAAAAAGACAATAAAGAGAAACAAAAAAAGACAAGGGGGGGGCTTTATATACTCAATGATTTGAATACAAAGCAAATGTATGTCTTGACCAATATGTCATAAAACGGCACATGGAAAGAGATAAGATTAAACTTATTAGACCAGAAAAATTCCTTCAGACCAATATTGTTGGATAACTGACTGGCCTGCACTCCTTTCAGGATGCAACAGTGCTAATGCTTTTGCAGGCCAAGGAAAGCTAGGAACCCTAAGTTTATACATAGAAACCAGATACCTATAGAGTACCATGTACCTTTGATAAACATGAGGAGGCTCACCAGATTTGTCTCAAATTATAGGAATTCATATTCTACTTGTGTCCCTAAAAACACGGTAATTGATATTAATGAATGCTATTACCAGCTTCTTATAACAAAAGACTGAAAACGCTCAAGCCATCTTCCACCATGCAACGACTTCCTATTTATTACACTTCAAGGCAAATCCAAATTCCTGTGCCAGTTCATAAACCCAAAGCAGCAATTCCAACAAATTATTCCTACAAAATTGGTGCCAAACAGAATTTAGCCATTCAGTAAATCAGTAGATCACTAGTAACCAAAACTGTCCTGGAGCTTATTAAATGCAGTAGCATATATATTATGTACTAATGTCTACAGCCAACATCTACAAATCAATAAATTGCTAAATTAGTACCTATCTGCAGGTTGCAAACCTAAACCAACAAAAATATTTTGACAATGGGAAGAAAAATAGTGTACAAAGTTATTTCACTGAGGAGTTAAGAGAAAAATGGTAATTATGCTATTATTTGGAAAGCACAAAAGTGTCTAGAATATATTTAATAAAAACTTATCACAGAAAGTTTTCACCTTCATGCTAGATTTACTAACCCATAATTTTTTTTTTTATTTCCTTACTTTTTATAAGCACCTTTTCCACATAAATGCTATAATGCAAAAATACTTTTCTCATTATATGGGACAACACCATTAGGAATATAATCACTGACAGTAAGTCAGCATTCAATGTAGATTATCATAACTAAGTGAATTTGAACACATATATTCAAAAAACATGCTTAGTATTTCTACCTCAAGAAATGTCAACAGCAGCAGCATCTACCTTGCCTCATTAATTATACAGTTATTCCTCCACCTACACACTCCCAGCCAGGGAACAAGAGTATACCCTTGCTACTTCATAGTACTCTGATGGCTAACATTCTTATTGCCACTGAAATTAAAAAAGGCTATGAAGTGGGTAAGCAAATATACAGTAAACAAAATTTCTCATTTCAAAAGCCATTGACGGGCTTACAAAAATAGAAAATGTCTGTTTTCTTCCTTACTTAAATAAGTGAAGAGAGAGAAATGAAAAGAGGCGGGGGGGCGGATAAAGAAACTTACTTAATTTCTTAAGAACATCCTTCTTCTCCTCTGTTTTTTCATGGACCGGTTCTTCTGCAACTTTAGTTTCTTGTTTGGGTAGAAGATTATTCAAATAGTTCATAGCATTCAGCAGAGCTTCAGTATGCAAATGAACATCTAGAGATGAAAAGTTCACCTAAAAGAACATATTAAATTTATCCAATATGCCTCTCTTCCCACAATGAGAAAATTACGTTAAAAAAGATACCATACCTTTATTTTCTGTAGAACATTCTGATAGGCTGTTTTCAGTTCCGGTCCATTAATATCAGCCTATTCCACCAAAACAAACAAACAAATCAGAAGTTTGCGAATTTCATTAGAGAGAATTTATTTCAAAAAAACACTACAATTTAAGATGTACAAGTGAATCTGTTTAGGGAGCAGACAGACTTTGCACATAACACTCAGTATGTTAGGGAATGAATAAGAAAGAAAAAACCTTCAACAATTGCTCAATACTACCATACTGTTCATGATTGGCTTAGAATTCAAAAGCAAAGTCTTCTTTTTTCTTACCTTTATGTACTCCAGAGTTAGAAGATCATCTTCTACATTATCCAAAGTAGTAATTATGTAAACTGGCTTGTCATTATCATCTTAAAAAAAAAAAAAAAAATAGGGTTGGGTTTTTTTTAAGAATAAAAATTGACAAGTTTTCTACAACTCTTTTAATCATCTGTAGCCTACAAATTAGGCTATTGGCTATCATTACTTTTTAATCACAAAACCTCTTCTGCACCTAAAATACTTAGGTGTCTCTACTAAAATCATCAGAACTAGAACATGTTTACCAAAGCATTACTAAGACAATGAGCTCCTGAATTACTTTTCCCTCCCCTCCCCCACAATTTATTTTAGGAAGCAAATCTTCCTCAGCTGACAAAAGAAAGCTCTAAGGCTTTTTGAAGACAAATTCACAGTGTTATTTGTGAATAATTCTTTTGTCAGACTATAAATACTTACCCATATACTCTGGGCACAGCAGACAAACTTCACGAAGGAAAGCATTTGCAGTCATGTCAAATGTTCTTAATTTAAGTTCAGTGCCTAACCCTACAATATCAAGCTTCAGCACAGGTGTCTCAGTATTACCAGTAAGACGGCATAATTTAATTAAGACCTAAAAAACCACAAACAAACAAAAAAAAACAGAAAAAAAAGTAGTGGATTATCCTCTCAATTTTTACATAGTATTATATATTTATATACATTTTACTAGTTAATGTGTATTGATCATTTAACTTTATACAGCAAATGCCTTGGAAAAAATACACAGTTCAAGAAGCAAAATTGCTAGAATACTGTTTGCTGTTATTTTAACAAAATCTTCAAACACGCACACATGCAATATCAAAGTTACACTTACATGAACTAATTTATTTTTTAAAACAGCTCTGTAAAGCATTTAGTAATGTTCAACTCAGTCAAAACTGTATTTTCAGTCAACATGAAGAGTTTACTGCTTTCACTGGAATTTCTTTGAACTCTCTTGGTAACAGTTAGATTCCCAAGCTGAATATCAGATGAGAGGATTTCCTACTTTTTCACCCATGCATGACAAAGATGTTGTTAAATAAATACCTGGCTGAGCTGTGGTTATCTGTCTTTCACAACCAAAGCAAAACAAAGATATGTACTCTTCCTTTCCACATAATGCCCTCTATAAATAGGGAAAATCAAACCCAAACTCAATAATAAAGCCAACAGAAGGTGATTCTTCATAGATTCTCAATTGTAATTTTTTCTTATAGATTGTAAGATAGTTTCTATTAGAGAATAATGTAAAATACAGCATCTATCTTTAGACTAGTAGATCTTAAACAAGGTCTCGTAATCGCACAAAACTCAGTACATTTCCATTTTATTTATGTATTTTCTGTAAGGTGTAGTACATAAGATATGTTGCAAGCTAGTTATGATGTGTTGAAGCCATTCTGTAAGCCCTACCCTAAAACAGAATTTGTAAAGTTAAATGAATTTGTATGGTTTATTTGTAAAGTTATACAGTGAGCAGCAGCAATAACACTGTCATAGCCATGATGGTCTAATGATAAAGGTAATGATAGTGGTAAGAGGCCATCTCTTTTACTAGACGAACTGATGCAGTTAGAAAGTGTCTGGTTTTATGTAAAATACTCTTCCTCCACCCCGAGTTTGAAGCAGCAAGAACAACATATAAAACACCCTACAGTGAACATGTTACAGGCCAACAGAGTCTGGGAAAAACTGGAGCAGAAAAATAGGGTGAGTGTCACAAGATAAAACATTAATGAAGTTTTCCCAGTGACCACAGCAGTATCTGGAAAAAAAGATGTCAAAAGCTACATCTTAAGCCAAAACAAATACATAATGTGATTTTTGAGCGATAGTTAGGTAAAGGAAATTGAGTGATAAAATTAGCTGGGAAATGAAGTGGATAAATCAAAGCATTTCAGTGATGACAAGGATGCAGAAGCACAACTGTGGCTTGGGAAAAAACTCTACAAAATTGTTTCAGCAAGAAATGGGGAATCAATACTTCTGCAGACATGGATTCATGAGCACAACATACAGGGAAAAATTACAGTTCAGATGTGCTTCAGAGAAACAAACAAAAAAAAGTAACTTTACCTCAGCTACTTCAAATCTTAGCTGGAATTCTGTCATATTTTTCAAAGACTCTTGTTTACGTAGTTTTTTTTGCCTTGTACTGCTAGCTCGCTTCAGGGAACCAGATGGGGCTTCAAAAAATGGCATATCTTCCACAGGACTGCTTAGAGCATCATAAAATTCTTCTTCTGATTCTAAGGATTAATTCACAACAACATTATATACACGTTTTAGACAGCCAATATTTTGCAGTACTGTGACCTACAATTTTATGTCTACATCTATAAAAACTTAAATGTACAAGTATGAGAAGATTACCTAACTGATAATTAGCAACCAACAAATTCTGTTTCTATAATTATCTCAGCTCCTGCCTCCACAACTTTTCACCATCCCTGCAGCTCCCTCTATCACATCATCATAAACCAGTTCTCCTCAACTAACTCTTTCATCAGCATTTTCTCACTATTGGCTGTGCAAAACACAGCACAAACCGTGGCTCATCTTGCTTTTAGTGTGTACTAATAGCTTAACTCTTCTGCTGGTCTGACTGCTGCTGACTGTACAAAAGCCTTTGCTTCACTATCAGTGGCACTACTTTGGATCTCTCCCTGCCAAGATCTCCCATTTCAGGAAAGACTCCTACGGACTATCAAGCTTTTAATCCACCTGACATTATTACAGAATTATAATCAAGACAAATAGATTGCACCGTCTTATAAGGCTCTTTTACTTCACCTAAAAACCATAAACAGTGAAGTATCCTTCTTCTGACAAAATTGAACAAATGACATTAACAGATATTTTCTAAGGCTGAAAAGCACCCTTGAATCTAGGGGGTGAAGACAGAGAAATAATATGAATCACTTAAAGTGATTGCACAGCTGTATGTATAGTATAAATTAAAAAAAAAAAAGACTTGATTTGATCTAAATCTAGTCATTACTTTCTCTAATTGTTGCCAGTATTCTCTCTCATCTCACCCTAATTTTTAAGAATTGAAAGAAACTTTCTCTCTACCTTTGGGCACTTAAAGGCACTCACACAAAAAATAGATGAAGATGCACAGATACATATTTCTATACATACTGTACACACACTGAATTTAAAGTGATAAAGTAGACATAAAAATTAACTGTGCTGATAATTTTGCTAGTGTTTGCAAACCACATATATCATTAACTTAAGAGAGGAGAAAAAGTATTGTCCTCTGTTTCTCCAGTTGAGTGTTTTGGCATGATGAAGGTGATTGACACTGAAATAACACTGATATATCTGATTATTTTTCAAACATAACTACTAGATGGAATGTTACAATATAGCTAAGCTGTTTGAACAGCAAGGCAGTATTAAACATGACCAGTTTCTCCACAGCCAATCTTCTGTTTGGTCCTGTAGAAATCAAAATGATGCTTGTTTATAAAAAACACAGTGGTTTCTAACAGTCATCGTTTCAGTATTTTGTAATTTAAATAAATCCAGCTAAGTAGGAGAGAAATCCTTCACCAGAAGAAAATAATTGAAACCAGAGGACTAAGTACATACTGAAGCAAAAAATGACATACATACTACTTCAGATGTTCTGAATACAGATTTGTAGTAACATATGCAAAGACAAAAATAAACAAACCCATCCTACCAAACAAACATTTTACTGCTTTGTGTTCAGAAAGGGAATGGCAAGAACAAGCATACAGAATTTTATTGCTATGCGAAAATACTCAAATATTTTGTACAGTGCGAATTATAATAAGCTGCACAGAATATAACGCTACTCAACCTTCAAGAACTTGAAACAAAGCCACAAATAGTCACTTACTCCAAAAGAAACTCATTAATTCAATGAACTCAAAAACTTGGCTTGATCTGTTTATTAAATCAGACTTTAAAATAGATCATATTACCTGACTCAGCAAATGAATGCAGATCCAAAACAGGAAACACACCTTGTGATAAATGTGGTGCTGAGAGCACAGGCGATATTGCAGCCTGAAACAGGAGATACCATAAAATTTTTTGCTTGAATTCATTGGTCATGCTATTGCATGCACAGATGCTGCATGGAAGTTTTACAACTTAAGGAAATCGGTCTTATTTAAAGCACAAGTCAATACAGTTAAACACTTACGTTACTAAAATGAAAAGCATGGGGAGAAATGAGGCCTAAATCAGGTAGAAGCAGCAGGTACTGCACATTCATCTACTACAGAGAGAATATATCAGGAAAACACAGCGAAGAGGTTCAAACATCCAACTTCACAGATCGAAAGATGGACAGAAACAGCACATCATATGAAAACCCAGGAAAGACAAAACCTAGTCCCTCGCAGGACTACAGTATGGCAACTTCAGAGAAGTGTAAAAGATCAACTGTTTTTTATAAAAATCACATAATACTAGTGCCAGGTGGTAAAAAAGAAAAAAGAGCTAGAGAAAACATTAGAGCAGACAGAAATGTTTCTAAATTTCATAGATCGTGGAATCATTTAGGTTGGAAAAGACCCACAAGATCATCAAATCCAACCATTAACCTAACACTGCCAAGTCCACCACTAAACCATGTCCCTAAGCACTACATCTACACGCCTTATAAAGACCTCCAGAGATGATCACTCAACCACTTCACCGGGCAGCCTGTTCCAATGCTTGACAACCCTTTCGGTGAAGACATTTTTCCTAATATCCAGTCTAAACCTCCCCTGGCACAACTTGAGGCCGTTTCCTCTCGTCCTATCGCTTGTTACTTGGGAGAAGAGACCAGCACCCACCTCACTACAGCCCCCTTTTAGGTAGTTGTAGAGTGATAAGGTCTCCCCTCAGCCTCCACTTTTCCAGGCTAAATAACGCCAGTTCCCTCAGCTGCTCCTCAGAAGACTTGTGCTCCAGGCCCCTCACCAACTTGGTTGCCCTTCTCTGGACACGCTCCAGCACCTCAATGTCTTTCCTGTAGTGAGGGGCCCAAAACTGAACACAGGACTCGAGGTGCAGCCTCACCAGTGCTGAGTACAGGGGAACAATCACCTCCCTGCTCCTGCTGGCCACACTATTTCTGATACAAGCCAGGGTGCTGTTTGGCCTTCTTGGGCACACTGCTGGCTCATGTTCAGCCGGCTGTTGACCAATACCACCAGGTCTTTTTCCAACAGGCAGCTTTCCACCAACTCTTCCCCAAGCCTGTAGCTTTGCATGGGCTTGTTGTGACCCAAGTGCAGGACACAGCACTTCGCCTTGTTAAATCTCATTTCTTCATGTATCTAGAAAAAACAGATGCTAGTAGTCTTTAATTGTCAGATGCAGTGATGCACAACCCAGATAACTAACTAAAAACGTGTGAAATGTCACTATTTTGCCACTAGAGTGGACAAAAGGACAAGAATCCTCACTCCATGTGGTATCATATATGACAGAATTAAATTCTCTTTTTGAAGGTAACCAAAAGGTTTATTCACCAAAGCCAGATTTCCCATCAAGGTCAGAAAGCAGTCTCTGTGGTTTGAGTTTGTAAAGAATTCTCATCTGCATGTTCCACATGTGTATCTAGTATACATGTGCCTTGCACAGAGTACTAAAGTAAGGAGAGACATGTGCATTGTCTGTGTCCCTGTCCTTCTTGGGGTGCCTCTGGCTCTGGACTGCACAGACAAAGGTAGGGTGGTTTTCCCTCCCCCCTGCTACTGCTACTTTCAAAGCCCAGTCTCAGACAATTATTCACTCACTCACAGTATCTTACAGAGATCTAAGTGTTATGGCAACAAACATTCATCTTTGCATGTTGTTTCCAAGGCTCCATTTTTCATCTCACTCTTAACATTTCAACAGTCTCTCTTCTCAGTCTCCAGCCTACATAATTTGACCTTACTGAATATATCCAAGTCTATGAGTGATAGATACACCAAGTCTCTAAGAGTCTTGTAACTGTGAAAGTGTGTCATCTCTAACACTTTCACATTCTAAGAAGACAAGCAGAAGAAACTGTGAGATTTGACTTCACAGTACCAAACCATAAGAAATAAAGCCTTCCACACTGAAGTGGACAGCCTTCTTGTACTGAAGTACAAGAAAGTGCAGGGTGCAAAAACCTAGAAGGGTCTGTTCTGAAGAGTCTTCTGTTATCACAGCCCAAGAACAATTCCTCCACTAACTCAAAATGTAAGGAACTAAGTTCACATGCAGAGCCCTGAAAAAGGATTTCACATCCTTTTTGTTTCAGAAGTGAAGTGATGGCAACAAAGGATTTCAGCTACAAGGATTAAAGCATGGGAGTATATCTGCCACCACCAAAGCAGCAAATCCATTCAATTAACTTAATACCAGGAAATAGAGTCTGTCAAGCCCTGCAGTAGATGGAAGCTTGAGCAGGCAGGTTTAACCATAGGTTTTAATATGGATGCTGCATATAATACAAATACATTCACACTGGCTCAATAGTCTTTCCTTACCTCATCTTTACATCACAAGTAAAGTACAGGTAATACTAAGCACATCAAAGTCACTTAAAGGATTTTAAATGTAATAGTTGAATTCTATAATTAAATTCAAGTATAAGCAATGTTATAAAGTACAGGATAATCATCTTATACGTGCACATTTTATTTACGTTAAACTAAAATCCCATCACTTACCCTTAAAGAAAGTTTGTCTGTGATTAGTTGCACAAAACAACAGAGACTAGGGCAGCTTTTAGCTGTGGATACTATTAGTATACGAGGAGTGAAAGAGTAGGTCAGAACTAGCTAGAATTTTAACATCATCACTAAAGAGATGGCAGGAACTACATGTTAAAGGGAAACAATCTTCACTTTATATACACCTTCAATAAGTAGGCATGTCTAGTTGCATGCATTTATAGTTAAATATTACGCTAAAATAACCCGCAGAAAACACCACCAACACTGCAGCAACAGCCATCAGGAACAGGGCAGAATAATTTGTATAAAAAGGAAAAGGTAATTATTAAGTAATCTTAAAAAAAAAACCCCAAAACACAGAGATTACCATTATTCCTTTAGAATCAAGTACACAAAAGATTAAATAACAGGTAATTAGAACTATTTACAAATCACAGAAAAATGGATAGCCGAATTTTGTCTTTGACGTTGAGATTTCACATATGTTCAAATGATAGAACTGCTTTAAAGACACATAAAACATAGCCAGATCACGCAGACCAGAGTGATGTTAACAATCAGCAATTCAGAGTTAATTTCCTAATTTTGTTAAGAACAGCTCATAGCTAAAGGTAAAACATACTCTTCAGGAATAATAACAAGAAAATGGCAATCCTCTGTCCCGAAGAAATCATAAAACAGTGACCTGAACCATTTTCACTAAGGAAAAGGGGTGGGGAAGTAGGGAGAAAACGCACTCCACACTCCTAAACCTTAGAAATGCAAGGCAGAACTGCAGCCCACTCAGGTGTGTTGTATAACTGAATATAGAAAAGCTGGGAAGAGCAGTGAAGTGTGCTGAAATAAAGCTGCCACTTCTGCCAGGCAGGCACTATTTAGCCAACATTAGCCACAGATAGTGGATATTTTTTGTTTTGTTTTTGAACGTTAAACTCCCATCTGGCTAAGATCCACGTAACACTTCAACTTTAAAAATTCCCTTTTCTTCGCTCAACAAAATAGCTGAACCCAAACTCTGCAGCACTCTGAGACATGTGTAAATATGAAGGTATAATTAAACTAACCCTCAACAAAAGTGAATATGTTTGTTAATCAGGATTAATATGAACTACAAAGCTATTCCCAAAGTAGTAAAGGTTTGGGGAGTTTTTCATTTTAAATTCAACCACTGGACAACTATCTCATAATTATTGGCTAAGGATCACAATAAACTAACTAAACTGACAAGTAAAGTTTCTACAGCTTTAGAGAATTAGCTAAGTTTTTCAAGAGGTACTAAGTAAATGCTTATTCTCCACTTGTGTTCCTCTCAAAACTGCAATGCTAATAGCAAGGATGTATTTTTCTGACAACTATTAATGAAATATATTTTAAAAACCTTACCTCAGTTATTTTTGGAGGAGAACTGGAAGCAGGAGCACTTTCTGGCTTAGGAATGCTATCAATTAGCTCCAAGATACTTGTCAGCTTCTGGTCTGATATTTGGATGGAAAGTAAAGGCAGCTGTCCAGACAGTTTGAACCTGTTTTGTAAACAACCAAAGTTATCTTAAAACTATTTCATTCAAACTTTACATTCATTTCCTTCTGAAAACCACACAACTCTTCCTGGTCAGAAAACCACTCATCTAACCATTGCAATGTTACATATATAACTTCTGTTGCACACAGAAGAGTTATTTAACCAGCAAGTACCCAGTTATTAATGTCATTTATAATTCCATTTGATACAATGTCTTGTGGATCAGGACAGCAAATAATACTAATAACCACTTCTGATTTGGCTACATAAAGCATATTGTCCTCACAATCAGAAATTGTTCCCTCTTGTTTGTATATTTAACTTAATTACTTGTAATAAATCACATAACTGAGCCTTTACACAGTATATTACAGATGAAAAGGTGGGGGCTTTTTTTGCATAACAATGTTTACAGCCCCAAACTTCAAGCAACGTATACAAAATACTTCCTAGAAGTTACTTATATTTAAGCTGATTTTAGCAGTAATCTAGCATTTAACAAAGGAATAAATGGCATAGCTATAAAGGACATAAAAGAATAAAATAACAGTCTTCAAAAATTGAAGCAGGAAAACATAGTTTAAGCCTGTTTGAATAGGCTTTGGCCAAAAAGAAGTAGAATCACTTCAAACGTAGGCAGACTTTTTAAAGACCTAAAACCCATCCCAGTTTCTCACAGAAGTGAGCAGCACAGAATTAAGCAGAAAATTGGCTCCAAGAACATTATTATGCTTTTATTACAACGTCTAGTTAGAACAAATAAAGGGGTCTGCTCAATAAGCCAACTGTCTCCAGTAATAGACAGCAGCAGATGCTTAACACATACAGTGTAAGGAACGGGACCTGCTACTTCCTCCCAGTTTTGCTGTGCTTAACTCACAGGTCAGTCTTCAAAGGAATATAAAAAATAATACATGGAGAAGATGGGAGGACAAAAACCCCCAAATTTTCAACCACCTTCAACTTTGAGACTACATGAGTAAGTGGAAAAAAACAGCTCCTCATACCTGAGCAAGCCAAGCACAAAGTTGTACATGTCAAAGTGTAACAGTAAGTACCTAGTTTTCTACAATTGAGGAATTTCCTCACATCCTTAAATTCTTAAGGTATTAATTCTCAATTACTTTTGACTTTTATTCTTAATTCCAGTTCTGTCAGAGAGAAATTTAGACTTTTTTGTTTATATATACTTTTATTTTAATGGAGAGAGGCAGGGTAGATGCGTAGCTGCCAGGTCTGAAAGGACATGTCCATCTACTGCTTTGAGTGCTTCAGTAATCTAGGACACTTAGCAGTTCTCACTTCCATTGCACTTAAACCTCCCTATTGTTAAGACATTTTTGATGAATGTTTGTTCAATGGACAGTCCACGAAGTTACATGGAAGGCACTTAGTAGACACAAAGCAGAGAACTGCAAATAATCCCAGACTCACTCCACTGCTCTTTTAACAAAAGCTTTTAAGGTTCAGAAAACATCCAGAACACAATTATTCCCAACTTGTAGAGACTGAGGCACGGAGGAACTAAGTACTTAATCGATGAGGAAATCCACACAGAAACTTCTTCCAAGTTCAGACTGGTTATATTTAGAGAGAAGGAAATGTTAAGGATGCCATTCTCAAAGCTGCAAATAAGTACATTCCTTCAAACTGATTTTTTTTTTTTTTAAATACACACTAGTATACAGAAGGACGGTCTTAATATTGGTATACTAATCCTGGCTTCATACACCTTCAAAAACCAGATGACAGACTCCCAGACACCTCCTTCAGAAAATGGGGGAACCATATCACAGGATAAAACAAACATTAAAAAAACCTTGCACAGGCTAGAAAACTACAGAATCATATTAGTGCTTCCACAAATGTGAAGTGACAGAAGCTGTAAGGAGCACTGCATCCTATTCTCAGAAATGACAGAAGGGTAGATATTCAGATCTGATCACACAGTAAAAGCCCATTTTAAGTGTTAGGAAGTATGAGCAGGTGAAAATACAGGTTAACAGTGAAAGGCCTTTGATACAGTGGTCTTCAACAAGTGAAAATTACATAAATTAGTATTCTCTTCAAGGCAGCAATATAGAAATGTGCCTTCCTAAGCAAAGCCAGCACAAAGTTCTGGTGAATTCATCATTGGTTTTGAACAACATAAATCACAAGGAATTCAACTGGATTCAATGGTCACCCAAGGAAGTACAAACATCAAAGAATAAAAAAAATACAGACACCCAATTGCCTGCTTTTTAGATAACTTCAAGTAAAATAGGTGCCCTCTAAACTAAGGGACTCATTCATAAAATTTTACTATAGTAAACAAAGCAATTTTGGTACTAGTTTTTACTGTAAAACAAACATTTTTCCACTCACCTTTCTCAACAGAACTATGCTATTCTTTAGCACAGTTCCAAAGAGTAATGAAAAAAAGCTCAGGAAAAATATAATGCTGGCTTTATATGCAAGTATACTTATAAAAGTTGAACTATAAAGGAATAGCTACAAGTATACTAAAAATACATTCATATATGTGTAACTGATGTGAGCAATACTGATGCATAATGCCCTATTCAACTATAATTACTAAAATTTACAGTTTAGAGGATTATTGCTGACACAAAAGCTATCAGTTAATTTTCATCATTTGTGCATGATGTCATCTAGAGGTCACATGGACCTAAACATTTGTACATAAACACTCATTAACTGACCATTCTTAAAAACACAAAGAGGTTATGCAGTGATAAGAAAAGATTTGGCATTTGAAGCTACATTGATAATGATATTATTGATGGGTTTGAGTAGTCAAAGCTAGAGAACAACAGAAAATAGAACATTTGTAGTTTCAACTGATTTGGGAGGTATATAACGAAAAGTAAAAATTTATCATAAACTATCTTAACCTGACATATACTATTCAGAGGTTCATAATTTTCAGACTTTTAAAGAGCTCAAAGCAAGAAGGAAGAGCAAAAAGCCCTTAAAGAAAAGGTCAACTCTGCACCATCAGGTAAAAAGCTGCTGTACCAGTCATTTCAAGACTGGTAGATGACTCTAGAGTATTATAATACCAACTGCAGAATACATCCTGAAAGCGTTTGGAGACTGAACCAGGTACAAATGAACAAGTGCAGGTGTTGTTAAGTCACAGTATCAATATGCTAGATTTGAAATGGTTACTTGCTCTTGGTGCAGGTTAAACTATTAGTTATGATTAGTAACTCACTGTGGTATAGACTTATCTAGTACTAAACTGCTGTCCATGGCATTCCTAACAGTTGTAGACAATGCAGGCACTCAGAAAGAAGCAGCAGCTGATCTCCAAGAAATATTACTATCTCAGTGGAAGAAAAATTTGCCAGTTTCTGGACACAGGTAGAAACTTTTTACTGCCAAGGAACTGACTATATGAAAATTCAGTGTACAGAAATAATATCCATTAGGGAAAAATTTCCCAGAATCAGTCTAGACGGATAAACTGCCAAAAGGAGAAGCACACCTGGTAGCCAAGACAGTTAGACAGGTAGTACTACAATACTGCAACAGGTGTTCTCATTAAGAACAGACACTGCTTAATCCAGGTTATACTAGCGTAACTTGGAGAGATGTCAATTACAAACCTACATTAAAACAACATTCTGTTATATGACCATAGAAATGAAATCTCACTTTCCCTCCCTGGACTTTCTGACATAACAAGACAGATTCCTGTGAGTTTTATTTCCCTTGTCTCACCTTCTCCACCAAGCAGAGAAAAAGTAAGGAGGGAAAGAATAAGATGTTCTGCAAAGTCAAGCATCAAAATTCAAAATCTGGCCTCCCAGCTTTCCAGAAGGTGGCACCATTATACCATGCGATCAATGATCTGCATTCACAATACACTGCACTGGTGAGGTACATTATTTTTAGTTTTTTTTTTCTGACTAAGCAAACCCTAGATTCTTCATAATTCTCTAATTTCATAAACTGCCTCTTGATTTTGCTGATTTTACTAAACAATTTTCTGCAACAGCCTAGGTCTATTTTTATGCCATTAATTTTCTGAAGTGCCTAGCTAAAATCTGAATTTCCAACAGTGTTAAGAATGAAATAAGTATATGCTAACTTGTAGCATAAGAATATGATCCTTATTAATGACTTACTACACCAAACTACCTCATAATGCATTAGTGTGCTAGTCCGCAAGTACTTCAAAACTGATCAAATTTTTTTTAGGTAGTAGTGTCCTTATCGGACATTGGTGAAGATGCACTTTCCAAAATATGTGCAAGGTTAACCTTTGCCACTTTGACTCTGTGATGTTTAACATCAAAATTCCATCATTAATAGCAGCATATATTTTCTTCTGATTGAGTACAGTTTCCATAACCAACAGGTTTTTTGCTAAATAAGCCTAAGTGCAAATTCAATGCATTAAGAGCTGTTTCCCTAAGAAGTGATCTCTAGTAGGTAAATAAACAAGATAAATAATGTAAGTGAAAGAGAGGGAGTATGACAGCACATTACTTTTCAGAATATTTTGTGATGTTTATAAAAGAGACTTTGTAAGTTCAGATTTTTTGCTCCTCAGTATTTCCAATGAGGACTGAAATGTAGCTATTAGAAAGACCTAACTAGAACAGGTATTAATATATTTAATAAAAATCTTTAAATATATTATACATACTTATTTTTATAACAATGTAACATTCTATCACCTCTTCAATATCTGGCAGCTTCTTGGGTTTATTCTCTATTTTTCTCGATTAAGGTATTTTACTTCCAAGATTCACACATGGCCAATGTAAAATAGCACAAGTATAATTAGATCCTTGATTTTTTCTTTTTTTTCCCCCCTAAAAAAGTCATTTACCGTAAAATTTCAAAATAGGAAAAAACCACATACTTGGGCATTCTTGCATCTGTAACAACCATAGCCCTGCTAAATTCCACTTTTACATCCAAGGGCTGTAAGATATGTTGAGATGAATATTTCAGCTTCCGAGCCTCTTGCCAGTTCTCATCTAGAAGAGCAAAGAAAACTGATGCTTTAAACACTGAGATTCCTTCTCATTACACATATCACAGAATTAAAGTATCTGATATTAATTAGTATATATGGCTGAAAATTTAGGTGACACGATCTTGTTTACAGCTCTATCAATACATATATATAATACAAGATCTGAACTTCAGACGTAAAAGACTACTTAATAATTTCTACCATTCAGATCTAAACAACTACCCCATCTGTGCTGCAGAGTGCTAAGGTCCCAATTCTTAACATGCATGGTACTGGGAGTTTAGGCTCTGGATTCCCCTCTGGAACCAGATGGTTAAAAATTATATGCTTAAGACTTCTCTGGTTCTGACTCTTTGTATATTGTTAGTTCCCAAAATACTAGTAAAAGTTTCCTTCATTAAGGGATTCTGACCCTTTCTTTACCCTCACAAAATGATCAAACCCAAAACTACTCATGGATTCTGCTTTAAATTTGGAGGGAAGCAAGGAAAAGGCACTGAAGGAAAACACCATAAATAAATAAATTACACTCTTATATTTATTATGCAACAAATCAAATGAGATGCCTTCACAAATAAGGGATTCAGTAAGTTTGTTTATTTAGCAAAAGCTAAGGTTGGAATTTAAGGCCTAAAGGTACGTTTTGGAAATTCATAACATGTTCATAGGACTGAGTTTAGAACAAGAAGTATGTTCCAAAGATTCTCCACTGCTTCAGTTAAAAATATAAAAGGCACATGAACCACCAAAATATTTTTACTCATATAGAGAAAAATTACTTTCATGAATACTTACCATGTTTGCTGTACAGTAACTGTATACTACTGAGCTGGATATCAAAACTGTCATAAGCTCTTGACATTATATCTTCGATAGTGCTTTGTCCTACTCTGAGTTCTGATAAATCAGAACGACTTTTGCTTTCCATCTTAAAAACAGTCAGAAAAAAGCATAAATCAATTTCAAACATATTCAAAGCACTAATTCTACAAATACTTGATCCTACCACGACAAAAGATTAAATTTAATGTCCTCATTATAAGGGCACAGAATCTTACAAATATCACAGCAGAGGAGATATCTAAAATTAGTAGCCTGTATCAAAAAATGAAGAGTTTTAAACTCCATTTCTTCTTCAAGGAAAGAAATAAAATTAAAAATTAATTAAAATCTATGAGGTTTTATACAACATATTTTTTGCAGAATTATTTCCTTTAATAAGTGACTCATACCCTAAAGTATAAAGTCTCAAACCCTTTGTAATCAGTAGAATAACTGTTTCGGGGTTTTATATATAAAAATATTACTGCATTGATCACCTCAGAAACATGAAATCTATTTTTGATTCCTGTTGCATTTAGTTGTGGCATTACCCTGTTACATATTAGTCAAGCAGAGTAAAAGGGAAAAGGGGGTTTGGACTGTTCATCATCAAAGTTCAATGTCTTTGCTTTAATATCATTCAATATCCCTTTGACTCAGCTTTGGGATGCACATACAAATGTGAAATACCAAAGAAGTATGTGCCCTCTCTGGTGTTCATCTCTGATGAAATGTGGCTGTCCTCATTCTTAAATGTCTAACAATTTTGGATCCACTTTTTTTTGTCAGTCCCAGAAAATATTCAAGATAACGTTCGTAACTGTGAAAAGGTTTAAATACTGGTGTCCAAGACATAGCATTTCTTTTTCCAGTGCTACTGAATGATGACTACTTTTACATTAAAAATAGCTTGTAGACTGAAAATTCAGAATTACCAAATTAGTACTGCCTGTGCAACCTTAATTAAGTCCACTTACATATCTACATTGACATACAGTTTTAATTTTATGTGCCATTTTCCCCCTTGGGGCTTGTCCTTATCCAGTACACAACTAAGGGAAAGAGACTATTTGTTTTGTATTAAACATATTCATTCAGCAAATGACTGGCATTCACTTAAACATACGCCACTCAAAGTGAATACAGAAGTATTAATCATATCCTGAGGAGCATCTAACTTTTCTCTTTTGGTACTGCTGAATTCCTTCATCTTGCTTTCTAATTTCTATTAAAGGACAGGAACCAATCCAAGAGTCACATTCACTATGAAAATCACTCACCAATTTCAGAACAAATCTCAGACATTTACTGGAGTCTGATTTTGAAACATATTCTTCTATGTATTATTCTGAGAGTAATTTCCTGTGGATGGAGTAGAAGAGGCGGGCTGTTCTATTCCCCAGCTCCAATAGGTCTAGGAGGCTGTCTCAAGCACCCAACCAATATACAGATTGGTTACTGAACTCTACAAAATGCCTACAAATGACCAGCATTCAGAACAGCTGGTAAAATCATTAGTCACCGAAATAAGTGATCTGGCTGTAAATCCAAATTATTTTTAGTATCTACACAGCAATGTTTTTCACTAATTCCACTTTCTGAAGCACCTGATATATTCTTTTTCAACAAGGCCAAGTGGAAGGTCCTGCACCTGGGTCAGGGCAACCCTGGTATCAATACAAGCTGGGGGATGAAGGGATTGAAAGTAGTCCTGCAGAGAAGGACTTGGGGATACTGGTGGATGAAAAGCTGGACATGAGCTGGCAAGATGCACTCACAGCCCAGAAAACCAACTGTATCCTGGGCTGCATGAAAAGAAGTGTGGCCAGCAGGTCGAGGGAGGTGATTCTGCCCCTCTGGTCTCATCAAGACCCCACCTCAAGTACTACATCCAGGTCTGGACTCCTCAGCACAAGAAAAACATGGACCTGTTGGAGCGGGTCCAGAGGAGGGACACAAAAATGATCAGATGGTTGGAACACCTTTCCTATGAAGAAAGGCTGAGAGAGTTGGGATTGTTCAGTTTGGAGAAGAGAAGGCTCCAGGGAGACCTTATTGTGGCTTTTCAATATTAAAGGGGGCTTATAAGAAAGATGAAGACAAACTTTTTGTAGGGCCTGTAGTGACAGGACAAGGGGTAACAGTTTTAAACTAAAAAAGGGTAGATTCAGACCAGATATGAGGAAGCAATCTTTTTACGATGCCGGTAGTGAAACACTGGAACAGGTTCCCCAGAGAGGTGGTAGATGCCCCATCCCTGGAAACATTCAAGGTCAGGTTGGACGTTGCTCTGAGCAACCTGATCTAGTTGAAAACGTCCCTGCTTATTGCGGGGGGGTTGGACTAGATGACCTTTAAAGGTCCCTTCCTACCTGATCTATTCTATGTTTCTAACTGAAACCCACCCACTCAAAGTCAATCTGTGGCAGACATAGAAAACTTACTTTACTTTAGCAAGATTTTAAGCTTTGAAACAAATTCTTATTAAAAAAGCAGATAAGGCAACCTAAACAGATAGTATGTGGCAGAACTGTTCTTACCCAGAGTACAAGTAAAAAAAAAAAAAAAACAAAAAATTAAATTGCCTGTGTACATGTAAGATCATTTGTCCTGAAAGAACACAAGTTCACCAAGGAGTAAGAAGATTGCTAATAATATGTAGAAACAGTCTCTTCTATGATTTTATAGTGCTAAATTATAATTTTAAATACATCATTAAACTACCTTTTTGACTTTTCCCTTGCATGAAGTATCTCAAAAAATCTCTAATTTTATCCAAGTTATTTTATTAATGTGGCAGTACGTTTACTTTTCTCATTTTAAAGTAAACTGAATGACCAAAAGGTAATTGATAACAAGAATAATAGTAATACTAAAAATAAGAAGACCACTTAATCATGTAAGTAAAAAGTTTACTATTTTATATTATAAGGTAAAAAATTGTTAGACATTTTCCACATAACAGTTCAAAGCATCAACAGGGGTTTCATTCCAGGGGAGGATTATTTTTTAACAATTCTTTCCAGTTGAAAGAATCTACTGAGAAGAGTTCAATAATTTCTGCCTTGACTGGAAAGCAGTTTATAATAAATACCTAATACATAAACTGCAAGAGGAACTTTTACTTAACCAGTACCACGTAATAGAAGTTAAGAAACTGGAAATCACATAAAAGCCAAACAATCATTTTCAGTAAGTTACTTCATTAGATAAATACATACCTTAAGACTACCAAGATCCAGAAGTAGTAAATTGGATGTACTCTCATAGAATCCTTTTTGTGGAACAATGATGTATGAAGCCATGAGGTTAATTTTGAGGTCAAGAACTTTCTGAGTTTCAATAACATACAACAGACCTGAAAATTAATGTACTTAGTAAATATAAACAAAAAAATCCATACAGAAGCTATGGAATTAAGAGAAGCTATAAAAAGAAATTCAAATCTAACTTTGAATGAGCTGTGAATGCTAGACGACTAAGTTTCATTGCAGGTACAGATGCTCTTCAGATTTCTTCTGAACAAGTATTTATAGGCAGTCTTTAAAGAAGCACCAAGTAGATGAAATGATGATAGCAAGCAATGCTAATGGACAAGTAGGGACAAGAACACAATACATGCAAATCCAAAAAAGTTTCATACTAGGCAGATATGAAATGACAAGAACTGGAATGTGTACTGCAACTTGGCAATTGCCGAGTTAACCCACTGTGCTCTGTAGATTCAGAATTTTAATTGTTCTAGAAGTTCTTATTGGCCAAATTACAAGTGTTGTTACTACTGAGATACTGAAGCTTACACTGGTTCTGTGGGCAAGCATTTCCATCTTGAGATACTGAAGACCAGCAAATAGAAGGTCTTACAAAAATTCTGTTTAAAAATCATGCAGTTAGTTGGGAGATTCAGACTGTCAGAACATTTGAGATCAAATTCTGTTTTTTTGCTCATGTGAAGAGGAATGAGTAGTCTTGTTTCAAGTTAGCACTGAAAACAGCGACTGATGCAGCCACAAGCCATTAAATACCTAGCAGGTGCAACAAGCTGATGATCACAGAAGCAGAGATAATAAATTACAAAGATGACAACATGACACTGCAGCACACCCACATTGCTAAGAAAGCCATTAAAACTGTTCCAATATTATCAAAGGTTGTCCTACCACAGGAGAGCTAGATTAGTCAATGAAAAACCGGATGGCAACCACATTTCAGGATTTGCAAGACAGAACAACTTGGATTAATAAAAAGATAAAGATTTTTTCAGTTTTCAATGCTTAACTGTATTCAAGTGATGCAGACAGTTCAAGAAAATACTTTCTTTTTCCTTCATATGTACAGAATGTAGTTGAGTCCATAAATTGAAGTCTGTGAAACTAAGCTTTTGTAATGTCTTTTAGTGGTGATGGAAATCATAACTATTTTGATGTAGCAAGTTCCCTCACTTCTGCCGTTCACAGTTTCCCAATATTTTCCAGCTATCTTCCACTGCTTGAAACAAAAGTTTTAAGAATTCTTTCCTGAGAAGGACTGCAAGTGTGAACTTATTAACTATATTGATATAATTCTTTTTTTTTTTTTTAAATTCTAACTCTGAGAACAGCATAATCACCTGCTGCAGAATATTCTGCAGATGACATCTTCCCCTGGTAATTTTGTAAGTCTCAGCCAAGATTTTACAAGCAATGCACAGCATATTTTTGGAAATTTCCATCAAGCTTCTCATTTGTGAGTGGAACAAGCTTTTAGATTCCTATGGGCAACTCAGCATTCTTGTGAAGGTAAGAGTCATTGGATATACCTCTAAAGTAAAGCTATGCTTAAATTGTAATAGACACATAGCATGATTTCCTATTGCCACAAAAAAAAAAAATCTATCGTGATCAGAACTAGAGTATTCGGTGGTAATGAGCAGAGAAGCAAGCATATTGAATGTAAGCAAATTTTCATTAAATTAATCTCAGGAATGAACTGTGCTATTAATATATTTAGTATTGCTGGAGAAGATTCTGATAGAAAAGACAAGCAAGTTGATTGATAACTTTTGTTAATCTGACATTAGTCCTTAATGAAAAAGTTCAGTCAAAGAAGAACTAATGAATAGAAATATAACTGATGCCTGATTTCATTTCTGATACTAGCTTGATAAAAGCAATTGATTAAATATACATTATGCTTGAGTTTTCTGTGACTTTTTTTTCACTTATTATCACTGAGTATTCAGATTTTTTAAGTATACAATTTAAATATTAATAGGTTAAAAAATTAAGTGAGGTTAATAAATTTCACTGATTTTTCTTTTACTTTTGAAAAGAATTTATATATGAAATCTCCCCTTAGCATCCTCTCCAATCCACAGTTGGAGAGAGAACACTGTGCTGGACACACCTCTGATGTAGAAAGCCTCACACATCCTTACTGGAACAAGTTAATTCCACAATCTCAGTGTCAGTCTTAAAAGTATTCACTAATTTCATTCATGTGTCAAAATACAAGATCTCTAGAGATAAAAAGGTAGGATGAAATGAAAACTAGAGGAATGGCTTTAATGCTGAGTAACTGAAGACAGATAAATATAGTTTATATGACTTGATCTGAGTCAATCCAGATGAAAATCAACATTCATCGAGGAATAAAGAAAGTGGAAAACACCAATACAAAGGCAGATAGTGTCCTGAAAAGCAGCAAGTCTGGAAAGGATTTAGGGGTTTCATTAGAGGACAAATATGCCAGTATCAGTTTTTAAAGAGTATGAAACTATTATGGCCATTTAGATACTCAGACAAACAAAACAGAAAAGGTGCAAGTAAACTGTTTTTAAGTCTGCACGGAGTACAACAGAATAAATACTGAAATACTACCTCAAGGTGTGAAGCATATTTTACAAAGGAAGCTGAAGTTGAAAAAGATACAGACATAAAATTATCCAATACCTAGAACAAATGCTTTGTAATGAGACTGAAGAATTCATCTTATTTAGGTGTTGTATTAGAAAGCTCTAACTTGGATCCATATATCTCCATATGTAAAGATGTAATATTTTCATACTCCTAGAATCAAAAATTTTTCTGACTGTATAGTCAGAAGAGCATGCAGCACTTGCCTGTTGATGTTTTTTCACGGAACTCTTCAAGCTTCATCAGAGTTGCTGATGTCAATTGCTCTAAATGTACATCTTTTGGAGGCCTGAAGAAATCTACTAAGCTATTTATTGTCATCTGTTAAAATAAAGAAAAAATAATACATGGCAAATTTACTGTTAAGTGAGATTTTTCAAGATTTATAATGTATTCAAATATTTACTTACTGCATCATACACTATTTCCAGTGGCTGTGATTCTATTCTAAGCCTCTGATCTGCTTTCTCATCCAAAGGATTAGTCTCAAACATTATGCTTAAGAGTGACGTACTCTTGTCTGAATAGACTGTTCGAGAAGATAGAAGACAGGGTGTACACTTTTCTCGGGACATGCCTGTAACGTCAAGTGAGGTAATTTTTGTTTCAAATCTGTAAAGAAAGGTAAACAGCATGGTCAGATGTAACATCCATCTGGCTAGGTACAATTAGGTGGTTAAGAGTATAAGGAATGAGCTGAAAGAAAAAACAAACAACAAAAAAAACCCAAACACAAGAACAACATATCTCTACCCTACTTAAGTTAGGAACTGGATTGCTTGTACATAACAAACTGAAAAAAGGACAAAATCTGTATTGGCACAAAAAATTCTGAAGACAGAGAGAACATAATAATGGAAATAGTATCCATTCACTTTGTCTATCAGTTGCAGGATGATTCTGTTCCCAAACTGCACAAGAAATGACACTGGAAAAATTGAAGTTAAACATCATGACAGAGCCTTAAAATGTCTATTAGCGGTCATCAACATTTCATGAGGAGCAACAAAAGTTTGATAAAGTTCACCTTATTGCTTGTGCACCTGGTCGTTGGGTAAATACTGTACTCAAGCCAGTTAATGCAAATTCTACCAGCTCAGGAGTTTGCTTGTTCTCTCTTATTGATATAGACATGCTTAATAATTTCACAGAGAACTTCATGGCTTCATACTAGATATGCAGGAAAAACAACAACAGTGGGTTACAAAATATGTTAATATACATTTCAGTACAGCTTATGACAAGATGAAAGCCACAAATACCAGTTTGATACTATTTTTCTAATGCTATAAATAGTTCGTATCACAGCTGGTGTAAAAGTAATTCCCAAATAGTTATAACAAAGAGACAGGGTTAGAGTAAGAGTAGACTATGCTTACAGACTTATGTCTTTGATGTCTCTACACCACATTATGAGGTAAAGGGCCTCTGACACAGAGCTGGAAGGCAGTCCATTGTACCGTGCATGGTAACTTACATAAAGATGATTTATCAGACAATTTCTGAATGGTTCAAAAATGTTACTCTTCCCCACTACAGTCCTTCAATCATCTCTTTCCTTATATAGTCACCTACTGTACCTCATCTACTATCACTCATATTTCAGATTCCAGCGAATCAGGGCACTTTCTTAAAAAATTTCTGAATATTGTAAGAGGATATATGAAGCATTTCATAACTTAAATAATACACTATTTATATGATTTTATTCTAGCTTGAGCAAGCAAAATTTCATTCTGAACTTCTTCTGAATATTCAAAGCTCTATAACAACTCTCCTAAAACTACAACTAAGGATGCCCTGTTCTGCACAAAGCCAGCATGCAGTAACTTAATTAAAAACTATCTGAACAGTATTGAAATATAGAGACAGAGCTTCAAGCAATTTTAAAAGCAATTTCCTATCAGCTTTATATTTTTATTAGTAGACAAAGCTACCAATTGTTTGATATCATAGTGGGTTACAACTTACTGATTTTGGAAGGGTTGGATCCACAGCTGTTTCACTATATCCTATTGCTGCATAAAGTTTAGCCTTCTCTTCACGTGTCATCAGCTCTTCAAGACCTGTCACATTGCAAGACGTTAAACTCAGTACAGGTATCTGAAACATCCAAATACTGTTATACACTTTCCAGTGCTTGGTAGCTCTATAACATACAGTAGATACTGTCATCATTGTTCTGAATTAGTAAAAGCAAAAACCCTGAGGTCTAAAGCAAAGTCTTGAGTCTCCTAAAGTATTCTTTAAAATGCAGTTATACTTTTATTCTCACCTACTCTATTTCCTAGCTTACTAACAATGAAGCAATATTTCTAATTTACTTTCCATTTTCCACAACCTTTACTATATGCCCTGTACTTAAGTGAATCAAACTCTAATGCACTGCATGAAATTATAAAATGAATGGAAGTAAAATAGTTTACATTCCATTAACTGCTACTGTTTTCCAGCACTTTCTTCAAATCCCCATACACAGTACATCATGCAGACAAATGCAAAAACCGTGGCAGGAGAAAGCACAAAACGAAGACAGTTCAGAAAGACTTATGGAAAGGATTGTAAGATACCTCTGTAACATGCAATTAACAACTTCATCAGCAAAAAAAGGCTGAGCAAATGTAAACATCACTAATCCGATAGCCCAAATATTAAACAAATCCAAAGTTCCATTGTTAGGGTCTTATTATTCTAATAAGTCATTTTTAATAATAGAAAAAAATACCAATAAATGAACATACTTGAACCCTTTACTTCTTGCTTTTGTTCATCCTTTTTTTCACCTGACCAGCTCCACATCCAACTAAACCAGCCACCAGAATTTTCATCATCTTGTTTCACTCCTGGTCTATAGATTTTTAATCCAGCCTTAGTTGCCTGAAATATAAAAAATACTCAAACAAGTCATTTTCTTCATGCTTCTTTAATTTTCTTAAGAAAAATACAGACCCAAGACATGCTCTAACACATCAAAACATCATTAGACAACCACTGAAAAGGCAACGTTATTTGTTAGTTTTTCTTCTAATAACTTCAAGTACACAGTGCATCATCAGACCAATTCTCACTTGCATAAAATCAACCACCTTTATGAACAAAAAGAGCAAGCAAAAGGTAGCTGATTTTAAGTCAATAAATGTTTCCTACCTCAAAAAAAAAATTCCACAACACTATACAGCACTCTACATCATAACAATGCACTTACAAAGAATCATTAAAAATACATATATAAGCAATTAAATAGCCAGCACAGGCCAAATTTTAAATGACCCCTGTATTTTTCATTTCATGATATATGTCCAAAGCAATAATAATTTTAAAAAAAACAAAAAAACCCAAACAAACAAAAAAACCCCCACATTACTCTTATAATAGAATATTTACTCTAAGGAATATAGAAAACTATTCCTGGATCTGACACATACAGCTATAACAGTAAGGAAGCCTTCACTTCTCCCACATTCATTATTTCAACAACTAGGGGTTGTCCTGTCTGATGCCAGTGATGATTCCAATACTGGGTCCTCACAGAAAATGCAAAGTACATCCAGACTTGAGCACCGAAAGTTTGGGATAAGGGACAGCAAACAACCATCAAGCAATCTAAGAGACAGAGGAGTTCTCAAAACTGCAGTGGACCACACAAACTATTTTTCTTCATGACTAATATGATCCAAAAAGATAGAAACACTTGCAGATAAGCCCTGAATTTAGAGATGCTCTAGTGAATGCGATACCCAAAGTAAGTGAGACAGGGATCCCTTCTCAGCATTCAAAAAACCCAACACAATTAGGGAAAACAGCTGGCTATAAATGAGAACTTTTAAGGGACTTGTCACATCTATCCACCTACAGGCCAATGGAAGGCATGACTCACCACAAAAACACAAAGGCTTCTGAACTGATACTATTGATTCACCTCAGAGAGATGAGGAAGAATGTCAGCTAAATGATAAAAAGTTTGGAAAAAATCCTGCAAAGTCCTCTTTGTAAAGGATACCAAGTCATCAAGCAGATGTTAGAGCAAATGGTCCAAGGAAAGAATGGACAAAGCCTTAGAAAAAAGGGCTGTTGAATCTCTGAATTTATCAGTTTCTAGGACACCAAGGAGCTGGTGTTGAAGTACAACTGCCATGGAGAAAAAGAAGACATGCTTAGAGCTATAATTCTCAATATGTCTGAGGCAGCAGCTGGCACCAGCGTCCAAGGCAAGAAAGGCTACAGACAAAAGGGAGGGGAACTGTACTTCTGCAAGGATGAAGAGAACATTTGTGCATTATTGGAACTAAAGAAATTTCCTGAAGAAATCCTGTTGAGCTTTCCTCATCCTCCATTTACAATGGTTTAGTAATGAATACAGTCATAGTCTGTGGAAAGATTACTCAGCAAGGTAAACTGTTTTGACTAAAAGAAAGGGAGAACCAAGAGCATCATCCTGTATTCTGATTTAGGTGAATCATCTACATAGTATTCTCTAGAATGAAAGCACAAAATTTCTCAAGCTATCTGACACAGAGACTTGATGCTTGGCTCACTGAAGCTGGTGTTTGGTGCTTATGGCACTAGTGATAAAGATTAAAAAGTGGTCTAAGATTTAGGAATATAAAGTTCTTGCTACAAAGTTCCCAGAAAATCAGATGGTACTGTGTTCACAAATGTGAGTTCTGGGGAGCTTGATTTCAAGGTCCAGAGAAAAGCAAGCCCCTGAAATTCAACTCTAAGGTATGTTTTTAAAAAACAAAAAAGCTTAACAAACAGTAGGATCCTTTACCTGGCTTTACTCAGCCCACATCTAAAGGGTGCTCCTTTAAATTCCTAGTAGACTTAAGGCTAACTGTCAGGATACCAAGCTAGTAGTAGATTTGCCTCTCACAAGTCCTTTGAGACCTTTTTCAGAGGTATGACCTGATAACAATAAGACAGATGGGTTCTGATAGATAGATGGAGGTAGAACAGTTTAGAATCACTGTGACCTGATTTTCAATACTTGGAAATAAATCCAGAGACTTAGCTAGCAGATCTTTCAAGATGCTTTTCTAACACTTTTCAAATGCAAGACTTAAAGCCCAAACAAATTTAAATTCATTTGCTTGTGTCCTGGTTTCAGGTGGGACAGAGATAACTTTCTTCATAGTAATCAGTACAGTGCTGTATTTGGGATTTAGTGCAAGAACAATGTTGATAACACACTGATCTTTTAGTTGTTGCTAAGTAGCACTTATCCTAAGTTAAGGATTTTTCAGTTTCCCATAATCTGCCAGCAAGCAGGTGCCAAAGAAGCTGGGAGGGAGCACGGCCAGGATTGCTGACATGAACTAGCTAAAGGGATATTCTATACCATAGAACATTACGCTCAGTAAATAAATGGGCAAGTTGGCCAGGAGGGGCGGATCGCTGTTCCGGCATCTGTCAGCAGGTGGCAAGCCACTGCATTGTGCATCATTTCTCTTTTCTTGGGTTTTATTTCTCTCTCTTTGTTATATTCCTTTTCATTACTACTGTTATAATAATTATATTTTATTATTATTGCTAATTTTTAATTTTATTTTGGTTATTAAACCATTCTTATCTCAACCCATGAGGTTTACTTTTTTTTCCAGTGGATACAAGCAGTATGGTCACACTGGAGGACAGAAAAATAAAACTAGACAGGACATTCTTTGGGATCTCCATCACCTTGCAAAAAGTAGGAGGAAAATGATAAAACCAAAAGAAACTATAAGGTACAAGATAAAAACATGCCAAAATTAAGTGAGAACTAAAACAAAACAAAAAAACGTTTGCATGAAAAGCACTCCAATACAGCCAAACAAATGAAGTGGAAGGACATGAATGTGTCTTCTGGTTCTGTAAAGTCTGAATAATGATCATACAAGCACCCAAATGTGGGTATACATACAGAAAACCAGAAGGAAGAATCACATTTATGGATTCCTGTTCAAAATTTTGGTTTAGAAGCACCATATCTATCACTGCAGCAATTGCATTCATACCATACTTAATATACTCCAAAAAAAAAAAAATTCAAATTTCTTTCAAGCACTGCCATAAGATATTATCGACATTCATGAAGTTTAGTTATCAATACATCAATATTTCAGATTCTAAACTTCATATTCTGCTTACTTTTAGTCACATTGATTATTAATGGAGAAAGACTACTTCACAGGTTTCAGAAAACCTATATAGCTTTCATTTCAGTCTCCTGGAACGATGCTCATTCTCTACATTGAAAACTAAGCAGTATGCTAACCTAGGAAAAACAAGGCTAACAAATTAAGTCTAACTACTCACATCACATTATCTTGCATAATTGTCATAATGTACTTAAATGTATTCTACATTTGCAGTATTCCGAATAACATTTGCAAACAGTAACAAAAGGTCAACACACTACACATACAGGTGTTCAGCCTACATAATAGGCTATCAGTAAGGAAGGGAATAAACTAATAGCCTAGGCTGTTAAGAGGAGAGAGAGGAAGCCTGAAGCTTTGGGTATAATCACTTGCAACTTGACTTATCCTATCATCCTTTGACCATATTTTCCACAGTAGATATTCCTCAACAAAAGTGGAAAGATATTTATCCCAGATCAGTTATTTTGAAAAAGCAGTGTGTGGAACTATTTAATTTTTGCTTAATTACAAGCTGAAACTAACTATGCCCTACAAAATATATATAAATATAAAACATGAAATACAAGAAAAATAGGAAGACTGTATGATGCACAATTTAATCACTAGAACTAAAGTGGATCTGCCTAAAATCTCCGCAACCTCATGTTGCAGTTATTCTTAGACTCACTTAAATGATGAAATTTTACCTCAACTTCTGCTTGTTGCCTTGCTAGAGTGATGTTAAAAATATCCAAGGCCTTTTCGAATTCCTAGAAAAGAGGTGAGAAATTATTTTTTGACAATTTCATTTGGTTAGATTTCACGGCTCAGTTTTACAGGAAATGACAGTAAACAACTCTTTCAGTGCAACCCAAATTAATTTGCTCAAGCTGAAAACTTAAAATAAATCTGGAAAAGCATCAGTTTATGTTTTTCTTTACTGCAGTTATTATTTTTAAAAATTATCTAATATGTTTATTAAAACTACTCACAGAGAAAGGTACTGATAAAGTTGCAAGTCTGGCCACTGAAAATTTTATGTTAACTTATTACTGACTTAGGAACATGTAAACATTTAAGTTTAAGAAAATAGCAAGATGAACAATATTTCAGCCTTTAATGGAAAATGGCTAACCTCCAACAATTTTAAGATTTCTTCATTAGGTTTTTTTGACGTTATCTTTGTTTTATACATGTCTTTATAGTTCTTCACTTGTTTCCTGTGGTGCCGAATATGTTCCCATGACCACATTTGGAGCTTAGGTTGAACATTTACTTCAAGGATGCCATAAATAACATATTTCCACCTAAAAGCAAAGACAAATAAGTGTAGTTTACATTTCTTTTGGTATATTGAAAAGACACCTAGAGCTATGCAGACTCCCACTAAATACAACTTCAAGTTGTGAAAGAGTGAAATCCCTTGTCTAACATCACACTTCTGATCAGTAGCGGAACCTAAGGATTTTATTTTCTTCCACACAAAGTTGACAGGTTGCTATTTCCCCAGATTAAAAACTAACCTTGTACAAAAAGTGCCCACAAGTATATGCATGTGTATGTGAGAATAATCAAAATATATTTGTAAGGAATCTTCTGCAAAGAAATCAAATCTCTGCCATCTGTGTTGAAACGATTTGGCCATTCTTAGATAATAGCTACGTTCTTGTAATAGTACTTAACATATAATGGGGTGTCCTTCATTTCTGATAATGGTCTTTAAGACAGCAAATGCAGGCTTTCAAACACTGTGTCCTCACCTTTGGTTTGAGGTACTCACCAATGTTTTTTAATACTCCTAGCTTAAGAAAAACAACAACAAAAGAGAAGACTTTGTTTCAGAAGGAAATGAGTTCTAACCTGCTTAAGTAAGAAACAGTCCCTTTGTAATTATTTCAAATTAACAACTACCAAATTATTTTCAAAGCCTGAGGTGGCCTACCATGTCTTGGCATTGTTGTGCAATGGAACATCAGGTCTGTACTTCCTATATGGCAGATTTCGAGTCATCATATCAATGGACTCAAGAAGCTCCATAACACTGAAGTACTGAAAAAAAAACCAAACAAAAAAATTCAAACCAAGTGTTAATTTCTGAAAACAACCTGAATCAAGCTTCTTTTTTAAAAAGAAAATAATTTACAAAGAAAAACAAGACTAAGAAGAAAATTGATTCTGTATGTTCATTATAAAATTTCAGACTGCTTTTCTTAGTATTCTTGCAAACTAACTTTTTTACCACAATACATATAACTTCAGAGAAATAGTTTATACCTGTGGCTTATTGAATTCAACAGTTATATCCTGTAAATTTACATCTAAATCCATTTTCGGTGATGAAAAGTCAACATCAGATCGAGGATTCATAAGGAGTTTGGCTTTAGCTGAAATTGGGCGGAATACTAAAAAACAGACAGAAGTTGATATAAAAAGTGCAATTAAAATATTTAAGACTAAATGATACATAATGCTTATCAGCTCAATTTATGCCAGATTAGTCATCTAAAAATGCTAGACTTCAAAACATGAAGACTTCATCAACACAGCTTAAAATATAACACAATCTATACTCAATTTCCAGTTTCATTATGGCAACATTTCTGGAACAAATATTTGTGGAACATTTTCACAAGATCTCCTGTATGCGGTATTACATGGCAGATGTTTCAATTAATAGTTTATATTTTCCACAAATCTAATTTTTTTGGCTATGACATAAGCTATTTATAGTACAAGATAGCTTCAAACATAGCACTTACTTCACTATAATAACTCTTATTCCATAAGGATATTTATTTTAATCTTAGTGATGTTTTACACTGTTGTATTGAGTTTGTGTGGCAAGGTTTTGGTAGCAGGGGGATTACAGGGGTGGCTTCTGTAAGAAGATGCTAGAAGGTTCCCCTAAGTCCAATAGAGCCAATGCCAGCCGGCTCCAAGACGGACCTGCCACCAGCCAAGGCCGAGCCCATCAGCGACTCTGTGATAATATATTTAAGAAGGACAAAAGTTGCAGCAGGCACAGAAATGGCAGCCAGAGAGAGGAGTGAGAACATGTTAAGAGAAACAGCCCTGCACACACCAAGGTCAGTGAAGAAGGAGGAGGAGGAGATGGTCCAGGCGCCTGAGCAGAGATTCCCCTGCAGCCCATGGTGATGAAGACCATGGTGAGGCAGGCTGTCCCCCTGCAGCCCATGTTGGTCCACAGTGGAGCAGATATCCACCTGCAGCCCGGGGAGGACCCCACACCGGAGCAGGTGGGTTCCCGAAGGAGGCTGTAACCCCGTGGGAACCCCGCGCTGGAGCAGGCTCCTGGCAGGACCTGCAGATCTGTAGAGAGAGGAGCCCACGGAGCAGGTTTTCTGTCAGGACTTGTGACCCCACAGGGGACCCATGCTGGAGCAGTGTGCTCCTGAAGGACTGCACGCCGTGGAAGGGACCCACGCTGGAGCAGTTCATGAAGAACTGCAGCCCGCGGGAAGGATCCATGTTGAAGAAGTTTGTGGAGGACTGTCTCCTGTGGGTGGGACCCCACGCTGGAGCAGGGGAAGAGTGTGATGAGTCCTGCCCCTGAGGAGGATGAAGCAGCAGAAGTAACGTGTGATGAACTGACTGTAAACCCCATTCCCTGTTCCCCTGCACCACTGGAGGGGGCAGGTAGAGAATCTGGAAGTGAAGTTGTGCCCGGGAAGAAGGGAGGGGTGGGGGGAAGGTGTTCTGAGATTTGGTTTTATTTCTCATTACCCTACTCTGGTTGATTGGTAATAAATTGAGTTAATTTTCCCCAAGTTGAATCTGTTTTGCCCATGACAGTAACGAGTGAGTGATCTCTCCTGTCCTTATCTCGACCCACAAGCTCTTTTGTTATATTTTCTCTCCCCCGTCCAGCTGAGGAAGGGGGAGTGATAGAACAGCTTTGGTGGGCACCTGGCATCCAACCAGGGTCAACCCACCACAACACTTTACTAAGATTTCTGAATAACAGCCAAAGAAGCAATTTCTGAGAGGCATTAAAAATTAGAAGTATACACGCATATTACATATACAAATAAAATACCACCTACCAAAATCATAACCTTCTGGAATCACATTGTGGCTGGCAACTCCCTGTTTTAAGTTAACCTAAATACACAATGGAGGAAAAAAAAAAAAGTTGCATTTTTATTTCATGATACAGTTTTAAAATATAAAAAGTTAGCATTTTAATACAAGCTTCAGCTAATCCCTCTGATACACAGTAAAATTCAAAATACTAATCTATGTTTTAAACAGAATAAGACTCCTATTTTCAGCTAATAAAAATCACTGAACAGTAAGATGACCATATATTGTGTATAATTTTGTAACTGGCAAAGGACTACTTTTTTTTTTTTTTAACTTCCTCAGATGGGTGTTCTACTTCCATTACATAAAAACCATAATATTTACTAGTTTTCCTAAAAAAGCTATTAGTAACAAGACAATTCTCCAGGACATTGACATAAATGGAAGCAGAACTGAATGTGAAGCATGCTCTATGCTTCACAGTATGAACTGGAATACTAGATACATTATCTCATGCTTACTTACCAACGATTCATCACAACCACCATGGTAGAACATCTCCGATTTCACATTCCAGTAAGCAAAAAGGTTATCCAGTCGTACAAGCTGAAAATACAACAGAACATATGTATTAATACGTACAAATTTTAGATTAATAATTTGGATTTCACAAAGTCTGGATGAATAAAATATTCAGCCTGTTCCTTGCAGACTACGCATCCTTTTATTTTAGAGCCTATACTGTTACCTATTTTTCTTGATCTCACTTTCTGTGGAAGGAACTAATTCAGCTTGTTTTATTAACAATTCTTTCTTTAGCATACAGTTTACACTGTACCTTGTAGAACAACTTGGCAGTTTCATCATGTAAACACGGATTCCAATTCTTATCTGAGGTCTGAAATGAGAATTAAACAAAGTTATTCCAATATCTATAACACACCAACATTTTATCATCACTGAAACAAACCAGGAAAAAAAGAAGGACATCATCATAATTAAACCCCACTGAAAATAATGGGACACCATCTTCTAATTCAAGACGTTTTAGCCATTATTTTAAGTAGAAACTTGATAAGGCTACTCCCCTCCCAAAAATACACACGCGTACGTGCAGTGACTGGCAGGCTGCACACAAGAACCAAAAGATTCTTTAAAATTCTGTTTTCAGTATTCAAACTGTTTTTCTTTACACCAACATTATTTTTAGGCAGGCTCTTTGGAAAGACATAAACAAGGGACTAGAATTTTTTTACAATTCTGGAAGTACTATTTTAGTTTGAGCCCAACAGAAACACCATATGCTATTATACTTTTTCAAGGCTAATAATAAGCATTTCAAGAGTGAAGCAGTAAGAATACTAAAGCTTTTGCTTACTATGCAAAACTGTTTAGGGGAGGGGGCTGGCAAAAAACTTTCTATGTGCTAGGAACAAGCATTCATAAGACAACTACTTCATTAAAAAAATTTACATTTACTTTGACATATTTCTTTAAGATTATCAGTTGCACAGCAAAAGCTACTGAAAGAGAGCAACTCAGCAGAATCAGCATATTGCTACTACTAGGTAGTCTTCCAGGAAAAAAATGTGTACAGTCTATGATGACTAGTATTAGCACTTTAAAGTGGAGCTTGCAGATCAAAGAACTGAGCTCTGGTTTGAAACAAGATGCCATCCTCTTTTTTTTTTTTTTTTTTTCTTTCCCCCTCCCCAATATCAAGTAGTAACTTCCTCTCTTGGGGCTCATGGCAATTTCAGTAAAATATTCATAGATCTGAAAAGCCCAAATCCAAGTCTGGTACTTGGCAACCACAAAGTGCAGCAGGCAGAATAATAAGAATTTCCTCCCAAAGATCTATTTTAATGCTAGTGCTTTATGTTTAATGGCACCCCCACCACAATATTCATGCTGCATTTGATAAACCAAGTAGTTACCATTGTGTGTTGTTCATGATTATAGGTACACTTTCATTAGACAGTATGTTACCGGACAGCACAATAATACACAAAAGCTTAACTTAACCTATCAGTATACATCAACATGCTTTTTAGATGAAAAATAAAATTACCTGCAAACTTAGATTCTGAAGTGAAATCCCAAATGACAAGGGGTTATTCCGATTTGTGATCTAACAAAGCAGGGGGAAAAATACCAAAAAAGGATTATCTTATGCTCTAAATTTAGATTTGAAGTAAATAACCAATAATAAAAATATATAGCAAAGACCCGACAACTATATCTTTTTTGTACCCAAATATATGCTTATAAATATCTTTATGCTTTGGTACCAGCTTTTTATCAGGTTTGTTTGTTTTTAAGACTATGAAATTTCCAAAACTGTACTAGGATTCTCTCAATGTGGGAAGCAACTAGAAGAAAAGAAATCTGACAGGTTCCTAACTTCATGTTACAGTGCACAACCCCTCATGCTGAGATATACAGAAGTACTTACATCATCTTCATAGCGAATATGGATGTTGGAAATTTTCACCTGAAGATTTTTGATGACCTGAGTGACTAGTTTTTCTACAAAAGTGTCTTGTTTCTCTTCTTTTACTTTATCTAAGTTAGAGGAAAAGAATTTCATATTTTGTTTGTATTGAAGTATTTTTAAAATTACACTAGAGAAAACAGTAACATAATAAAGTTTGTATGATATTTAAATTTTCTTTTACATTGTACTCTAGTTGCATAAGAACATGTCCTTTCAGTATAATCTCTAACATTTATATCCTCAGACTAGATGGTTTTAGCTTTATTACCTGCTGCATGAAGAATCAGGTAGTTCAAAAGTATGACTTGTACCCACTGATACTAAAGGTGGCCAATACATATTTCTTGAAAGTACCAAAACTTGAATTTAAGATGGTAAGACTTAACATGTATCAAAGAGCAAATTAAACAGAATCTTTAAAAAGGTATAACCTTAAAAATTCTTTGCTACTGGAAACAAAGTTAAGGCAACATATGACACAAACAAGCAATATTTCAAAAGCCTTATTTATATCAGATCATATCAATGCTTCAACACTTTTACTTTCAGGATACCTGTTCTGCAATATTGATGGCAACTACACCTAAAAATCTGTAAATAATAGGTTTTTAAGTAACAAGAGGAAAAAAGGAATCTAAAACACTAAGTGAAAATCCAGCATGGTTTTGGATTAAAATAAAGAAAGAAATAGTGTCACTTTCATTAGCTTTTTCCAGTTTTACCTTGGTCAGCTATTTTCTGCTTTGCTTCTTCTATCCTTTGCAATTCCCTTTGTCTTGCCTCCAAGAGCTGCCTGGCTTCTTTTTCAGCATCATATTTTATGCCTAAATACACAATGTAAAAGGGTATGATATAAAAAACCTTACGCATTTTTGGAAGATGCTGTTTCAAAAGCAATAATTTTCTCATTTTGTTAATAGTTATATAACAGCAAAAAAAATTAGGTGACAAAATGTAAACTACTGAAAGACACCCCATTCCCATTATCTAATTGTATTCGCTAGGAGTATCTACTAGGAATAAAGCTCATGAAAACAATATCAACCCATTCCAGATACTTCTGAAATCCCACCTATCTACATTCACTTTTTTCTCTACATTAACTTACTGGCTGTGGGCACGATAAGCAAATAAACTCCATCAAGAACTGCCTCAACGGGTTGAGTATAAAGGTTTTGCCATGGAATCTGTAGATTAAGTTGACCTACAAACACAAAAGAAAAAGGTTGAGGTATACAGTTAAATAGTTGATTGGAAAGAAAAATATTAGAAAGAAAAATCAACATTAACCACCAAATCTCTGGAAAATTATTATACTGGACAGAAAAAAACAGTGCATGAGGCACATGTCCTTTGGGTTTTTTTTACACAGCACACAAATGAACATGAGGCATGTTTTTCCATGAGCAGAACTATTAAATCTACAGGCCCTCTCCTACTGCCTTGAATTATATTTCTTCTTCCTAACAGCAACCTCTCCCTCCTTGCAAATCCACTGCAGCACCCTCATAAACAAGAGCAGCATGGGCAGCTCATATATAATCACTCAGCTAAACGCTCCCAAACCCACGATTTTTAAAATACATATTTTTCTTTCTTTTTCTGTTGAAGAGTCTTAAAGCAGTGTGTATGTTTCACGAACATGGGGACCCTGAGGTTACACCGTCTCTCATTCTTCACACAAGTGTCAATTGTAATAAACTATGAAATCAGTCATAAGGAAATATATACTTCCAGGGTAGATTTAAGGGAAATATAATGGCTTTAGACTTAGTTTGATTTAACAAACCACTAACTTTTACAAGACAATCAATTTACAATGAGAAAACTTTTCATATTAGCAAAAACAGGGAAGAAGGATAGAAAGGAACGTAGAAGGCAAAATCCGTTGTGGAGTCTTGCTAAGACAAGGGATAAGATCCAGTCCTGCTCAGTTGCTCATCATTGCTGTGTTGGGTTCTTTTCTCAATAATATTGAAGTGATTAGACAAGACTCTAGTATATTTTAGCTTTACTATCTCAGCTCAAGAAAAGGAGCTTCTTCAAAGAGTTATTTTTCAGAAGAGACAAACTTCAGAGTGTACAAGGCATGCAAATCAAGGAAACTAGGAAAACCACTTGCTTAGGATGTCTAGAGCCACTTGCAAGGAAAAGTAGTATGTTTAGTAACTCCTGCATTGGTGCATGTTAAAATGTAACTTACCAATATGTCCTGCTTTAACTTTAAATGGCACATCCAGCTGACTCTGAAAGAAAGTGGTTTAGAACATTTAAGCTCATTTCAACAACTCGTGAAATGTTCCCACATAGGAAAAAAAGATGATGATAACCTTTACAACAAATTTACCTTTCAGCCACTGGAAAAAAAAAAAACCATTCAATATAATGGAACAAGAAAGTATTTGGTTACCAATTTAGACTGTTAAGCCATGCTAGCTAAATACATTCCCAAGAGCAAGTTTCTAGCTTCATAAGCTAAAGAAAAAAAAGGTCTTTCAGTACTGCTTTTGACCTAAACATATTCTTTTAGCAATTGCTGAGAGTTCTAGTTTGGGGCTGGAAGGGGGGCGGGGGGGGAAGCTGAATGAAGCCAGCATACACCTTCACCTTTAAATTTAATCTCAAATTAATTAGGCAATCCACACAAGCGCAGAGAAAACAAAACAGTAATTTTTCTCTTAAAAGACAGTGTATCCTAAAATAAGAACAGAAAAAAGTATGTACAATCCAAAATGTTGTTCAAGAATAGTTTTTGCAACAGTTTTTATTTTCACTAACTTACCAGTGCATTTTCTTTTATTTCAAGATTCTTCAGTGCTACGGCTCCTAAAAGCAAAGAAGCCAATAAGTAAAACTACAATAAGCAAAGTAGTAGTGGTGCACAGTAAACATCCTAAAGTCTGAGTCAGTGGTCCCTGGCGTGCAGTTCTTCAACTCTTTGCTATGGAAGATATCCACAAGCTACACCTCAAATATCCGTGAAAGATGATTAAGAACTCACTGTTCTTTCATGTTACACAATAATATCTGAGATTTTCTCATGGAGCTTGCATGTCCATGGAAAAGAACCCCTGATTCCTCAAAGTAAAAATGTTGGAAATTACTGTCACATTTTCTAAGGACTCATTTTGAAATTAAAAGTTTGCCTCTTTTTCCTCAACCATCTGCCTCTTGTGCTTGTGGAAATCCACCAACATTAAATTTGGAGTGAATTTTTAGCCCTCAAAAGATCTTACATATGCAAGTTATATTTATAGGCTTATACAAGTTCACAGGAAGCATTTCAGTAAATCTAATTTTTAAATGTCTTAAGACAACAATAAATTCAGTACTTTATAAACACAGAAAATTTGAATTGCAGGATCTGTTTTTACAATGTACCTGACATCAGACACTTGTCATAACAAAGGTACATTGGAAGGGACCAGGAAACTCGTAACTTAAAAACATGCACATAGTCCAAAGCAATGTCTTCTGCAAATTCTACAAGAAGGATGGAACACCTGCAATGGTTTACCATCAAATTAGTTGTATAGTGTTAACACATGCACATGGAATAGACACCTGATACAGCTGAGCAGGGGCATAAATGAGATCCAGGAAACCAGAAGCAGATTACAGGGCAGGAAAGGAATACAACTTGAGATTGCAAATGACGACTTGATTGACCCAGTAATGCTTTCCTTTGGGGGATGCAAGTTAGAAATGGCCAAACATATGGGGAGACAGGAGCTCCCTGTGCAAAAAAAATTCTGGCAGTTATATAGTGCTGATGGCATTAGACTACTGTTCAATGTACCACCAACTTTGGGAAACTGGACCATAATCTCAAAAATGCATTCATTAGAACAGCTGGCTCAAGTTGTTGAACTGCTGTAGAAGAGAGCTGACCAGGTAAACTAATCCATCCATCTTATAGTACTCGCAAAATATTGTAAAGTTTTTAATGGTTTAATTTATTCATTGCAACAAGCTATTATCACTTTCCAGTAGAATTCTACTGTGCCACCTGACATGTGGCACCATCAGCCTTTCCAGAGAAATACTGTAAGCAGAAGGATGTTTTCTTAGAGCTGGTGGCTCTGCTTTTAAGCCTTACAATACACACATATTGACAGGGACATTAGAAAAGAAAAAAATCAAAGAAAGCATACTTAGCAGTCATCTATAACTAATCTAGTAACTGTAACTAGACTACATAGTCTTTGCAGGTAATAACAAGGTGGAAGTTTTTATATACCACTGGGTTCAATTCCACTCTAAACTTATTCCCTGATAAAGCTGACCCTGCACAGACCATTTTAACACTAATTAGAGGAAGTTTCATATGACACAAACACACACACACAAAAAAAAAAAAAGGCATTTGCTTCTCCAAGAAGACATCACTAATTGTAACTATTCATGGCAAGTAATTATAATGGTATCCAGAGCAAAGGTTCGGGTTTGTAACTAAGTTACCATGGATAACATGCAATTTCTGCACCTCAGTTGAGCCACAATAAAAATGTTCACAGGCAAACTCTAAGACTACGTGACACATGAAGCAGTTTAACAGGGTTTCACTTCTTCACTTTTCACTGTCAGCTAAGTAAACATTACCTCTCATTTATCAAGGGTTTGGCACATGCCACATTTCAGCTGAGGCACAGTAACTTAAGCTGCAATAATTTGGCAGCCCTAATGCTTCTAAAAACAAGGTACTGCAAAGTGAGCAAGGATTATTATCTCAAGCAATTGCAATGTTTTGTGATGGAGAACTCATTTTACCTGAGCACATTGTAATGGCAGAGAATAAACATGGTATAGACACCTTTTCAAACAAGAAGCTTTGACAATTCTACATTAAATGTTGAGATTGGGAAGTGGAGTAAAGAATTCTTCACCATTTTTTCTACACCTATGATTTTATAATTAATAAATTTAAAGGTTTTAGTTAAAATCCTTAGCAGAGACAGAAATTAGTAAAACTTCAATCATCCCAATTTTATACTACAGTACTGAAACACATTCACTGAAATACCACAGTTTACCTATAAAAACCTTGATTGAGGGTCTGATCATAGTGAATGGACTATCAAAGCACACAAAAGGCTACTACTGAAGCACTATGTTTTGTACATTTATAAAACCTTTCTTCTTCCTACACTTGAGAGTGCAAGAAAGAAATTGACTAAACATTCCTGCAAGTAAACAAGAACTGTTTCCAAAGTTACCACACCTCAGCTAGCAACCAATTCTAACACTCATAATTCAAAATGCAGTAACAGATCATGTCAGTATTCTCTTTCACTGCCAAATTTTAGTCTCTATCATGCTCAGCTGTTTCACTTGCAATGAAACATACCTCCAAGTGCACCTGCACTGAAACCTGACTGTTCTGCTGGGGGGGAGGGAGGGAAGGGGGGAAGTAAAAAAAAAAAAAGCCCTCACAAACAGAAGCAGGAAGATCAGGGAACAAAGGCCTGTTACAGGAGATAACACAGCTACTGAATTTTACTGTCTTGGAGCACTGCCAGTGGATGTTAACTGTAAGAATTTCAAAATACATGACGATTTGGTTATTTGGTTTTGTTGGGGTTTTTCTGGGGGGGGGGGGGGGGGGTCCCCCCTGTTGGGGGCAATTGGATGTTTCTTTGTTTTCACGACAGAAATGCATCCAGATAAAACCCCATTTGATGGGTTAAAAATTGCCCAACTAAGCAACCTTGAAAACTGTATATACAAGTAGTTGGAGTTGTATAAATATCTAGGGTTAAACATGCAGGCTAACAGCCAAAACAATAATAAAAGCCAGAACATTTATAAATACCTACAACACAGCCTAGGATTTATTTAGGCTATATTATAAAGCAAATTCTTAGCTTTACTGATCTCTGGACATTCAAAATAATTCAACAAAATCAAACTTTTGTCAAAATTCTGGAATAAACAGGTTTATGGTTTTCATTTAGGTACTCAAAATAACTTCATAAATTTGAGTGCATGAACCGACATCTCCTACCAAGGACTTAGCTCGCAATAAGAGATCTAGAAAATAAGATTAACACTTATAAATGATTTCACCAAAGAGGCCTGACTGAAATTTTGTTATGGATGTCAACAGAAGTTAAAGAGCGGGAAGAAAATTAACCCACATAAAAATCCTGCAGATTTAACCTAAGTATTAATCACATCTCTGCTGTCTTGTAAATGGGGCGGGGGGGGTAGGGAAGGCAGATGAGAGAAAGAAAGATGAAAGATGATAGGCATCAAAAACTGAAAATACCTCAGCTGGTATCTGACCAGTACTCAACACTCCTGCTCACTCACATACTTTAACAGAACTTCTGCTTTTTAGCAACAGCACTGTCAGCTTGTGAACCCCTTTGATCACTTTATACAAACTGCTGCCTTTGTCAGCCATTTCCTACTTATCTTTGTGCTGTTAATTATTTCTGTTTAAGCATACCTTCTGGAGACAAGCTGTCAGCCTTTGAGGATCAGAGTGTCTGCCAAATAGCTCCTCTATTGATATCTATTGTAAAATAGGTCATGAAAGGCAGCAGAAACTACTAGATATTCTTCATACCTCAGTAAATCCAAATTACTACTATGTAAGGGGAGAACTGCACCTGCTATACCCTTGCACCTGCTATACCTACACAAGGCAAGGTATGCAAAAGTAGTCATCTTTTATTATAATAATATGTGTAGCTGGAAAAAAGTAAAAAGTGCTTGTGTGCTCACAAACTTGTGTCAATTATCTGCCTATATCATCCTACTAATGTAGCTACCCCAATAAAAGACACCAGCTATTCAAATAACAAGTTGTGTTAATTAAGATATGCTCGAGACATTGACTAATAAGTAGGTCTGCCAAGTCAACAGAGAATCAAGTATTTTAAAGGGCCGTACAGAGGGTCTGACCAGGACACTGAATGAAATGTTATTTAGACCCAGTCAAAAGAAAACAGTGGCAACAGGGACTTTGGTGAAACAACTGTTTGGTCTCTCATAGTGTTTGGAAGCCTCAATGACACTTCACTTCTCAAAGATAACTGTCAACATCTCACATTGCTTCAATCATTGCTTCAGGTATTGAAGTATAACTTTATCAGGTCTAGAGCATTCAAAAATATCTAACTTATCTAAATACTCATCTAACCTGTTTATCTAACCCAAGTACTTACATGTTTGTTAACACAGCACATTGAAACTATCTTTTTAAGTGAAGACGAGAACAAGAAGAGGTTTAAAACGCTGCCCTTCCCAGCATCAGCCATCCAATAGCTTTCCTTAGCAGCTGCCTAACACAGCAGCTTTTTATTCTGCTTCATACTAATGGACTTCTTAAGGAATATGATCTCCTTCCCTGTTACATCCTTTCCTGAGCCTTGGCCTTTCCAATATTGGCCTTACATGTTCAAACTACCTTTTTTACTTGTATAGGTTGTCCCACATTCTCCTTTCTCCATTGCCTTTTATATTTCAGGTCATTCAGTTCTTGCAATTCTCCCAGCCATAGGTCTGTTTCCAGACATCACATCTTTCTTTAGTATTGAGACACTCTGCATTTTTACCCTTCAACATAAGGAGTTTTTTAACAAGGAGGAAAAAAAAAATTAAACATTTCTGAAGTTATTACTGTGTTCATGTATGTTGTTTGGAGCAGTCTCATCACAGAACTTTACTGCACAGATTGAATCTAGATAGTGTTGATATGGCATGCTGAATTCTCTCATTATGCAAAACCAGAATGGATGTTAAGCATGTTCATTAAAAAGTCATTAATAAAGCTTCCAAATTTACAGAAGCTGAAACTATATAAAATTACATTTTATACATATATCCAGAGTCTACCAACAGGTTACCAGTGTTAGTGTAAACAGGCTAGCTATAAAATATCACAAGGACATAATTTATTCCCTACAGCATCTGGAAAAAAAACTCCCTTGGGTGTTTATCATTCAGAGGTAAAAAAATACATGCCTTTTAAAATTTGAGATACAGATACATAGTACCTGTGCAGTGCTATGGCATCCAAAAAGCACTGGCTCTTTGTTACAGGGAGAAAAACTTTCCTTTTAATCACTACTAAAATATTGAATGGATTTAGGACAATTTAATTTCAGGACTACATGATTTTTGTAAAATGTAGCAAATTTATCATGACAGGTAAATACAAACACTGTACGAAAACACACAGCTGTAATGGAAACACTTTCAAAGCATGCCGACAAACATGAAAAAGTATTAAGTTTACACAAAATACAAAGACAAAAATAGTACTATTTTTCTAAAAAAAAAATATAGTTCCACAATTTTAGTAATTAGGAAGCCAATAAAATTATTGGTAGACTTCAGATATACTGTGGGTGTAGGGATCTACTAATCAACGGTGGCCTCCATGTAAAGACAGTAGTCTACTGCTATTACTACTAATAGTTACTGCCTTTTAGATAGAGGAATGCAATTTCTAGGTCCTCCAAAATCTTCGGAATGAAAGAAATATTGCAGATGCACATACCCTTAAACATAGTTTAAGTTGCAAACACAAGTGAAAGCATCGTGCAGTAGATGAGGAAAAAATAAAACTCTACAGGTGATGCTTCAACAACACTACACAATAGTTTTGGGCATCTTGGAGCAAAACATAGCTTTATATACCAATTTTCATGCTAAGCAAGTAAACAGACTATGTAGAGGAAGACTGATTTTGTTTCAGTACAAAAGCACTGTACTGGGGATAAAGGAATTTAATTTAAAGAAAAAATATACTAAAGCCTCTAAAATATTAAAAATACTTGAAGAGGAAATAACAGAAAAATCTCAAAATCAAGTTCCACATACATCAAAAATATAGCAGCTGAATATCAAAACTCCAAAGCAAAAATTAATGAGATCTATTTAGCTTTTTTAAAAAAAGTGAAGAGGTAATGTGCATCTAATCTGGTGAGAGTTTACTCTTGGCAGATTATGCATCTATGAGGCACCACCACCAGCAATCTACAGAGCTGGAAAAACAAGCTTTTACCTTTTTGTAATGTATAAACATTGCCCAACACATTTACAGAATGTTCCACATCATACATTAAATATTTTGCTTGCCTTCCCTGAACAGAAAGAAGAAACCATGATAACTGAAGAACGGGTTAAGTTCACAAATCAAACAATTAGTCTGACACACTTTTGCTGAAAGATGCAGTAACTCAATCCTTTCAAGTAAGACACACATAATCTGTAATAAATATGCTATATTGGGCCTTAGAGCTGCAGATCAGAGACTACTACTTTCTCTCCAGAAGTTATCTGTGCTGTTGCAGTGTTAAAACTCCATATAGACACTGAACTTTGCCAAGATCCTACAAATGCCTTGACTAAGTAAAGCCAAACTACTGCAGTGACGAAACCAAATAAGGACGCCATTTCAGAAAACAAAAGCATGAAACAAGAACGTCCAAGGTGCAAAAAACTCCAGCAGAAGCTTCCAAAATCTGATTCATACATATGAGTACCTAAGAATGGAACTGTAGGTAGAGAATACCTCGAGGATGCTTCACACCCACAGACGTACGAACGCACATGTAAAAAAAAAGAAACTCGCAACTCTTATGTTTGCTTTTGCTGATGCTGCAGACACCTGGAACGCACATTCCAAACCGAGCCAGGAGTGGTCCCTGCACACGCATCTGTTAATTGTATGCGTCTTACTCTCCTCACGCCTCCTTGCTTTGCCCGGACATACCGGAGAGACCTTTGTTGCTGTTTTCTTGTTCATACGTTCCTAAAGGGACCTCAGCAGAGCACATTCAAACAGAACACTTTTCCTCCCTTCAGAGCCGGCATGCTAATTTATTTCTACAGACTACTGCTCAGCCCGCCTAGCAGAGCTAGGCGACAGCCTCTGCCAACGCCGAAGACGGCCTCTATTCCTGATTCTTTAACGCCAAAACGACAAATAGTCTGGAGCTCCAGGTAACAGCACCGAGAAGAAACGGCACGTGACTGCTGTTTGCTGCTCCCCTCAGCACACCACCGACACCAAAGCGCTACCAAAACCCCGCGCGTTTATTTTCGGTTTCTCGTTTCCGGGCAGGGAAAAAGCCGCTCCGCCACTCAGCCAGACGGGTTTCGCATTCACGCGAAGCCGGGCCAGGCTCCCGGCTGGAGCC
>NW_010972687.1:3421153-3421353 GCF_000737465.1 Haliaeetus leucocephalus | reverse complement strand
GGCCGGGCCAGCCCGGGCCAGGCGGCGCGTCCCCCCGCGGCGCGGCAGCCCCGTACCTCCCCAGATGCCCAGCTTCAGCTGGGAGCTGTCCAGGTTCACCACGTAGTCGCCGAGGAAACGGTTCAGGACGTCCACGACCAGCGACTCGAACACCATCCTGCCCGGCGGCGGCAGCACCAACGCCGCCGCCCCGGCTCCCG
>NW_010972687.1:3402052-3421143 GCF_000737465.1 Haliaeetus leucocephalus | reverse complement strand
TGGGGGCCGCGCCGCGGCGGGATGAGGGGCGGGCGGGGGGGGGGGCCTGGGCTCTTTCTTGTGGCCGCTTCGTACGGTTTCCGAGGGAAAGAGGAGGGTTTCGCGCTGGCTAGCTGCTTGCGGCGTGCTTGTAAGATACTCACTAGGTGGTCCGAGGAGTTTAGATGTGGTAGCCATTACGATATTTTGAATACATTTTTTTCCCCAGGCTGGGCAAGTGTAGAAATTGTTACATCTCTCAGCTGTTTGAAAGTGGCTGAACTATTATTAGCATAATGACTAAACCAAGTTGAAATTAAGATACTTCTGCAAAGAGCCTGACTCTCATGCCATTTTCTGGCTCGGGGATCTGCTGAATCAAACTGGGTCATGTTTGCCCCGAGTGACTGTGTGCTGAGGCCTCCTGCGCTCACAAGGCTCTTGTTCTGCCAAATAGCCACAATGCACTTCTTTGGTGATGGCAGGAAGAATATAATTATCCTCCAGCTTGTTCCTGGAACTGCAACCATTAGGTTTGAAATGAAGTTCAAATGTTTATCGATAACCAAACCCCTGAGTTTTTATAGCATGTGGCATTGGGTTTGCATGGCAAGTCGGGGGGGATGGAGGGCAGCCTCTGCGAGAAGAGAGCAGGGGCTGCCCCGCGCCAGACACAGCCGGTTCCTGCCCGCTCCAGCCAGCCCACGGCAGGGCAGGGCTGAGCCCCACGGCAATGCTCGTGGCACCTCTGGGATAACATATTTAAGAGGAGGAAAAAACAACTGCTGCACAACAGCACCCAGAGAGGACTGGGAATATGTGAGAAAAACAGAAAAACTGCAGACACCAAGGTCAGTGAAGAAGGAGGGGAGGAGATGCTCCAGGTGCCGGAGCAGAGATTCCCCTGCGGCCCGTTGGGAAGACCATGGTGAGGCAGGCTGTCCCCCTGCAGCCCAGGGAGGTCCACGGTGGAGCAGATATCCACCTGCAGCCCAGGGAGGACCCCACGCCGGAGCAGGTGGACGTGCCCTGAAGGAAGCTTCAGCCCATGGAGGCCCCACACAGGAGCAGGTTTTCTGGCACGACCTGTGGCCTGTCAGGGACCCACGCTGGAGCAGTCTGTGTTCCTTTCTGTCGGTGTCACTGAACCACTGTATCTAATACAATAAATTAAACCATTTTAACTAGAATGTCTTACTCACGGGGGGGGATAGGACTGGGAAGACTGCCAGAGATGATACACTGTTTCATTCCTTTTTATAGTAATAAGAGAATGCTACCTACCACTTCTCCAGACCTTTCCTTTCACTGTGGCATATATTTGCCTACTTACCAACAGCCTGCCACAGCAGCAATGCCTCACCTCCACTCAATATGTAGAATTTAATCATTTACAAAGAAGTAGGTTGATTTAAAGAAGCACACTTTTATCAGGGTCATCATTGTTGTTGCTCTGATTATTAATGCAAGGAAGGGGACAGAATGAGACTGAAGGAGGAGAACAGACAATGAAAAAACATACTGTCTTATTGACACTTAGGGTCCTCTGAAGTTTATTGTGTATGGTTTGAAGAAATTACAATCTCTGCATTTCCGGTTCTTGAGTTTAGCACCTTTTGCTCTTGAAAGACAGCAGTAACATAAGAATAAACACTACATTAGAAAGAGATAATTTAGACCAGTAAAAACCCAAATGCCATCAGCAACTCATTCACATCAAATGTAACTGTGTCCATGCACTAATGCACATACATGAGAACATTTATGCAGCAGGTTTTCTATAAATTTCTTACACAAAGCCAAACATATTTCTTATAAGCTCTCTCTAGAGGACTGAAGTGTAAACCCAGGGCTTCTCTTATTTTGTGACTAAATCACATATCTTCCTATTTAGTTGTGCAAAAGCTAGTTGTTAAATCCATTTACATCTACTCCTGTCCACTTATTCTTCCAAAGTCAGGCTTTCACAGCATGCACCCTCCCAAATTAACTTCTTTTTAAAGTCTGCAGTCCTTAGGGTATAAGGTAAAGCTTCTTTGTCTTATTCAAATATTCTGCAGAAGGCATTCTCAAGTCAGGGGAACTAAAGTGTCCTGGGCTAAGTAGCATTTGTATTGATCAGAAGGATATGATTTTCATTTTGTTACTGCAAAAAAATTCTTTTGGTATAATAGATCTTTCCACTGCACAAAATATGGGTGAATCTTCCACAGCAGTCAGTTAGGCTTGAAGCTCTCACCTCAGAAAAACTGCTTACTGTCGATGAACTGCTAGGCCTAGTGTAGGCGACCACAGATAAGCGTGTGATTTTTACTAGTGACTCTTATGTAATTAGAAATCTCTAACATTTGCAGACTCACCAAGGCAAGGGGGGTCTTTTTCCTTCATCGCTCTTCAAGTCCCACAGCTCACTAGCACCAGCAGGTGCAGTGTGATTTCAAGCATAGCTGGAGCAGTAGCTGAGAAGTAAGGAACAGGGTACATGAAACGGTGGAGTATCCGTGGAGCATCTGTCCAGTCACATGAACCAAAATGTCTCCCTGGGATTTCCACAAAATTTGAGAATTCTCTCTACATACATGACACAGTCACAGCCACCTGGACAGCAGTTTTTCCACTGGAACTGGTGTTCTGTGTGTTCCTGCAGTCCCCATAGAAATCCATTAGTAATCTCTGATTTTCCCAATTTTCTAATCAAATGTCCTGATACCTTGATGGCACTTGACACCCATAATAAAACTGTTTAACGTCTGGCTGAGTATTAGCAACCAAGTTTCTGGGCTCCCTGCTTATGCCATTTCTTCAATCTGAGCCTGGAGGCCACAGTCTTCTCTGTGCCGAAGGGGGATCCCAAGTCTGTTTACTGATTACCTCTGTGTGAACACTGCTCAGATTTCTACTTGAAGTGACTCAACGTCTCACAGGTCTGCCAGGATGGCAGGTCATCATCAGGGTACAGTGCTGTCCTCTGCTACAGAACAATCACAGGCAGCCCTCTCAGTCATATATTAGAGTTCAGGGAAGTACATTTGCTCATAGGAAAAAAAATGTAAAAGATGTTTGTATTGGGTTTGTGTGGCAAGGTTTTGGTAGCGGGGGTGTGACAGGGGTGGCTTCTGTGAGAAGCTGCTGGAAGCTTCCCCCATGTCTGGCAGAGCCAAGGCCAGCCGGCTCTAAGACGGACCTGCTGCCGGCCAAGGCTGAGCCCATCAGTGACAGTGGTAGTGCCTCTGGGAGAACAGATTTAAGAAGGAAAAAAAAGTTGCAGTGGGCACAGAAACTGCAGCCGGGGACAGGAGTGAGAACATGTAAGAGAAACAACCGTGCAGACACCAAGGTCAGTGAAGAAGGAGGGGGAGGAGATGCTCCAGGTGCCAGAGCAGAGATTCCCCTGCACCCCATGGTGAAGACCATGGCGAGGCAGGTTGTCCCCCTGCAGCCCATGGAGGTCCACGGTGGAGCAGATACCCACCTGCAGCCCAGGGAGGACCCTACGCCAGAGCTTGTTTTTATTCTCCTCAAAAACTTCTAATTTCCAGAATCTAATGAAGTCACATAACTTTAGGCAAACTGCCATGATTCCATGTATTTCCATGTTCATAAATACGAAAAATCTTATAATTGTTTCTTCCATGTTGCAGCTAGTGCTTTCAAAATGGCTCTGGCTCAAAGAATGTTGAAGGGTGGTGAATACAACAGGATGGACTATGAACCTCATTTAGTGTGTCCCCAAAACCAGAATTCTATCAATCTTACAGGGATGTCAAAATTTATGAGCTATTTCATGAACTATTTTAGAATACACTCATAAGTTCAGTAAAACCACACATCACAGGGATGCCTTATTTCTAAGTCTTTCAGAGCCACATGGTTTTGAATCTCCCTTGGAATCAGCTGAATCATGGTGGAACAATGCTTGCTCTACTTAACACAACCCTTTCATCAGACAAGGTGAAATATGTGTAAGTCCTAAACTACTCCAATTACACATGCAGCAATGTAGTAACTGTGGAAATGTGTAGCAATCTTACTCAGTAAGTCCATAGTACTGAGCCTAAATTGCTAAACTCTTTGAAACTCAGAGACAAAACCACTCCTGAATTTTCCATCTGATCATGGTATGCAACAAAAACTCCAAGATCTGCTTATCAATAAAACATTTTAGCTTAATTTTAAAGCCAGTTCTTCCAGTTCTAGGAACAAACTAAAGAGTAATTATATTCTTCCTGCCATCATCAAAGAAGTGAATTCAGCAGTTTGGCAAAACAGAAAGTTTAAAAGTCTAGTAGGCTTCTGAACACATTCACTGAGAAGACACTGATCTTCAAGCTTTATTCAGCAGTGTAAAGTGTGGCTTTTCCCTTGCTAGTTGTGAAATGCTCTCTCTTGCTGATGTCTGTGGGAATTGTCAGTTGCTCACATCAATGCCATCAAATATGTATTTTTTGGTGCCTAAGTGACTACAGAAGTCTGGCCCTATATGTGGATGGTTAATAGAAATAGAGCACAAAGTAGAAGGTTCCTACCTTAATAGAAGAGGTGCAATATAGCAAAAGCAGGGAAATCAATAACTTCAGCTGTGATACCCAGGATGATAATTAAGCCCAAGCATATTACATCCACACTTTGTCTCTCTGTTGCTATAAGCGCATACAAATAAGAGAGTACCTGTGCAGAGGATTTTAGGTGGAGAGTCATCCCAACTGGAAGAGTAAGAACAACATTCAATTGTTTGCACTGGTGGATCTCCTATACTTGTATTAGAAAGCAAGTACCTCATGCTTTCTTCTTCACCTACAGCCACTTCCTGTAAGATCAATAATGAATCTCATAGAGATTTGACAACATAACCTGGATGTATATTTTTATGGTGCATACAACATGAAAACATGTTTCTAAATCAGATTTATGACTACAATATTTAAACTAATAATACATAGATGTAATTATTTCTATTTCAAATGTTATTTTTAAATATAACATCTGAAGTCCTTAAATTCCTCACTCATCATTATTCTCTCTAACTGACCGTATTACCCTATTAAAGCTAACTGAAAATCCTTTTCTTGTAATTTCACTGTCACAAAAAAGCTGCAGTAGGTTCATCAGTTAAAACACCAAGACTCAGTTAGTTGCAAGAGGGGCACAACAATTTTTGCCTCAGACTGTGTCAATTTTCATGGTAGTTCTGTTATTAAGAGCTTTAATTTTAAATGAGAAAACTTTAGATCTTTCTTCATCATCCCATGCAAAAAGAAATCCTCATTAAAACCAAGAACTTTGCTGGTTTTAATAACTGCACTTCACTGCTTTTGGAATTTTCCTGGGACTAGGGACATGACTACACTAGAGTTAACATCTTTTTTTTTTAAAATGCTTTTAAATTACTTATCATAAATGTCCTCAACTACAATGATATGCATCCTAAGATTTGTATTACCTGAATTATATTCAGTAGCTAGCCTCAGCAGGCCTTTTTTGTCAAGCTGCACTGTAGTCTTTTTTTTGCAGTACTTTATTACACTGGATGAAATTGAGAGATAATGCAGGAGCAGAAAGCAGCATAGGACATGAACCTGTAGATTTTTTTCAGATACTCAGGATTGCTGTCTGGAGACAAGCATTTTTCTGTAGAAAGCACAGGTTTGCATTGCAAAATCTTGGTGGATGTTGTTTTGGAAGTACTACTCAGAAAGGTGTTGTGACTAATAAATTGAACCAGTGAGGATCTTGAAGCTGAATCCTTTGTAAATGGAGAACAGTGTGACCTTTTTCTGTCATAATGGGCAGTACTTTCTTGTAAGCATATACTGTAGTTCTTACGTATTTCATGTGAAGTTAGTGGCAGTGTCTGCAAATGGTTGTTTAAAACAGATTTCATACAGATTTGCTTTGAAGTTTCTATTTTTTGTGTATTTACAGTAATGGTAAAATCTATGTGGAATAAAGATTCCTTTCCTGTGTGCAGATGTCCCAGGACTTCAAAAATACCATGTTTTGACAATTGCGGTGCTCTTTATCCACGTGATTCAGTATGAGCTTTGCCGTTTAGGCTGATGTTTTCCATTTTTCTGGTTTTATTTTGGTAGTTTGATAATTGAACAATGTTGTTGTTGTTGTTGTTATTATTATTATTATTATTATTATTATTATTGATTATGCTTTTTGTTTCAGGATCAAGAAGTGAGACTTTTGAAAAATAATTTTTTTTTTTTTTAATGAACACAGGATGTTTCTGTAGAGGTTAGACACATTGACCAGGCTCAAAAGATCTGGACATCTTTTCTAGAGTCAAGAAATTTCTTGGCAATTTGGAGTTCCTTTCTTGTGAGTTACCATCTCTGTTAGCTGAGATTCTTTGAGTTTCACTACATGGCCTTATTGCAGTGTTTTCATGATTTATTTTAATCAATATAAACATTTGAAGGATTATCTGGATTGAGAGGAACCTGTTTTTAAATGATCTAAGGAAAACAAGAGAAACAGTTATGAAAAATCAGGAAAAACAATGACTATTTAAAAGCTCTATTTTTTATTTCCATTGTGTCATTTGAAGCAGATTGCATGAATAAAAAAACCCAGCACATAATGTATAGTTAGCAGAAAATATGCTAAATGGAATTGTAATCTAACATAACAGTGGACAAAAGAGGTTTTTTCCAATATATTTGGCATATTGGCAGATCTTCTAGTTGATTAGAAGAACTAATGAAGTACTGTACTTAACATTATATGTACTTTCTTTATACTTCATATAAATAAATAGAATTTACACCAGATTTCAAAATTTGCATTTCATTTTAAATTTGGTAAATCATGCATGAACGATGAAAAGCAACAAGACATAGAAAGAAAAATAGAATTGGAAATACTATGTTTGCATGTACGAAGTAATACACATTTGTCTGACCATCTGGAAATACTGATATGGCACTGTTGGCAGGATAAATTTACAGCTGACACTGAGCATATTTTGTTATATGTCCTTGTCTTTTTCTTGAGCCATGGAAGTGTTTGTCAGGTGACACAAGGCATCACAAATAAAGCCCTGATTTCAATCAAAACCAACAGACTGGTCCAAGAAATTATTGTTGATGGAAAAATTTAATCTTAGTAAAAGGGCACCATCTTCCCTGTGAGCAGAATATGAAGTAAGGTAAATCACTTACATTTCTAGTAGGCCAGGGTCTGCTTTATTTTGGACAGGGATATTAGGATTAAACGCACATATATTTCTTGCAATTACAGGGGTTTTTATAAGCTATACACATGTAGTATGTCATTTGTATTGATAGTGGCATGAAAAGTAGATAAACACACAGTTGAATATATGTTATATGTTTAGGTAGATTGCAAATATTTGCTTATATCCTGCATTATGGGATCTTGTGTTGTTTTTAACATCAATATAGATTTGTAGTAAATTGAATGTCTTATTTCTCTGATTCTTAATGTCTGCTATGTTGAAAAAGTTTAAAACCTTTCTTCACTTGAGACAAGTTATATTATTATATTGAAATGGCTTGGATTTAATCTTTAAATATTTTCATTTAAATGTAGTACCTACCCTACTATCTGGAAAAAATAAGTCTAGTTCCAGCAGTATTCATGACTTTTGTAGTTTAGCTGTGTTCAGAGCAGATGTATAGCCAGGTTTCCTAAGTGATGGAAGGAGAGATATTTTCATTTGAGGGAATTGTGTAGAATTTATTGTAAACTAAGAATCTACAGAAAGTGTCTGGACTGAAAGCAAGCCTAGAGAAAAAGGTCTGAAAGGAGATTGAGATAATATGGAGAGGTCCTATAGCCATATAGCAATTACAAAAAAACCCCATGCTGAGGTACACTTCCAAACCTGTGGATTACTATTTCAGACAGACAATAACCTTTGACACCTTTTTAATAATAGCAATAATTCTTTCCAACAAACAGGTTTAAAGGATTTACAGTTTAAAAATATGTCATGAAAAGCCATTAATCCATCCAAAATGTTCACAGATAAAGGATGCCTTCTTTGTTTTGAACTATTTGGGAGATATTTCTCCACCTTTAGTTCTTGCTCTACTACTTTTTTAGGTCCTTGATTACTGGCGCCAATCAAAATATTTTTTGCTCCTTTAAAGTGTACAATTTCACTGAAGCCAAATGTTCTGTAGAAATACATCATCAATGATAAGTTTTAGCTGATAAAGTATTATCATGTAAACCAAAATTTTGAGTTGACAGAGGAAAGGGAATGACTGAATGGACTACTCAGCTTGAACACATAGTATGACAATTGCTCCACTATTAAAGCACTTGAAACACTGAGACCTTTCATCCTTTGAGTTGTTAGACCCATTTCAAACACATTCCTACTGTGTTTCCCCTATAACTTACAGGATTTTGGAGCTCTATCCTGACCCTTACTTTTCCAGTGTAGGTAAAATATGGGGAAAGGATTACTCTAAAGAGTTCCAATTGAAAAAAAGAAACATGAAAAAAAAAGGCAGCAACTGTAGCAACTAATCTTAAAAGTGACACTTCCTGGACCATCACATGTACTCTGAGCTGGGTTCCCAAACAGCCAGGTTTTGCAGTAGCATTTGTTTTTACTGTCTGTTTTTGGAAGAGCAGCATTAGTCCCACTGCAAGTGATTCTCCTATCAGCAAAGTAAACAGAAATGTTACCACTGATTCCGGCAGAAATGGCATCAGGGCCGCAGTAGGGCAATTCTGAATGCTAGAAATACAAGTAATCTGTATTGGACATGACAAACTTACACAAGAGAAACCAATGTTAATAAGATTAGTCATAGGATACAGATGCTATTGACAGAACTGCTCAGGATACACTGCCCCCTATTTTGTAGAATCCGGACCTCTTTTTGACACAAATAGCAGCTACATATAACTTCCCTAATTTTAAGTAATCACTTCACAGAACTCATCATCTTTTTCTTTACTGCTAGCCTCTGCAGTTGAAGCGCAACTCCATTTGTTCAGCCGCAGTGTACATTCCTACTGTGCTGCAGAGACAAATACCCACAGTGTGCTACATATCCTGCACAACATGTGGCACTTTGCTTCTGTTTATATATGCTATGTAGTTGTTGAACGTATTATTTGTGTTGTAATTAAACACTAAGCACTAGTCTTTGATGAAGCCTGCACTTCCTATGCTGCATTCACACTTCTGTTGTGCTACTGAACCTCAGTCAGATAATATAGTTGTGCTATTGCAGCTGTACTGATGCAATGCTGAAGATTAGTAGTAATAGTAGTAGTCAGATGGTAGTTTGTACACTAGATTTAACCTGTAAGACTGTTTAGTCTGCTAAATGCCTGTCTCTAGAGGGTTTTTTTGGGGTGGGGGAGAAAGCAGGAAGGGAGACAAGAAAGAAAGCAGGTGTCTGGTGTCAGATCTGAAGGTCAGTGTGTGGCTAAATATTTTTTCATCTGTTTCAGTTGGCCAAACGAGAAATATGACTCCTTCTCATGAAGTGTGCATTGCTGGGACTGTTTTGCAGTATCTGTATTTTTAAGATTCTGCTGTGTCATGGGTCAGCTGATTCAGGAATATATTAAAACCAAAAAAAAGACCCTAAAATGCAGGACTACCTATAGAAAAAAAAAAAAAAAGTGGCAAAGCTCAAACGCTAGTAGGAAGCCTTAACTATAATGCAGCCTCTGGATACTGAACTTGGCACTTGGTATTTTTCCTCACAAGATTGCAGGAATCAGAGTGAATGAGCAATTTAGCTAGCAATGTCAAGGACACTTAAAGAGTTACAGTTGGAGAGCCGTCTTTGTTAAATGACGGAGACAGCACCATCTGGTGGGTATACGCAGATTTCTCCGCATATTATTGGATTGATGGGCTCATGCATTTTCTGGTAGTTTGTATTCAACAAATAATTAAAATTAGCATGAATAATTTAAGGTTATTTTATGTCCCTTTTTAAATGAAGTTCACAGGGCAAACATAAATTCTCACAACACAAACATAGTTGCATTTCAGATGGAATTGGTGTTTGGAAAACACCTTTGGCAGTGCAGCAATCATCTAGTAGCGAGTGAGTGAATCCTATATGGAAGTAGATAGTGCAAGACTATGTGATCTTACCATATTGTTAATATCCTTAGGTACTATAGGTAAAGGACTGAGAAGAGAAGGTAGAACTTGTTGCCAAAGACACTCTTGCAGGTTTTATCTCTGTCCACAGGGTAAGGAAGCCAATGTAGATGCTAAAAATAATTTATAGAAGTCCTAGGAATTAACACCACATTTGTGTCCCCTTTTAAAAAGCCATTGATATGGTAATCATTGGAGAGGCCCTGTAGACAGGCCCCGGTAAAACAGTTCTTTACAGTAACGTTTGGAAGTGGACTGTGACTACCCCTGCTGCTGTGGGATATCCACTCGCCCACCTCTGCTCAGTCCAGAGGGACTGGAGCCATCGTTGCTATGTCTCGCTTCCTGGTCTTTCTGCACTATTACTCGCTCTGCAGTTGTAAATGAAGATACTTGGACTCCATGGCTCAAATGGCAGATCTGAATCCAGCAGTTCCCCTGTATGAGCTTTTTCATAGGAAGAGGGTGTATGGGCACTTGTACTCCAGTTAGAGGAGTGATGGACCGCTGTAGTTAAAGTCCACATGACACTAGAGCTCAATTAATTTTAAAACACCTAGCCCAGGTAGTCTAATTAAAGACCGTGGTTACTTTTATCACTATATGAGAAAAGCCCTGAGTGCAAACTCGTGCAAAAGCAGCTGGTAACTTATGGCAGGTAACTGTTTAAGAGGTCTGAAGTCATCACTAATGAGAAATAGAAGGGCCATGTGGGAAATATAGTGAAGAAACATGGAAAAGCAGATCCCCACCCACCTTTAAATCATAAATTTCACATGTACATATTATTTGAGCTTTTTCCCTTACTACTTAACATTGTATCCAAAACCACAGCCCCTGTGAAGCAATGCTTAAACTGGTGTTAGCCAGTTTAAGGTTGTCCTTTACTGTATGTACAGTGAATTTTCTGTATCATTATAGTAAGTCATTAAGTATTGTTAGCATGATTTTTCCTCTTGATTTGTGCCATTAAATATTTTAGGTATCAAAGTGAAAGCTCAGAATGATGAAAATTTTTTTCTTATGAAATGATGAATAAAAAGTTGGTAACCTAGTTTGTTTACATAATTTTTAAATTCTTTCTAATACCGTGTAGTCCTGACTGTAGCACATGATTTTGTGACAAATATATGTGTATTGTTTCATTTATTTGGTCAGTAGTAACAGTAGATTCATCAACACCCATGTACATCTTTGAATCACCTCTTCTTTAAACTTTTCACAGATTGAACAATGATTATTTTTATTATTTTACATCTCTTGCCCTCTTTTCCAATATTGTGGCAATATTTCATTGCATGGTCAACTAGGGACCTAAGTATTCTCTTGTAAGAGAATTTATCAAGAACTTTCAGAACGTCTGAATAGTGGAAAACCCTATAATCTGTTTATTCTCTGTTTTAAGTTTTCAAAGAGATCTGTTTAAACTGTTCAAAAAACAGGCTAATGTTTCATAACAGACATTTCTAGGCTGCTTCTTTGTTTTTCCCTGATACTATGATGTAGAATTCTGTCTAGCAATTTCTTCACTTATTTTTCCTTGTACTGAATTGAGCTTATTTGTCTACAGAGCCCTGAACCGAAGTAATTTTTTTCAGTGAGGAAAAAATATGTGTTATGAGGACCAGAACTCAAATGGTCATCTGCTTGTGAAATTGTCTCTCTTCTCCATTTTACTTCCACTGGGCAATCCTCTGTAGATGGAAGAATAAGTCTTATAAAATGCCTAAAGTTCAGCTTGTTGTAGGTATCTGAAATTGCTCAACTTGTCTTTATAAGTCTTAATCTGCATACCTTGATGCCTGTTGAAATCCTCCTTCTCAAGACATGGCCACAAGCTGGCCATACATTATTTGGGGAAATGTAGCAATAAGGAAGGGATGCTTAGGAATTGAACTGAAGTACTAGGGCATTACATGCACATTGGGGTTTTACCATTTAAGTAGGTTGGCAGCTTGCTCTAGGCAGCAAGCAAGGCAGGCTGCCTCCCATGCTTCAGAGCCTTCCTAGTGAAATGCATTTAAACCACTTCTACTTTAGGGAGTTTCTTGCATCAAAGCAGGGAAATCATAGATTTAAAGGCTTAGACAACTGGATAACAGCAATTTTGTGAATTTCAGTAGCATTTAGTAGATTTATACACATGTAGAGGAGGTTACTTTACAGTCTCTGAGCACCAAGCCAAATGATTTATTGAAAATGATATTTTCAAACTGAACAGGGCAGGTCTGAAGTGATCACCATGCTAAAGAAAATTATATGTTCGTAAATTGTGGTATGGTATCATGCATGCATTTTGGATTACCAAACCATCACCCTGGTCATGTGTCCAGGCTAATTAACCTCTTTTCCTAGAAATGAAGGGTCTAGTCCAGTTCCAGAACTAGCTTATTTGGAGCTAGCTTGCAAGCCCTTTTGCCATTGCTTTATACTCAGATGTCTTTTGGTGTTTTGAACTTCAAAATTTGGGCCTTGTCTCCCATTTCATACTTCTGCTGAATTCTTGTTGATTTGTGCCTTGGAAGTTGCTTTAGAAGTCTCCTGATTTCCTGTTCTACTTCTCCTAGTACTGCATTAAGGTTGACTTTCAGTGTGCAAAAGTGTAATGTGCTCCCAGTGACAAAAGAGCTTAAGCCCCAAAGCTATTTTAATCTTTTTTGTTGTTATTGAAGTATCTGGGTTTTATACAAATGTAAAATTTCTATACAGCATAAAAATACAACACATAATGTAACAGTAAGAATATACATGTGTATCATATTGGACATTACACAGTAAAACATAATGTCTGTCACTGGTAACTTACCAGTAATAAAAAAATCTCTTATTTTTAGTATCTATAAAACATAATTGCATTATGATTATTTTGCCCTAATTCCTTTTTTTTATTTTGTCAAAACTCAATACTTCAATACTACAAGTGCTTTTTGTAGACTTGCACCTGTGGGATATGAACATTGCTATGAAACTGGATAGTAGATTTTTTAAAGTGTGGTATTTCGTTTTGTGCTGTCCCAAAGGAGTATTTTGGTTTGAAGAGAAGTCTTTTTAAAATACACTTGCAGATTTTTATAAAACCAGAAGGTGGCAGCAAGTGCTGACTAGAATTTTGTACCACTAAACCACTTCACACCTTCAGAGCAAATCGATATCCTTTGTAATGCAAGCATTTGCTTTGAATGTGATGTGTAACAGAAAAAAGCTGATTTACATTTACATCAGTACCATTATTCTTGCACAGGGAAGTAAGAGGGCTAATCCATTTCAAACAGATTTATCCATTTGAAAAGACTAATGCTGTGAGGGGCTGTCAGTGTGCGTATGCCAAACAAATAATGCAATGATCTGTCTAATACGTTCCCTGATAATACAAAACCACATGTATAATGATGTTTTTTCTGTGTACTGCCATCTCTGAAGCTTTCTGCAGCACATGTTTGGAAGATAGATGCTGTTTCTGAATGGGCAAATCAACAGTTGAAGGTGTTAATGGTGATGGAAGATACCTTATAAATTGATTCCAGGGTAGTTCAGAATGAGGGTAGTGCTTCCATGGAGGTTGGTGGGAACACTTGAAACTGAGGTCTAATTCTCCTCGGTGTAGTTCTTCAGGGTGGATGGGAACCCAGGTTGGGACTTGAGCAATGAACCAGCAAGTAGAGGTGCAGGAGGTTTCTAGATTTTAATTTAGGTATTGTATATAAAGTCAATTTGTGGAAAGGCAGGAGTAAACACTGACTATATTCTCTGCACATTTTTATTAAAATAGCACACTTGCCCACAGCAACTAATTGGAATAAGTTAAAATCCTTTCTGGAAATCACATACTGGGCCACACACTAAAACTAGCTTTGAGTAGATAGCTCAACAGGTCTTGCTGAAGTTAAAGAGAGAAAAAGTGCTCCCTACTTAATATAAATCACAGTGGATCAGAGAGGAGCTGGGAGAAATACAATGAACCTCACACATCATTAAATAATAGCTTTGTGATATCAGCATCCTTCAAAGAGTTTAACTTTAAAGAATTGTAGTGTAATTATTTTGATGTAAGGTATAAGTACCATCAAAAGTGTCCTGGAAGCCACTCATAATTTTAAAAGCCTTCTGCATATTCTGCCTCATTTGGGCCTTTATAAGCCTGAAGAATCTTAATTTATTTAGTTTCTCCTCAGGCAAACCATCCCATAACTTTGATTATCCTCATTGTCTTGATTTTGTTTTTCCAGTTTATCTGTTCAAGATGCAGGTGAGCCATGGGTTTTATACAGTGGTATATTGGTGTTTTTTCAGTCTCGTAACAATGTTATCTGATATTCTCTTCCTATTAAATCATAACATTTGACTTGCTTACCTGTAGCTGCTGATAGTCCAATAGTCATACAGTGAGGGAAGGAAATGACAGAAAAATACAACAGTTGAACTGATAAAGATTTTTTTGTGTGTGTTGTAACAGCATGTTCACGAATCCACTTTACTACCTTCTAAATATAACAGCTATGAAGCTATTTATTTATTTTGTCTGTCCAACAGGAAGAGTAGTGAAAATAAATAATGGACAAAACTCATGAACTTCAAGGTGAATTAAGTGGCCATAATAAATTTACAGGAATCAAAAGAAAAAAAGACCAGATTTGTTAGATTGTTTTGTGTAAGAAAGATTCTGTGTTGCACTGGCTGGGGGAATGTTGAAAAGAATATTGTTCAGGGGTCTGAATGTCGCCAAGCTAGTGGAAGAACAGAATACAAAATCAGTGCTTGGAAAAGTGCAGATATCCAAGTGTCTTAAATGAAAGTATCACCCATTGATACTGTAAGATTGAACAGCAAAGAAAATGAATTGTTATACCTACCTGTCTACTAGTTATTGAATATTACTGAGAACTGGGTATGATTTATTTCCAAAATTAAATTCAGTTCAGTAAGTCCCAGAGCCTTTTTAATCGATCCTGCAAGATTCTAATCACCTTTCTGGTTTAGAGACAAGTGAGACAGAAATCAGAATTTAGACAGGAGGTAATTACTTCTTTTTTCTGCTAGATTGGTTCATTGGTTTGATCAACTGATTCTCTAGTTCATCAAGTGATTGGTGAAATCCACAAGAAATTTCACTACTTTCCTAATATAAATAGGCTATAACGATGATTCTAAAATAAACCCATTACCCCAAATAAAAATGCAGGTCTAAGAACCTATTGTTCTTCCACAACATTTTATATAGAGTGTAACTTATCCTCCAAGCAAGTTTACCTGGAATCATAACTGGAAGAAATGAGGAAGAGAACAATTAATACTTCTAGTCATCTGCTTCTGCAGACAGCCATGAGTTAAATGTTCTTTTTTCAAAATTAATTACAATATTATTCACTGTTGCAGCAAAACAGTGAGTGCTTTCTTCAAAACTAAACATCTGAAAGAGTGGAAAGGTGCATTTTCAAAATTCTGTGGCTACTGTCAAATATAAATTAGCATTTAGTGCTTTGTTGGCTATCATCTCAGCTTCTTTGAAGAGTGAAGCATGCTACTTACACCATGATGGGTTCACAAAATCCACTCATTTACTTGAGATATTTTGTAGTGCTGTTCAATCAACAAGAGAAACCAGAGATTGGTAATTGAGAATGAATGTCAAGTAGTGTCAAGATTCCTCACTTCATAAAGCTGATAACTCTTTGTGTGATTGCATTTGTCTCTTTACAGCTGATATGATCGCCCTCTTTACCAACCTTTGCCAGAGAACATGTATTATTCAACTGCCTAGTGCCATGGTATTTGTTTCTGAGGGTAAGCAACTCTGCAAAATTACACAAATGAAAAAATAAAAATTAGGCCCTGATTTTGAAGGCCTATTACCACTAATAAGAAAAAAAAATCACATAATAAATGCAAATCAGTGAAACATGAGAACATCTGGATTGGTTTCTTGACTGTATGAGTGTTGAATTCTCATGTCTAGTAATGTTTCATAGTTTTTGTCTTCTATTTTTAGTTTACCTTTTTTATCATTACCATTACTACTCTCTTACACAGTCTTTTCTAATCCCATTCAAATTAATTTCTTAGTACACAGTGGAATATAAAACTTCTTGAGAGTGATTGACTCTTGTAATATCACAATTTCTTGCTGGATTGCTTAACTGCTAGGGGGATAATAATATAAACCAATGCACCACATCTCTGTTTTTTTCTGTTATTTGAGGATGTCTACACAGTAAACTGGTTTTACCACAGCCTGAAAAAAATGTACTTTGCCAAATAACTTTTAAAAATATCTTAAGATATGGATTTTCCATTAAATGTATGTCAGCCACATTGAAATAAATTGGTCATCTCCAGTGGCACCATTAGAAAAGACTGTAAAAGATCTGTGTCTTCACATAGCCTAAAGAAATGCCAAAAAACTTAGAGAGTCCCTTTGGCCAATATTAAAACTCTTCTGTATTTTCTTGATATCAAATTTATCTCAGTGAGGAGGTACACTTTAAGAAACAGTACTATTATATATACATTCACATTTTTAGCTTCTGTTTTTTTCCCAGCATGCCAAGTACAAGAGAAAATCTCAGGTTTGCAGCCCAAATGTAATTTAAAGCCTGGCCTTATTTTTGTCAGCTCTTTAATAACATATATTTTTCATTTTAAATACATTTCTGCTGCCCACATCTCAACAAAGTTCTCTTGTAAGCCAGCAGACAATTACACTTACTATACCAAAACTCATGTCCTCACACAGGGACTTCTTTCCTCAGCTACAGGCTGTCCAAGATCTGCAATATTTCTGCCTTTTTCCTCCGCTCTCTTTGTCTCTTCTTCAAGTACCTTTCTTCATTTATCTTGTTGGGGGTCTATGCTCTTGGTATGCTATTGAACATTCAAGGATTCAAAAGCATGAGTGGAGTTCTGCTCTGTAAGTCTATTCATTTATCTGCAGCTTTGGTGTGGGTGTGTCTTTCTGAGGAGGTGGATACAATACCAGTGCACAGCTTACAAATTGCAGTAACTACTTTTCAGATAGATGTGAGACAGAATTAAAAACAATGTTATAAGTCTTCTTGCTTGTCAAAGCAAAATTCTTTTGACTATTTTATTTTGTTCATTTACATGTATTTTTAGAAAGGAGACAGCAGTGGAAGGTTTAACCATCAATTTCATAGGAGGATCATGGTGTGGTCAAACTACTGAATGAGACCACAAGAGAAGCTATGCTAATGGAAAGTTCTTCATGAAAAAGGATGAGGGCCTGATTCTTTGCAAATTCCTTCTATTTCACAACACACTTATTTTTCAGACTTGGCAGTACTGTTATCCCAGCATTTGTTATTAGAAGTTTGGTGGTTTCACCCAGTGGTGAAACCTTACAAATTAGTATTCAGTGATAACCATGTAATAAATTTTACATGAATATATAAGTGTATTTATTAACCCTTCAGTTTTCCAAAGTTCCTTCTTTTGTGTTACTGTATAATCTAATCTAAGAGAGGAAAAAAAGAATATTTATTTTACACTGGTATACCGTCTTCCATGTGACATACATTTAAACATGGCTATTTGGTTTATATCTCTACTGCTTTTATATACCTATCAAATGATACCACCAAGAGTCAAATTACAGGTTATTCTGGCAATAGATGGAAGAGCCAGCCATGACAGTATGGAGAGACATGACTGTTGTCTGACACAAGTCTTGCCTTTCTTAGGATCAGTGATAAATATACAGATTAAAAAGAAACTTGAATTTGTACATTTTTTTTTTCCCCTGACATAACTTTACACCGCTAAATGCATGGAATGTCGTGTATTTACTTTGAAAGTGTTTAAGTATGAGTTTCCTCTGTCTAGAATCTAGCTGCTTCAAATGCAAGAATGTATTTCGTTGCATCTCCAGTAAAAAAAAACCTCTGGAAATCCTAGGATTTCATGTTGAGAAATGCCTTCCAAATTAATTAATTTGGAATTCAGATTTACTTAAATACATTTTCCCTAGGACAAAAAGAAAGATTTTTCTTCATAAATTCAAAACACGTACCTGTATATTCTAGCCTGAAAATAATGACAATCCTCTACCTTCCTTCCCATGGCAAGAGTTCATTTAGCAGACATAACTTTTATGTAAATTAATGCTGAAATTGGCAGTATGAGCCCACAATTGTCAAGAAGGTTTTTCGCAACTGCATGAATGAGAAAACAAGTATGTGGTGGGTTGGCCCTGGCTGGACACCAGGTGCCCACCAACGCTACCTTAACACCCCCTCCTCAGCTGGACAGGGGAGAGAAAATACAACGAAAAGCTCATGTGTTGAGATAAGGACAGGGAGAGATCACTCAGCAATTACCGTCATGGGCAAAACAGACTCAACTTGGGGAAATTAATTAATTTATTGTCAAGCAAAAGAAAGTAGGATAATGAGAAATAAAACCAAATCTCAACACACCTTTCCCTCACCCCTCCCTTCTTCCCAGGCTCAGCTTCACTCTCCATTTCTCTACCTCCTCCCTCGACGCAGTGCCGGGGGACAGGGATTGAGGATTGCAGTCCGTTCATCACTCATTGTCTCTGCTGCTCCTTCCTCCTTGCTCTCTTCCCCTGCTCCATTGTGGGGTCTCACCCACAGGAGACAGTCCTCCATGAACTTCGCCAATGTGGGTGTGGTGGGCTGACCTTGGCTGGATGCCAGGTGCTCATGAAGCCTTTCTGTCACTCCTGTCCTCAGCAGGACAGGGTGGGGAGAAAATAGGATGCATAAGAACTGGTGAGTCAAGATAAAGGCAGTTTAATAAAGCAAAAGCAAAGGCTACACATGGAAGCAAAGGAAAAAAAAATATTTGTTCTCTACATCCCATCAGCAGGCAATGTCCAGCCACTTCCCGGGAAGTAGGGCTTCACTACACGTAGTGGTTGCTCCAGAAGACAAACGTCATAATAACGAATGTCCCCCCTCCCCCTTTCTCTTAGCTTTTATTGCTGAGCAAACATCGTGTGGTGTGGAATATCCCTTTGGTC
>NW_010972687.1:3376471-3401199 GCF_000737465.1 Haliaeetus leucocephalus | reverse complement strand
CAGAAGCCACACCTGCAGCCCCCCTGCTACTGAAACCTTGCCATGCAAACCCAACACACAGTATTCCAGATACATTTGACACCCTTAGATTGAAATCTGTCCTGGTCATGTTTCAGGAATACACGATCTGATACATAATTCTGTGGATTTTTAAATACATTTACATATCAATAAATTATAAATATATGCAAATAAATCTTTACTTGTTCAGAGTTTTATTTCAACATGTTGGTATTTTGTTAATCTTTTTACATAAAATAAATCTTTATAAAACAAAATATTCTATATTTCATAATTTTAAGAAAATAATAATTTCACAAGTATACATATATACCTCAAGGGTGCATCACATGCCTTTTGAATTAACAGCTGTTATTCACATATGAAAGTGAATGTAATGATGCTTAAATGGAAACTTGCCATGTATATTAGCTAATTCCAAGTTGAACATTCACAGTTCCATATAAATAAAGAACACTGAACTATGACATTAATGACATTAATTCACCATAGCAATTTGAGCAACTTTCAACTTTTTATTACAAAGTGAGAGAGTACGTCAAAACTGAAGAAGACTTCAGCTGCTAAAAGTTGTTTGAAGCCCATTGAGCATGAACCAGGCTGCTGAATAATGCAGACAAGATAATGAACTGGAGATAAATGATCCCAAGCGGGCCCCTGCTGAGTGCCAGGAGAATATGTTTATTCGGTAGATTTATTATCTTAGCATCTTTTTGCAGTGACCTCCAATTTAGAGAAAATACCTGAAACATTTATAATCTGTGGGGTTTTATTTGTAACTGCAAGGCAATGTTCTTATTTATCTGGAGTGGCTGTGAGTAGTTGTCTGTTGAAGATGTAGAATCAGTTTGCTAAATTCTTCTTTCAGGTATGTAAAAGTAATTAAAAGACATTTTTAGTAGGAATCTCAGTCAAATGTGTTCTTTGACAAGCAGTTGAGATTGGCCATTTATCTGCAGGGCAACAAACCCAGTAACTTCTGCACAGGTTGTTTTTTAAGGCTTACTCCTCTTTTAATAGAAAAACTTTATAAACATTGTTACTGTTACTTGTTTCATGTCTAGACCTACTATTCTGATAAAGAAATACAGGAAGTTGTAATGAGTTGCTTAATACAGATCATAAGGACTTTCATTCACAATTAACAGGTGTTGCTATGCTTTAATGTTGTAAAGTATTACTGTCACCGGCTGCATTAAGGTTTATTCATCAGAGGCCGTGCTGGGGCAGAAGCTCCTTTACTTCACTTTTCACAGGTACAGTGTAAGTAATACTCAGAAGGCATTTCAGATTCAGATGTCGGTTCCCTATATTTTTCTTTTAACTCCATAAACTACTTAATATCCACTGCTTTATAGCATTTTCCACTCTCAGACAGCTCCTAGGGGAACACCACCTTCCTCTTCAGTTCCCAGGAAAGCTTCCGTGGGACTCTTGGGAAAAAAAGTTGCAGTTAGGCCTTTTACTAGTTAATGGTTCATCAGCAAGACAGCTGGTCATGAAGGTCTTGAATGGGTCCAAGAGATAAATTTTCTTCAAACTCTGCTATACACTACAATCACATTTCTATGAACATACAGGATTAGCACTAGGATTTTAGATTTACAGAGAAAATTTTGTTGCAGGACATCTTATCTTTTAACAGCATCATTTAAATTACAGTTTTACAATTTAATCTTGGATTCTTCTTCCCTAGGCTCAGACACAGGAACTGTAAACAAAGGACATAAGCAAGGATCACAATACCACTGGGTTTTTGCTATTGGGTTATTTTTCTGCTGCTGACGTAAAAAGCAGCAGTGGGTTACCTCATTTCTTGGATACCCTTTCAATTTCCAATGAAACCTGAGAGCCTTCTACAATGAGGTAACTACCTTGTTGGACAAGGGGAGAGCAGTGAATGTTGTTTACCTCAGCTTTAGTAAGGCATTTGACACTGTCTCTTGTAGCGTCCTCATAAACAAGCAGACAAAGTACACGTTAGTTAAGTGGCCAGTGAGATGGATTGAAAACTGGGTGAACGGCCAGGCCCAGAGGGTTGTGATCACTAGTGGTTTACCTCAGTGGACAATACTGAGGCCAGTACTGTTCAATGTGTCATCAACGACCTGAACACGGAGACAGAGTGCACCCTTAGCAAGTTTGCAGGTGACACAAAACTGGGAGGAATAGCAGATACCCCAGGGGGACTTTGACATGCTGGAGAAATGGGCTGGGAAGTATCTCCTTAAGCTCAAAAAGGCAATATGCAAAGATTTGCCCTTTGGGAGGGACAACCCCATGCACCAGTATGCACTGGGGGCTGCTGAGCTGGAAAGCATCTTTGCAGAAAAGGACCTGAGGGTCCTGGTGGACACCACGTTGAACATGAGCCAAAAGCCTCCAGAGCTGCAATAGGCAGAGCGCTGCCAGCAGATTGAGTGAGGTGATCCTTCCTCTCTATTCAGCACTGGTGAGATACATCTGGATGTAGTGCAGTGCTGGGCTCAGTGGTGGGCTCCCCAGTAAAGGAAAGATACAGACATACTGGAGTGAGACCAGTGGAGGACCACAAAGGTGATAAAGCGACAGGAGCATCTTCCTTATGAGGAGAGGCTGAGAGAGCTGGGACTGTCCAGCCTGGAGAGGAGAAGGCTCAGTGAGATCTCATCCATGTGTGTTAACGTCTGGGGGGGGAGTGGAGGGCGGGGGGGGAGGGGGGCAAACACTGGCAGAGGTTGCCCTGAGAGGTTTTGGAGTTTTCTTCTGTGGAGATACTCAAAGCCCAACTGGACATCGTCCTGGGCAAGCTGCTCTAGGTGACCCTACTTGAGCAGAGGGTTGCATGAGATGATCTCAAGAAGTCCTTTCCTGGCTCAATAATTCTGTGATTCTGTGATTCTGAGTAGTTTCTGGGAAAAGCAGAAACAATATGCTTCTTTCGTTGCTTATGTGCAGTGTGTGTGTGTGTGTGTGCTGCTATTGTTTTGGAAAACAGAAGCTTAACTACTAACTTCTCTGGGTAGCAGTGACATAGGTATTTTAGAGGATCTCGTTTGGTGGTGAGAAGGAGGCAAGAGGAGAAGAAGAAGGAAAAGGAAGATGTATTTTTAGTTCATTTTTTGCTTATTTTGCACAAGGCCATCACCAGTTTTTATCAATATGATACACATTTCAGTAAATTAATAGTATTCAACAAGTTCATATGAACCTGTACATACTGAACAATTAATACGTTTTAATATTGAAATGAGAAAGTGTTATTTTATGCAGCACTTAACTTGCATTCATAAATAATCATGCATACAAACATATTAAGTCACTTAGAACTGTAATTAGTAATTTTCAAGTCCTGGCAACCAGCAGGGTTCAACTGGAATATACCATTTGGCCTACTTGGCCTTAATAAAACTTTCAGAGAATGGGCAGCATGTCCTTTTTAATCTGCTTCTCAATGGCTAGTAGTAAATAAATGAACATGAGATTGGTGGGTATGACAAATTAATATGCACATTGACAAGTTATAAACACAGCATCGCTTAGGGAATTACTATATGAATATATACAAGCAATTATATATTTTAAATTATTTATTTCATTTTCCAAATAATAGACCACTGAAGTGGAAATTGATAAAGAAAGAGAATACAAATACAATATTATATCAACTTTTCACTGAACTTATTAAGTGGAGGCCCTCTTAATGAGGAAATTAATGAATGAAGCAGTTCATTATGGCTAAGCATTCTTTGTGGTCGTTAAGAATTTGTCAGCATAGACCTGTCATAGTCAGTTTAATTATGATTAATGTGTTATCTTGAATTCTGTCTCCATTCATATCTGAGAAACAAATGCAAACCCTATTACATGATCAAAGTTCATAAAATAGGACAAGTTGCTGATGACCTTATATTTTATTCATCTTCACATTCATATTTATCAGTTTTTACAAGAACTAAAGTCAATCTCACAATATTTAAAAAAAATAAATATATTTATTCATGGTAAGTTATACAACCTCCTGGTCTTCTTAGAAGCAGGATGCTATGTTCAAGATGAAATATCTCAACAGTGTTATTACCCTTTTTCAAATGCAGTTACCACTACTTTGTGGCAATTTGGGTAAGGACAATGACTATTTCAGTCTCTAAGATTTACTGTAAGACTCACTAGACTGTGTAATTTAAACTGATTTTATTTAGCCAAAGCTCTCATTAACATCAGTGCAAATTGTACTTTGGCTGTACTCAAGGTTTACTCTTAGTTGTATGTTTTTTTCTGTGTGTATGTCCATTAATTGATGTATGGGGAGTACGTTCTAATTAGTTTGTGTTTCGAAGGGTCTGTTAGATATCAATGGCCCATAATTCCCCATATCTGACCCTATATTGAATCAGTTAATGCTTGTCCGCACTAATAGTTCAGTCTGAAATAGTCCACACAGTGTCTTTGGCTGTGTTACATTAATGTTATGATTTTATTCTCTTATTTTCTTAATGATATAACTAAAAATTTTATGTGGTCAAACTCTCCATCTGTAATTATTCTTCCCTTTTTTGAGTACATATTGCCTAATTTCAGACAAATCTCCACTTCCCAGAGTATTATAGGTCTCAAAAGTATGAAATTTCTTCAACATTCATGAAGACTGGTGACTGAATGAAAAACTGAGCAAAGGTATGGGAGTGATAGGCTTTGGGGAATACAGAATACAAATCTCTAGTGTCCCAGCTTTAGTGTTTCCAGTGCTCACACAAAACTTTGTTTTGTCTTACAGAGTTTCAAAACAAATTCTTTTGCCATTTCTAAGAAAGGGACCAGGGTAAAATATGATGTTTTATCTCTATTAAGGAAATTCATACAGTGTTTGTTGGCGTAGAGGTGATTCCTGATTAAAGTTTCTGAAAATGCCAATGTTGTCACATGATAGCTTACTTTTAAAAATGTATTTCTTTTCATCCACTGCACTAGTAGCATGCCCCATAAATGAATTGGGGTTATATGTTAACAACTTGGGCTTGTTAAACCTCATCCTCATTAGCTGCAGGGGTTAGGCAGGAGTTAGGCAGATCTTCAGGAGGAGAAGAGGTGGTTGCTAAGTGAGGAAAGGAGATTTCCAGAGCAGAGGACTAAATTCCATCCTGTTGTCTTTTCTGGAGCCTCTGAGATGACACTGGACTAAACCACTAAGTCAGTATCTTCACTGATGGCCATTCACTAAGGTTTCCTGACATTTGAGATACTTAGGGGAAAATTTGTTGAAATACGAGTCAGCTGAGAACATATGGGTCGATTTGGAAACACTAAAATAAAAAGTTTTCATCTAATTCTCATATGTATTAGCATAAGCCAATAGTAATAGGAATATAAAAATACAGTCTTCTAGACCCCTTGAAAGAGCCAGACTCTAACTGTAAGGGGAAGTGGGATCTGAAACTTCATTCTCCTGTAACTTCTAATGACTCTTAAATTTTAACAAGATGAAAATAATGAATGGGTACTACCCCATCATTCTCTTTAACCGCAACAACCTTTTGATGTCAGTATTTGAGAAACGGGACCTAACTTACCTAACTGAATACTTCTTTACCTAAATTTACCTACATCAGGAGAGTCTTTTTCAGTCACAAGCATTTACACTGTTCTTCATAGTTTTTATGATGTGTTCTTCAATACCAAAATATTGTGAGTTCAGTTCAACTTGAAGCAACTGTGTGAGTCGGGGAAAGGGGGGGAGCCCAAAATCTTGTGAAATCCATCAAATCATTCTTTCTTGTGCCTTTTTTTCCATAAAAGTGAAGAATTCAAATTTTTCTGACCATTTAAAGACCATCTCATTTCACTTCAAATCCCTAGTATAACCAGAGACAAGTATACTTCATCAATGTATAAGTCTATGAAATCAAAATAAAGTCTGTGTGAGTGAGAGATTTAAAAGACCACATTTTAGTTATGATTTCCCATAGGTATTTGGGGTCATATGTTTACAAGCGTGTAATGTACTTAAAAATTATGTCTTTCAGCAGTCTCCACTACTGACTTCATGAGTCTGCCCTTTTGAAAAGCACCCTCTATCATATTTATGATGTTGTCTTACTTAAACTGATTACTAACCTAAGTCTGCTGAAGGCTTGATTGTAGTCCTGTGACTGTCACAGCAGAGAATCCCATGGGGACAGCTTGGTTTTGAGCAATGATTTCTGTGCTGTATTGGTGACTTTGTAACTCACTTCCAGGTCATATCCAAGTCTTGTCACTCACTCTCCCTCGGTATTTCCAAGGTACTCTCTAGAGATGTCTCTCTTTCTTTCTTTCTTTCTTTCTTCTCATTCATATTGATTATCACAAGATCATCCTCCTACTTTGTCTTTTAGTTTCTGCACAACATTGTTGCTAACCTCTGCTTAAAAAAGTTTAAAATCTCATCTTAAATTCTCTGTGCTTGCTTGCCACTCACTATATCAAATCTCAAACCTCTCTTTGCTTACTCTTTTCCTGCATTAGTCCCATTTCCTTCCACTCTGCCAGTGCTCACAAGCACTTACATTCATCAGATTTTGATATAACAGTTTTTCCTAGTCACAAACATATCTCCCTATATGCATGATTCAAGCTCCATGTTACAACCCATGAAAACCATACCTTAGCCACATTCAGGTTACCTCTAAAATTCAGTTTGGCTATTTGGTTTATAGCGATTTTGAATAAATTTTAAATTTATATTTTTATAATTAGATAGAAATTCCTTTATTTTTATTAATGATATGCTATTTGTCTATTATTATTCCCCTTCTGATCTCTGTCTGTAGGTAACAGGCTCTTCAGATCAAGGCTGTCTCAGGTATCCAGTTGGCATTATTCATCCTATTGCTGGAATCATTTTAATAACAAAGTACCTTAACTATCTAATCACACCACCACCACTCTACTTTTATGGAAATATGAAAAACATTATGCTAAGAAGCATTCTCAAAAGATAAACAAAAATAATTAGGGCATGAACCTTTTTTCTGTTTGTTTATTCATGTAAGATCTCTAGTTTATAAGAGCTTGTGTAAAAAAAAGTCCATCTTTAATGTTAGTCATAGACAAAAAAATATACAGGCCTAAAGGTGATTGCAAGTTAGAAAGAAATAATTTCCTGGGATCAGATTCTCCCTTGCTGACACTTACAGTAGCCACTTACATTTGTGCAAGATAAGCATGAGTTGGCACCTAAGTAAAGCTCTGCATTCACTTTCATTGATGACCATTTGTACTGTATTTTGGCCTGAAATAAATAGCTTTAAAAGGTCATGAATCAACACCCTGAAAAGGGTCACTAGATTACCCTCAGTGATGTAGTACTGATCTGCTTATGTTGACAGAGTTTTCATTCTGAAGTCCCTTTCTGTGCAACTGGATAGAAGAACAGAGATAATTGAGTCTAAAGAGAGGCTCCATAGCTACCGCCACAGAGGCAAGATTTATTGTACTGGCAGAACTATTGGAAGTGACAATTCCTGTATGCTTCACTGGTATACTGGTACTTGGACATAGGTGATTTTTCACCTCATAAATAAATAGTACAAAGTGAGAACAATAAACATGGCTGGATAATTGCAGCCTAACTTTTCAATCCTCACTCAAATAGGACCCCTGTTTGTCTGCACAGTATTTACTGGGATTATGACTTATCTCTGCATTGCTCTGGTTTTAGCTTCTCTTTCTGGACTTCTGTGTACACAGAAAGAAATGAGCAGGGAATTGAGTATAACAAGGTATAAGTATTTCAGTATTATTTAAATACACATAGGTAGGAATAGTTTTACAGAAAAATGAGTATGCCTGGGCCAGGTTGCAGCCCTGGGTTTGCGTGTCCAGCATCCCCACATAAAATATTTGCTTCAAAATGGGATACATCAAAGTCCCTTCAATGACATGACTAACATAGCCAATGATGACCGATCATTAAGCTCCATTCCTTTATTCTGTGGCTGGAGGTGATGTGTGTCCTGGTTTCTAGCAACTCTGTGATACAACATGCAATCAGGTTGCATAAGACCTGGTTCAATTCCTGTGTAAGGCGAGTAAAATCTCCCATCTTCCTGGAGCATGCTGTTAATTAGCTGTCCATTGCCATCTACAGCAGTAAGACATTCCCTGGGTGGCTAAAATTCTGTTGGCTAGGAATTAGACCAGCCAGATGCAGGGATGCGGCAAAGTGCTCAATCCTAGCCCTTGCCATCTTTAAGGACTTTGCTCCTTTTTTATTATGTGCATAGTGACTGAAGCCCAAAACCCTTTCCCCACAAGGCAAAACATTCCCAAGCTCAGTCATATTGTTATCATCTTCTAGCAGCCAGAGTATGTGACAGAAACAGAAGAGCTTGTTGAGGACAAGAAAAAAAGTGACAGAGTCACCCATTAAGTAGAAAAGGAGGCAGTCCTGTGGAGGCACTAGCAGTTCCCAGTTATGCTGCCTCTTCTCAGAGGAAAAATCAGTAGCTGGGCAGCTTTCTGCCATCCCCTTTCCCATTCCCTGGGCTGCCACCCCATGTGTGACAGAGACCAACTTCTGGGCCACTCTGGAGTGGTCCCTAGCCACTAGCAGTACAGGTATTGTAGCATGACAGTACCTGCAGAATTTTTGGTTTTGCTGTTTGATCAAATTCTGTCATGAAATCCCATATACAATAAATTACAATTAAATAAACCATATCTATATACAATATTTATATTATTTTCATAACAGGATGTTGGATAGTCTAATGAACTGGTATAATGCTGATGCTAATGTTTTCCTATACCTATTAAGAAGGGGTAGCTCTACTCCTTATTCTGAGTAGCTAATCTCCTTTAATATGCTTGATCCCTAAGCAATTGTGACTGTGTGCCAGAAATGCAGATCACACCAGCAATTCTGCTTGTAGAACTGGCAGATCTACAGTTTTTTACCAAAACAGGAGACTGATCTGGCTCCTGATGAAGCCAGTGGGATTTTTGCTTTTGATGTCAGTAGGAACAGTAGCAGAGCTATGACATTTCCTTGCCTAAAGCTTTATTTATTCTGACTATTGTAGGGAATTTTTTTAAACTTCTGTTCCAAAAGACATGGAATCAGTGATATAGACTGGCACAGATGGGCTAGTGCTCCAATCCAAACTTTTTTACATCTAAAAGACACAGCGGTAAAAAGACTACAGATAGTGACACAGCACAGAATCTAGATTGTATTTAGGCAGCCATTCCTCAATTTTAGACAGATTTTTTTTTTTAAGCTTTCTTCATTGTTCAATATTTGTTTTATGATCATCAGGAAGGTAGTTGTGGAAGCCAGTAATGTTTCTCTTGGGGATGCAGTCAGAACCATAACCCACTAATAAACATAAATTAGGGTATAACTCATGTTAACATCACACTAGAAAGCAGGAAAAAAAAAAAAGAGAATGTGTCTCTTGAAATAAACTTTAATAGCCATTAAAAGGACTGTAAAAGGGGAAATAATGTGTAATTGAAAGAGCCTATGGATAACGTTTATTTGTGCTGGTAATGTAAAATAGATGTCAAGCACTGGAGAGAAAAAATTATATGAAAAAATGAGATTTTCTGCTTCAAACTCATTAACTGTCAGTGTGGAGCCTTAGTCTGCATGATATTTAAACGCATGAGAAAAACACGGTACTGGAATGGTGAGAAGTGGTATTACGAGCAGGATTATGAAAATTCCAATAATGGGTACTTTTTTTGGAGTCTATTCTCTCAAATTAATGAGATTATAAATATGATGCATATCAGACTGCATTTTAAAGAGAAACAAGTTTTAGATTCGTGGTTATAAAGAAGGACTTTAAACCTTGGCAGTTCATGCTTTCAAAAGGCAAAGAAGAAGATTTGTGGGCAGTGGGGAAGGCAGAGTTCAGAAGTTTTCAATGGCTCAAATTAGCAGTACTTTGCCTTGAAACAAGTATATTTTGTGCACTGGCAAGGCAACAAACAAAATGGAAGGTTTATCCTGTATATTGTGTTTTGATGAAAGAATAAGAGCAAATTGCTCTGTTTTTGTTTCATGACAATGATCACTAAGCATAAAGATCCCTGAATTGGTAAGGTATGTATGTTTTACTTTTGGATATTCCCATTTTCTTTCAGTGAATCCAGTCCATCATGAAACAAAAAGACCAGTCTATTTAACTTTCACCTTGACAGGCTGTTTTATGTCATGTTTTATGTTTCTGCAGTACACCTCCATTCTCCACACACACACACACACACACACAGAGTTTTGCTTTGTTTATGAGGAGCACAAAAGTCTACTGTTTTGATGGACTTTGGCAAAAAATACTTACATTACAAAATTCACGAGAAAATAATGTGGATAATTTGTTAGTGGATAATTTGGGGTTAATTGTTTTGTGAGAGACTAAATTATTGGCTTTGCACGACACACTATGCAGAAATTACGTCTACAATCCCTCAGTTAGGTGTTTCAGCAACTTTTTTTTTCATTGCTATGTTAAAGGAAAGATAATTCATTACAGAGCTATTGCTCCATCACTAGCTTGGTGGAACTTTTCAGCTTAGGTGTTTGCACATGGGGACAATCCCCATTTTTATAGCTGTCTCTGTGCTGCAGTTGCAACAGGAGGATTTTGCAAATGTTTTATATCTTTACCCATTTAATTCTCTTCAGATAGTCTTCATGCTGCAAAACAGTCTTCCATATCACCTTCTAAAGGCTTGTTATTTCAACTGCAAGACAGCTGGTTTGGATTGGAGACAAATGCAAAGTAACATGTTCATGTTTGCTATTTGTCTCATACAGCTTACCTGATTAGTTGCTGTTAAAGCCAGTGTATTACAAATACTCATCCTTCAATGCAAGTGAAAAGGGTAGCCTGTAACTTCAGTAGCGCTACTGGGAATATATTTGACCTCACACCTCCAATCCTGACATTGTTTAACCATATCCCACAACTAGTGAATTTCAATTATTTGTTCAGAGGAGCCATTCATAATTGCCTGGGGTAAGCCTGCCTTTAGGATGCAAAGCAGAAAACAATGAAAATGCTACACTGGTGAATTAGAACAGCAGCACTTAAATGTATAAATTAAATGGGCTTCTTTTCACAGCTTTCTTTTTCTATTCTGAGAGGCCTCAGTCTGGTGACATCAAAGACAGGATTATGTGAGAAGATAAAAACTTGATCTAATGTCCATGTTTGAAGTCATGAAAGTCCTCTTCTCTCCAAGCCAAAATAACCCTCCTTATAACACAATGAGCTAGGGTCCAGGTGCAGGGGGGGGGGAGTTTTCGGCAAGGCACTGGGGATATCTCAGGGAAGCCAAAGAGTTGTACATTAAGCCATAATCTGCCCAAATGTCCTAAAAGATTGTATGTAGGCTTTGGAAGCTTTGTCCTGTCAATTAATTTGTTAAGTCTTTCTTTTAATTGAAGAATGCTATTATGCATGTGGCTGTATTGGCCTTTAATGAGAGTTTAACCTGTTTCACCTACTTATAGGGAAATCTACGTCACAATATATGAGGAACAAGCAGAGAATACTAAAACACAATGTCATCTAAGAGTACACTGTGATCATATGTTGTTAGCTTCTGTGCATGTTATGTTCCATTTCTGATGTATCATCTGATACACTGTCTACATATTACCAAAGGATTTAGAATGGTAAGGCAAAACGATGGACTTTTTAAACTTTGAAACTTGTTCCTCTCAGTGAGGAAGTCTTCAGACATTCAAACATTCTCTCATGCAGTGAAATGATTTGCTCTGAGTCTCTAAAAATTGTCTGAGACCAATGCAAATTTTCATCTTGTAAAGATGTACCGCTTCAGTGCTTCATAAAGACTTTTGTTTTAATGTGAGCACCTCCAAAACACATGCCCTTAAAAGTTCTTGCTCTTGTTGTGAAACAACTATCATGGACTTGGACAGTCTGTCAACAGGCCAAAGCAAGTGCTTCTGTCCAGCTAAAATGCATGCCAATTGCTGTAAGAGTTTGTAAACATCAGATACTAGTCAGAATCTTTGCCATTCATGCAATCTATGATCCTGCTATATGGTCCTCTCTTTGCCCTGCATTTTCAGCCTATGACGTGTATTCGCTAACTGAAGAGATACAGAGATAGCAGAAGTCTTTCAGGTCATAACTATGGACAATCAGATGCAACAACCCACGTGAAAAATAGGATATTAATATATCATATGTCCGATATTCCCCACAGCCTCAATTCCAGCGTTGGACAATTCACAATAATTTTATCATATTCAATTCTATTCCAGTGGTGGGAGAAGATTTCTCAGTGGTGTATTTACAATAACTCTAAAATAATGTATCTGTTATAAGTATTACTACTGTTTATTTACCTTATGTACATGCTTCCAGACAAATATTACATTTTTATAGAAGTATTGGAACAAATATTTTCACTCAATTTGAATTACTATGACAAATTGAATACTATTATTCAATAATCTGATTTTATACTGGCTTATATGTATGATCCATGTAGCTACATATTTTGATGGCTATAAAGTAGTTTAATTTGTTGCTTTTATAGTTGTATCCAGGTACACATAATTTCTAACTGCCAATTCCCAAACTCCCTGCCTAGCTATATCTACTACTTGTAAGGTCATTTCCCCTTTCTCCTGCTGAGTGCAAGTCATTAAATGCATCTTGCTCTTTTCATTTGTAAAAGGTTTAGAGTTGGATACACTGTTGAATGGAAGGCTTTATTAGTGCAAGATTCATGGAAGAGCCATCAGTAGCATCTTTGTTAAATTAGTCCCTGACAGACAGGGTAGTTTTGAATGTTTCTTCATGATGCAGGACATAAAAATCAGTGGTAATTCTATAGGTAGGTAGCATATTAATTAGATTTCACCAGGATACTTAAACCATTAGAATATGTGTTTTCTGATGGTCCTACTGCTATGACATAACACTTATGTCAAGTCAGTCTTACAGGTGGATATTTTCTTCCAGTCTAGCTTTCAGGCAGCACAGTGACGTTAAAGTGATTGGATAAGTACAAAGAAAGGTTTTCATTACTTGATGATGGTGGGAAGGCCCTCATAGAATATTTTCAAGATGTTAAAGGGGGAGCAACTTTAATCCTGCAAGAGGCCCTTGAGGCTTCTTTTAGCATTTGCAGCTCTGGGTGGTCCAGCTGAATCCTTTGTGGTCATTAGGGTCCCCCTAAGCATTTTGATGACAATGCAATTCGTGGAAATTCTTGGGACAAGGGCCTGCTAGAATATTTAACAAGCTCTCAGCATCGTTTACTGCTTCTATGCAGCTTTCATCCCCCCCATCTTCCTGTATTTTGTCTCTGCTAGATACTGGAGCAGGAAAGGTTTGGTAAGAAAAATAATTGAGAATAAAAAGAGAGTTGTGTAACCAAGAAGAACTAGGTAGTGTCCATGCTAGAGCTGAAAGCAGTTGCCTAATTGGTTGGGTGCAAAACAACAAAAAGCTGACATCCATCCATCTATCCATACTTGGGGCCAGACACTGCCATCTGCCAGCATCAGGACCGCAAGGCACAGTGATGCAGTTCTTCCAAGGAGCCAAATCTCCATGGTCCTTGGAAAAGGGATAATGCTAATTAGAAACCACAAAGCTCAGAGGGATGAGGAAACCTGATTAGCTAGCTTAGCTCCATAAGAAAATGAAAATATTTGGCTCAGATAAGGCACAAAGGAAACAGGAAATTTGTCTGAATTCAGACTGTCTCTGAGGCAGTGCTGGGACCCAAAGCTTATTTTCATGAGTGTGCAAGTGGATTTTACTGCTTTCTTCCAAGCAGGACAGGTACCAGCAACTACCCCAGAGTTTTATCAGTGCAGTGTGTCATATCATAAGCCTTTAGTTGTTTTCATCTATACATTTCTGGGAATTGAATTAAAAGGAAACTATCAAAATGAAAGGCTCTTTCCATGAAAGAGAAGAGAAGAGGAGCTTGCAAGTGAGGCTTGAACCAGTATTTGTGAGGTTTAGATACAGCCTCTGACTCTGCTACCAGGTACCTAAGCAAAGTTAGGTTTTCCTTCTGTTCTCCACCTGTAAAATAAGACAGTAGTGCTTTTTTTTCATTCTACATCTATCTCTGTTCAACATCTAGCATGAAAAAAAAAGTGACCTTGACTGGACCGCCCAATTTCCTGAGTGTGTAGACTGAAAAAACATACTTCACTTCTCATCTGACTTGCAAGTTCCCAAGAAATGAAAACGTTATGGCTTTGATTTTTTTTATGGTGGTGCCTTTCACTAAGGAGATCCTGCAATGTTTTCATTATTTGGCCTGGTGGGCTAGAAAGTAGTGTTTCTATAAGCATAGCAACAGTATTGAAAAGTTTGGGAACCCATATAGAAGTCTCTGAATGTCCTGGCTATATTGAGTCAAAGTAATTGAATCCTTTCCTTTCATTATATCCACCAGAATGATTTGAATAGAAACCCTGTGAATCTACCTTCCTCTTAGCCTTCTGTGGCTATTGGGCGAATGCTCACCTGGATGTCAGTATCCTGATTAAATATTTAATGACAAAATTTTAAATCAAAGAAATATCAAAAGTAAAAACACCTTCAGCAGCAGCAACAAAGATTAATTTTGTGAGCCATCTTCAATGTTCCCTTGTTAATTTTGTTTGAGTAAAAGCCGTTGAACATCCCTTTCATATTTAAGAGCCCAAAACTTATGTCTGCACAGCTTGTGAATCTTTCTCCATTAATAAGCTGATTCATACACACTTCTAATTCCTTTGACATGTCATCTGTAAGTATTATGTAGAACTTTCAAAATTACCTTCCAAAATTTTGAGATTGAAGTATTGCATTTCACCAAGCATTGGCAATCTTGGGAACTTTCTCCATAAATTTCCAACATTCTCACATTAGATTTTCAGTGTAATTTTTGGTCTTTTAAATCTGGTGGTTTTCTTTTAACAGCATTGACAGCATTGCTGGAAAAAATGTAAGCGAAGGGAAGGCGAAATGGTTTAAAGCAAATTCTGTTTACCGACCCTGTCATGTTTTTGGTAACACTTAGCAATAAGAAAATGTATCTCATGTGCAACTAGGATGTTCCCACCTGTACAATGAATTTGGTTTATTTTAGGCTGCAGGTGCAGGTTTCTTGACTTTACTATTTCCTTCTTAAGTGACAAAAAAGTGCCAGAGATTCTGTTTTCTGTGACTGAATCATGTGACAGTAAATGATGCTATAATGCTATGAATTAAAGAAAAGGCACATGACAATCCCAAGGCAGGGATTGTTGGCACTGGGATGAAAAAGTTTAGACTGAAAGGGTATATGAAAGCTATCCCACTGCTCAAGAGTCAAATCCCCCCCAGGAAAAGAGAGTGAAACCTCAGTAGAGGTCTTGCAGCTACCCTTTACACCAAAATTTTTGCGCTAGAAAGATACGCCCTTAGCAGCCAATAGTGACCAATCCCTTCCTGCCTTCTCCTGCCATGAATTAAAAAAAAATCCCCACTGCCCACTTCTGGGACTTCCAGAAAATTGCTGGTAGTCACAAGATGCCTCTCTGATGACAGCAAATCACTGCCACTAGTGTGGTCCCACTCTTCTAAAGAGGGAGCAGTTCCAGGTGGCAATTTTAATTTTCAGCAAATCCAAGGAATGTGGCTGAGTTCAGCAGTTTTCTGATTCCTGGCTGAGAGGAATGTGTGTTTGTGATGCTTCTCAGCAACAATTAGGAAAACTAAATCTGTTGACAGCAAGCTTAACTTCCCTATAAAAATTCTTCTCATTGAAGAAATTGTAGAGTGTCAGTAGCTGAAAAAATGGCATAACGTCATAACATCTGCTAAGCTACTATTTCTTCACAATGAATAGAGAATTGATTACAAAATTTCATACTGCAGGAGAATTTAGGAAGAATTCACTGTCAAACTGGGAGAACATGGATTGTAGGGTAGACACTTTTCAGTTTGGTACCATGGAGCTGGAGACACAATCAGAAATTAACAAAACTCATTGTAATAAATAAAAAAGTACTATGCAAGGAAGGAAGAAATGGGGTTGACAGTAAGAATACCATATGTATGCTAAAGGTAATAGGAATCCATGAGAACTTTCAAATCCTTTCTTGGCCTTCCTTCATATTCCTTCATATTCAATGAGTTCTCTACTCATTTGTTAGAAAAGGGAACTCTCTGAGTTGCTTGTATCTAGCCAGGCTCCTCAGATACCTTTGTTACAAGACCTAAATTGCATAAATTTACATGTCAAGTTACTTAATTTCCATTATTTCAGTGTACAGTCGACCTTTGTGTGAGGTTCTAGTCCTCCTCTACTTACAGTGATGATTTGTGAGGCACCATGATACCAAACTCTTTACTAAAGCTCTGTTCAATACTCAGTCTATTGCACTACTTTTATTTTCACTGAAAATCAATTACCAGAGAAAAGTACCAAGCTATTCTGTCATGGCTTGCATTTGATGCATGCAAGTTGCATTTACCCTAATTTATGCTTATATTTGTTATTCTTTCCTTCACAATTCCTTTTCCTTCAAAATAAAGTCAGCCTAATGGGCTGATGCTTTTCCCTGTATTTTGCCTTCATTTCTGTCTGGATGTTTGCAGATGAAATACGCTGATGACATAAGAGATGTGTTTTCAAAGCAGAGAATATATTGAAATGTAAAATCTGGAGCAATATGCATTCCAACCCTCAATTTAAGCCCATGTTTTCAACCTGCTTGTTTGTTTGTTTTCAGCACTGGTGTTGGTGAGTAAATTGGGGCATTTGCAATTTTTAAAAGAGCTTATTAACAGATCTAATGTAAATATACCAGAGGCTCAGTAGGGATCTCAGTTCACTTGTTATCTGTTTCACTGATGTAACTGGTATAACTTCATTTTGAAGATGTATCATATTCACACTTTTATGGTTTTGTCTTTTTCTCTGTTGCAAATACTTGAAGAAGCAGCAATAAATTGATTCTCTTTCTAGGTCTCATCCCAACAGTCTTATTCAGCTTTAAAAATTGTATATTGTAATAACCAGCCAGCAATGTACCATATTATGTTGCATTTTCTTCCAAGCTCACATGTATCAGGAAAGATTTTGATTAACAGTCAGTAACAATCAGTTAAACAAAGTGCAAGCGTCTACCAGTTACAGCCATACATTTTATTAAGCATATGAAGTATCACAATGATTTGCATATTTACTAATCTGTTATGGTTCAAATTTATACCAACAACAGCTAAAAGACCACATGGGGATTAAGAAAATTCTAATTTCAAGCCTTAGGGGAGGATAAATCCAAATCACATATCCCACATAAAACAATAGGTTAATAAAACACAAATGGCTACTACAGTCACATTACTAAGTTCTCTTACACTTTTCCCAGCAAATGATCACTTCCCAGTAGCAGTTCTATGGTGCAAGCAGTACATGAAAATACATTTTTCTCCTTTCTTTCTGCACTTTTATCCAGAATGAATCATTGATTGAGCTTCAGATTAATCAGATCATCATGAAAGGAAGACCTGATCCACACTGGGAGTTTGTTGTGTAGCACACAGAGTTAAAAGCCTTTTTTTTTTTTTGGTTAGGTTGAAGACTGATAATAAATAAAAATTAGCAGTCCTTACCAGTAAAACAACCCTGTGCCTAATAATTTATTCACTGAGCAACTTTGGTGTTCAGCCAAAAACCTACTTTTTGACAGTAAGGGGCAGTGATTAGTTGATAAAGTATATCAAGTTGTTTTTACTTTTTCAAATGACTGGTTTAAGGTGACTCTTTGGCTTAAAAAGCAGGGCACCCTTGGTCCGTATGGTTGTTCAAAGGGCTGGTAATGTCTATAGTCCAATGATTTTTTTAATGAGCGATATATAATAAAAGCAGTCCATGCAGTGTGAGCATACACCTTTCTCCCAGGACTTTTGCCTTAAAAACAGATTTTTGTATCAACTCATTCAAAATGAGTACCTCTCCCAGTGTAGATTAAGCATCCATGTGAAATCTAAAGAAATATTACAAGATTCTGTGGTATACTGTGGGTGTCAAATGCATTAAAACTTATCTTTTAAAGCTCTGTGAAGCTCAGCATTAAAGTTGGGTTTTTCCATGTGTCAGAAATTGATTATTTTCTCCTTCAAAAAGCAAACAGTTTCTTTTCATTGGTCCTGTAACCAGAGAAGGAGGTATAGATAAAAGTAATACATTGACACCTCTGTCAATGCCTAGAGCAGCATGGATGCTTCAGACATGCATGGCATAGACATGCCGAGTATTATAGTACCAGGATACAGACGTTTGGAATTGCTTTTCCATCTTAGAGGGGATTCAGATCTGTACCTTTACTCAGTCTACTCTATCATTTATGCTGGCATAATATAAAAAGGCATCTGAGTCTCTCATGCTGAAACTTTCTAATTGTTTAAAATTTATTTCCCCAGAAAATAGGCAAATTAATCCAGTCAGTGGGGCACTCTCCTTGGAAAGAGGACCTTGTAACATTCCTGGACCATTTAAAGTATTTTTCATATAAAACATATGCAGTTACCCTTTGGAGTTTGGATTCTTTGAATCTGCATCTCTGAATGCATCCATGATGTCAACTGTCATATATCATGTGCTGAAATAACTTTAAAGAATTGCTTTGACTTAGGGCACTCGGCTAGGAATGGAAGTCACAGACCCTGGTCCCCTCTCTGATTAAGAACAATTGTCATAGGTCAGCCCAAATGTTCATCTAGCCCAGTGTCCTGTCTCCAACAGTAAGCAAACAATGGATGCTCTAGAAAGAGTAGGACAGGAAAAGCATGCAATGATACTTTCAGAAATATATTACTAGCTTAGCAAAACTGAGCAAGAGGTAGCAACTTTTTATGGAACAACCTTCAGTGGACTCATCTTACATGAATTTTCCAGTTGTTCTTCAAGCTCATGTAAAATCTTAACACCCTCAACATCCTACGACAATGAATTGCAGTATTTAATTGTGTGCTGTGTGAACTATCCCCTCTTTCTATTTGCTTTGAACTCTTTTGATGACTCCCAGTTCTGGTATTAAGAGAAAGAATGAGCAAGTATGCCTTAGTCACCTTCTCCAGGTCCCTCATGATTTTGTATACTTGTATCATGCACCTCTGTATGTATATTGCTTTCCATGCTGAAGAGTCTTAGACTATTGAATTCCTACTTGCACAGAAGATGTACCTTTGATTATCCCATCTGATTCTCTCTGTACCCTGCCAGTTTTCATATATCTGTTTTCCGGTGTGAGGAACTTGCAGAACTTCCTGATGCAGTCTGGTTTCCTTAGGATTTAAATAGGGCCATGGTATTTTCTTTTACATTTTCTGTTCCTTTCCTAGTAATTTTGCTTTTTTCACAGCTAATGACTATTAAGCCAACATTTTCATAGAGCTATCTACAATAACTTCATAAGAATCCTAAGTTCAGGACCTATTGTTATTTGTATAAAATCAGGGTTATTTTCCCCATACATATCAGTTTCCATACATCAACAATGAATTTCACTTTCCATTTTATCATCGGGTAACTCAGTGTGAATGTCTTTCAGCAACTCCCAAATTGTCAGCTATTTTTTTTTATTAGTCTGGATGACTTAATGTTAGTAAACATTTGTCACTTCCCTGTCCGTAACTCACCTTTTACATACCACAATCATGAATTTCTGGATACCCAACAACAGTCCATGTGGTAATCTGCTGTGAAAATTTGATATTTATTCCTGTCCTTCCTTCCCTCTCTTTGTCCATTATGTGTTTTCTCCAACGGCTGTTGGACTCTGACTTTGTAGAAAAGCACCCAGGCCATGTGGCTTATTTGACACTTTGTGAAGCTTACATTTGTTGTTGCTCTGTAACAGCATAACTTCACTAAAAAGCATAACTCTTCTCCACATCCCATTTTGCAGTTGACCCGTTTTGGTACATGGATGTGAATTTGAATCCCTTTGAGCTGAAGTGATCTTGAACTTAGATTTCCTTCAGAGATTCTGACAAGGGTGCTCTAACCATTAGTCTTTCCTACGTGGGCATTGCCAGTGACCACATTGTATAAGCAGAGAGGGAAGGGCACTGATCCTTTAAACAAATGAGTAACATACTTAAATACGTCCAGGAGAGGGGCCTGTAGACAGTAAGTTTTGTTATTTAGCATATAGATGTCTAAAATTATACCTGGTTTATATAACTAAAGCTAGTTAATCTACCCAGCTTTACTGCAGAACTTTGTCAGCAGAACTCCAGAAGCAGAGGTGGCACTTTACTTTTCAAAACTGAGACTATTACAGATTTCAAGCACTTTACAGGGATGACTATATCTTAAAATAGGCTTTATGGATAATGATTTAAAATAAAGTCTTACAGCAAAAGGGGAAATCTGATCCCACAAACAGGAGTAGCAAAATTCCAAGCAGATTTGCCAGTTTCTAGCTGGAGAGACTTCAGGATTCAGTTAATGGAGCCCAGAATTTCAATTATAACACTGGTAGTTACATCGTAGCAGGTATCACTGAGATCAGAATATATCCACTGAAACACTACTATTGTATTCAGGCCAGAAAACACATTAATTCTAGAAGTCTTACTGCATTTGCTTTTCTTTCTTTTCTTGCATGCCCTATGGACTCATAATACACAAAGCGATGCCTCAGTTAGAAATAGTTTCCCATAGGTAGAAATAATAATCACTACATTAGCTAGCCACAGTAAATCAGAAACACAATGGGGTGGGATCAATGCCTTTTCTTAGGCCTCTATTCTTCTAACGCTAACTTTTAATTTGCTACCTTTGGCAGTCTAATGATACAAAGATTAAGCTTGCTTGTCCTGCTTGCATCTGTTTCTTCCGTTTACAGCCATCCTGCATGCACCCAGTCAGTAAAGGCTCAGCTGCCTTTTCTGTGCAGAACATATATGGGCTTTAATCTGGAGGCCAGCGGTTTCTGCATGAGGTGTGCTGGTACAGTAGACAGACAAAATCTTGTAGCTAGCACAAGACTGTTTTCCTGTTTGATTTGTCAAGTGAAAATCTTACCTTTTACCAGTTTACACCTGCTTTTCTGCCTGGAGGAAAGGATACTATTTTCATTTCTGTGCATCTTGTACCATCATCTGTTTTTAAACAGCATTGGTACCAGTTTTGTTTATGTATTGGCATTATTGGTTGTTGATACAAAGCTTGTGTAATGTTGCAAAGGCTACGTTTAGAGATGGAGTCCTTAAAAATAAGGAGGAAGTGTATGAACGAGTCAGAAAATACTTTCTAATTAGTTAATCTTCCCTTTCCCTCTGACAGTCTGAAATTACCAGCTTCTAACCCTCTACGATTTTCATTGTACGAGCTACGGAAAAGAGCACCGTCTTTTGGTCACACGAAGTGTCGGCAACTGCCTTGGCAGTTCCACTGAACCCTCCGGCCGGGAGACCCCTGGCCTGAACTCCCCGCTCCCCTAAGCTGCCGCTGATGAGAGAAGCTCACCGCAAACAAACCAGCAGCGGGTATTTAGCCCCCAAATCGCTCTCTGAGCCGTCACCCCCGGAGCGTCCCCTCCGCCTGGGGGTCGGACCCTCAGACACACCGTCGGCTGCAGCCACACACCTTCTCCTGTCGCGACACACCCCCTGCGCTGGGCGCCCTGCCCCGGCAGCCGGGCTCTGTCGCGACATCTGCCGCGACTGCCCGACCGGACCCGGCCGCCGCCCGCTCCCGGCCCCGGGGCCGCCGCGGGGCGGCGGGGGGGGGCCGGGGCGGGGGGCCCACTGGCTAGCCCCCCCTGCAGCACCCAGCGCCGCGGCGCGAAGCTTCCCGGACCCGCCTGCTTACAGCAAATAAAGTTTTCGCCCGATGAAATTTAGAAGGTTATCCAGAACCTTAAAACCGTCCGGAATCCTCTGAATAATTCCCGGGAGGATTACCTCTTCTGCTGCGCCGGATCTCCCGTCCCTCTTGCCCCTTAGACCGATGTGAGGGGAAAACTCATCTTCCCTAAGATGATTCGGAGCCCTAGAGAGCAGCCACATCGAGAGCGGTGGAATGTGTTTAAATACGAGCTATGTAGAACTAGTGCTATTCGCGATTTATTTGGGGGACTGCTTTCTTTATAGGCAGCTCGTTTTTAGCAGCAGAAGTATCGACTTGGCTCCCTGCCTAAACCGGAAGACAGCGGAGTAAAGAAAAGCTGAAGCACTTTTTTTTTTTTTTTTTTTTTTTAGCTTTTCTTTTGGGTGTCTGATTACTGCTCGGTTTTTCTGGCTGCAAGATGTTTGAGGCAATTGCCCTTCTAGTCCTATTTCCAAACCGTGATACCTCATTAGCGATCCGTGTCTCATTAGCATCACGTTATTAGTAGTATTTTTTCAGCGCTAGGAATGTTACAATTTTGGAAGCCAAGGTGTAGCCCCCCTCTAGAGCAGAGGGAACAACTGGAAATTCAACAGTTCCAGCTGGCTTTCAAGTAGTCGAACGGACCCCGCGAGTGTGCGTGGGGAAGGAACACTTTGGACCACCGGCACTCGGGTCCGAACCGGTTTGCCTTTCCGAGCGATCGTTTCTCTGTCTGGAGGTCGACCGAGAAGGACCAGCCAGGAGCTGGGACGGCGACCCGGCGTCTCGGGGCACGGCAGGTCCGCCGGTATCAGGCGGGTAAATCCCAGACTGGGGCTGGGATCCAGCTCCCACTGAAACCAGTGGCAAAACTCCCATTGGCTTCAGTGTGGTGGGGATCCCAGCCGGTGCCCTCTCCTCAGACCCGGCCGCCGGCGCTTCGCCCTTGAGCTGCGGGTAGGTGAGAGCCGAAGTGCCTCTGCAGCAGGCGATTTACCTGTCAGAGGGTTTTTTCCCTTTCCTCCCCTTGCTTTGTCGCCAAGAAAACTTTTGGGTCCATCTGTCAGTTTGGGGAGGAGGGTGGCGGGAACGGAGTGCGAACCTACGCTACGAGCACGCGTTTCTTTACCGGTGTGAAGGGCGAGTATTTTAAACAGCAGCACCAGCAGAAGCAAATGAATAGATGGGCTTTAATGAGCATTGGTGTACAGCAGGGCAGACAGGGTACGGCAGCAATCACTCACAAACCAGCCGGGACTCATCAAGCAGTGCGTCGCTCTCTGACTTCTGATCCCTCCGGTTTACACAGACCTCTTGTCTGTGGGAAGGTTGTTTTCGGCAAAGTGCTTTTCCCGAATAATTTTTTTAACCGTTTTTCTGTTGGCTTTCCCCCGCCCCCTCCCTCCCAGCAGGTTTTAGTGTTCACACTCACGTGGAAGAAACGCCAAGCAACACATAGAAAATAGCGGTATCCGTGAGCGGTGAAAGGTGATGTGAAAAGCACAATCTACGAATCGCCGGGCCGGTTTTATTTTAATGAGAGACTAGGGAATTCGGACACTCAGTCACAGCTCGAGAGGCCAGGTCACACTTCAGTCCCTCCTACGGTATTGCCCTCCGATGTGAAATATCGGGACGGACTGTAAAAGTGTGAGGGGGAAGGACAAGTAAGTGATCGTTAGTTACAGGAGCCCTCCGCCGTCAGCGCCGTTGTCATTTAAATCCCCGCTAATTAATGGAGCAATTTAAAGCTTACTCTTTAAACAGCGAGCGTTACACGTCCTGAGGCCCCGCAGCTCGCCAGGGTCCAAGGCAACCGCTTTGCCCACCTCTTCGGGAGCAAGACCTACAGGGCGGCGGGGCAGAGGTTTCCCGTCCCTCGGGGGAGGGGGAGAAGCAGAGTTCAGTGGGGGGGTTACCCTTCTGCTCCCCCCCCCCCCCCCCCGAGCCGCCGGGAGACTGCAGCCCCTCTCTTCCCCCCGGGCCCAGAGGTTTCGCGGGACCTCCGGGCCGGCCGCCCGGGGAGGGCGGGGGGGGGCTCGGGGGGAAGCCCGGGCTGCGGGGCCGCCCCGTGCCGCGAGGGTGGCGGGGAGACCTCCCCTCCCGGCCCCTTTCTCCTCGCCAGCCCCTTTGGCCGCGGCTGTGACTTGTCACATCACCTCTCCGCGCCGCTAACGATATGTAAACGACGACAAAAGCTCTTACCTGCGACCTGGCTCTCAAATAATCTGATTGTACACAACATAAACACAGACACCAGCGGGGTATAGTGATCAGATCGGCCGGGTTTCCGTGCCGCACGCGTGCCCTGGGCCCCCGCATCCTCTCCCCCGGGAGCCTGGGGGCCTCTCTCCCCCCCGACCCCCTGCCCTTTAGGAGTGCACCAGGACGGAGTGGAGGGGGCCCTTGCCCTCGGGGGTGTTGCTCGCGGTCTGTTCCAGCAGCGAAGCAGCGGCCGGGGCAGCGGCGGGGCAGATCTGCGAGGCGGCGACCGTCAGAGCGGGGATGGCCGGGGCGGCGGGCATCGCCGGCGCCGGCTTGATGGGCACCGGGACGGCGGGCATGGTCTGTGCCGGCGGGTGGCAGAGCGCCTTCACGGGCACCCCAAAGGGTCCGTAGTCGGGGGACACGGGCACGCCGGCCACGGAGTCCATCACCCCCACGTGCGGCCACATGGAGCTCACCACGCTGCTGAGCTGGCTGGGCACCGGGTAGCCCAGGTGGTGCATCACCGAGGCCAGCGGCAGCCCGCCGGCCTGCAGCACGCCCTTGTAATCTCTGCCGATGATGTTCTCGATGGCGAAGGGGTGCTTGAAGCCCGAGGGCTGGCTGCTGCCGTAGGGAGAGAACTGCGGCAGCCTCCCCACGGCGGCGGCGGCGGC
>NW_010972687.1:3376155-3376461 GCF_000737465.1 Haliaeetus leucocephalus | reverse complement strand
CAGGACCTTGAAGCGCTTGCGGCGGCGGAGGAAGCTGCCGTTTTCAAACATGTCCCCGCAGTCCGGGTGCAGCGCCCAGAAGCTGCCCTTGCCCGGCTGGTCGGGGCGGCGGGGGATCTTGATGAAGCAGTCGTTGAAGGAGAGGTTGTGACGGAGGGAGTTCTGCCAGCGCTGCGTGTGCTCCCGGTAGTAGGGGAACCGCTCCATGATGAACTTGTAGATGTCGCTCAGGGGCAGCATCTTCTCGGCCGAGTGCTGGATGGCCATGGCCGTCAGGGAGATGTAGGAGGAGGGAGGATGTACGGC
>NW_010972687.1:3371941-3376004 GCF_000737465.1 Haliaeetus leucocephalus | reverse complement strand
TACATCCTGGGCGCCAGCCGCCCGGCCCACGCGCGACAGCGACCGCCCCGCGGCCCGCCGGCCGCCTCCCCGCACAGATCCCTCGGGCAGCCTCGCCCCGCGGGATGCGTTTGCCTCGCTGCCCCGCCGCTTGCCGGAGAGGCGGCTGCCGCCCAGGCCTCGGGGCCTCGGGGGTTGCAGGGAGCAGGGGGCAGGTGCCGGCCCCCACCGGTGTCCGCGCTTTCCTCCTGGAGGCCGCCGAGTCTGCCGGGCTTCCCCGCTGCCGCCTGGCACACTCTGCTGGAGTTGATGCTCCGCACGCACCGAGGGCTGGGGAGCGTGAAATCACCCCGGACCTCCGCAGAGATGGGGGGGTGGAGTGGGGGGGGAGGAAACAAAAACGCCCCTCTCACCGCTCAGTCCTGTGTCCCCCGAAAAGTTTGCGGCAGGCGGCGGAGGCGAGCGCCGGGAGCCGGCGGGAGAGGAGGCGAGCGGGGCGGCGGCCGCCGGGGCTGTGGCGGGGCTGCGTGCTCCGGCGCGGTTTTGTAATGATGCCCGAGCCGGGAGACCCCCGCAGCTCCGGCTCTCCTGCTATCACATGACAGACGCTCGGGGACTTGGCGCCTCGTGGAAAAGGGGCGAGAAGCGGCTCCCCGGCTCCCCTCTCGTTCACACCTCCTCAGCAGGGCGAGGTGGAGCCGGGGACGGCGGGGGCGGGGGGAGATGCTGAGGAAACACCATGTGAGAGCGAGATCCGCTTTCAAAACAGAGGGCAGGGAACAGCAGCCCGAGCAGGGAAGCTCCCTCCTCCCCCCAGCCCCTTCGCAGCCCCCGTACCCACTTTCCTCCCCCTCGGCCCCTCGCTCCCGTACAGCCCGGCTCCGAGCGGCAAGCACGAAGGGCACCCGAGGGCACCGCACCACCGGGAGGTGGAACAGGGGCCAGGTCTTTGGTCCCAAGGGCGAGACGTGCCAAGCATCCCCGGGGAAACGGGCGTCAAGCTAGTCCCGGGAACCAGCGAGCGGGAAATGCGGGCCCTTTGGAGTAATTTCTTAACGTCCCTTTCATTAAGTTTAAAAAGCTACGCGAAGCCTAGCACAAAAACCGGAGACATGCAAAAATTCCTACGCTGTTCTCTCCAAACCCTTACGGTCAGCTCTTGTTACTGGCCGCGACGCGGCTCGCGGGAAACAGTGAAAGAACCAGCCTAAGCATCGTCTGTGCGCTTTGAGACGAGCTACTTAGCGCCAGTGTTGATTTAGACCGGCTCATTAGTAGGAATCAATGAACAGTGCAACAATTCATATCTGTCCTCCAGACGTACTGTATTACAGCGGGCAGGCTGTAGATTTGAGCGAGGAACAGGGAAGCCTGCTCTCTTTTCTGCCGCTAGAGTTGGAAGAAACCCTGCCCAACGTAAGCACCTACCAGAGCTCGATTAGCGAGATGCTATAGGACGTGTCAGTGTTAAAATGATTAGTCCGACTTTTATTGGCTAAATAAACAAATAGGTTGAAAGAGATTTACTTGGGGGGGGGGGGGAAGGGGGAGAGGGAAAGAAGCTCTTTTCAGCCCACCTTTCCACGCGGGTGCTTGTCCCCCCGCGGGTACCAGCAGCGCTGGGGCAGGGGGGCAAGCAGGACCCGGCCTGCCGTGCCGCCCGCCCTCCGCTCCCGCCGCCGGGGGAGTGATTTGAGCATCAAAGCTGGTTGTGTCTCTACGAGTCAGGCGTTGCAAGTAGAAGTGGAGAACGGGGAGGGGGGAGAAAAAAACCCCAAACTTTAAATGTCTACCTACAATCTCTGCTGAGTGCGCGAAGGAAAAGACTAATTTAAATCCCTTTCTTAAGTAACTTCTATTTAATAATATTATACCTGACCCAGAGCAGTCAAGTGAAGAGCATAATCAAAGGTAAAGAACCAGAGTCAGTAGCCAAAATTTTGGAAAGCCAAGTTTTGCGAGGAAGCCCTTGCTTTCAAAAAGTTTCAGGTTATTGTCCAAAGCACTCGCTTTGCCCCTGAGAAACTAGGAGACGCTTACGGTGGCAGAGACATTTACATTGTGCATCTTGGGGAGCTTTTCCCTATATTGCCAGCACGGCGAGAGCCGACACTCGGGCATCTTCCCTGATGTGCCTGTGCATTTTCCCCGAAACCATTTTATTCGTGTTTTACTGATTAATCCCGTCTTAACCGATTAAAAGCCTAGCTCCTACCCTCAAATTCTAAGTCCTGGATCTGAAAGTCATTGTCTGCCTCACCTCATCAATTAGTAACTCGGCGTTCCCCCCCCCCCCCGTATGGGCACGTGTGCGGGTTTAGCCTGGCCCTTTCGCAGATTAACCCTCTTCATCTCCGTTGCAGCCGGATTTTATTTTTCGCGGGAGGACCGATCCAGCCCAAGAGTCCGGTGAGACCCTAAATGCGCCATTTGCGTTTGTTCTTCTCCGATCCCTCCCCAAAAGCGGCCGTTGGCTCTCGGGGGCAGCGGTAACTCGCTGTTTCCCCGGGAGGACGTGGGGGGGCCGGCCGGGAGCGGCGAAGCCGGTCGCTGGGTACCGTCCTCCGGCGGGCATCGCTGCGGGAAACCGGGGCTGCAGTGCCACCAGCCCTGGCCCCACCGCTCCCGCCGGCCTCCAAGGTGGGACTTCTGTTAGGCAAGGGGGTGTCGGAACAAGCCCGCATTTAAGGGGAGCCCGTCCCGAGCTATCGGAAAAGTACGTGGATGCACGGGCTAGTTGCTACTCTGCTAGTACGCTCGTTTATTGAGCGGCATCACCGCAGGTCTGCCGTCCATCCAGGTGTTTGTGAAAGCGAGACGTATTTCTCGAAGCCTCTGAGGCAACTGCTCGAAGAAAAACACCTCGGGTGATCGCCCTGACATCCAACAGGCCAGTTCAGATTTCAGGGGCTAACGATTTACGAATGATACACTGCTGGCAGCCAGCTCTGGGTTCCTCCCGTTATCGCTGTATCCCTCCCCACGTGGCAACATAGTTTTTCAGGCTTTTGTCAACCAGAACAGTCACTATAAAGTTTTAAATTGCCCTCGGGAACTTACTTCTCACACACCTCAATTGCCTTCAATCCACAGGCAAAACTCTTGCCCGGGAAGACGGCCGTGGCTTTTCTGGATGGAGCGGGGCGACTGTCACCCTTCTCTTGCTTTCTGTGCAGGGTCGGCGCTACGCTACACACACCTGCCTTATTGTTTTGCCTGGCTTAGCGAAGGCTAGGCTTAGAGAGAGCTTTGGTGACAGGGGGCTAGACCGCCTCGCTTGACGGGGACTGCATCCCTGAGAACAGAGCGGAGCAGCGCTCGGTGGACGGCCAGCCTCAAAGCACGGACTGATAGGGCCAAGCTCTCTCCTCCCTCCTCGATGGGAGAGGCATCTTCGGGAAGGGAGAAAGCCGTCACCTCCAGCCTCCTCCTGAATCCTAATTTAGCTCAAGGTCCGCCAGTTTCAGCGGAGGATCGGCTCTGCTCTTGCGTTAGCACAGGTATTGCCAGTAGGGAGATGCCCTTCCTCTTCATCCCCACCCCCCACCTTTTTTCTTTCTTTTTTTTTTTTTTTTTAACTTCTGTCCCTCTCTCCTGCTACCTAGTCCTTCGGCTTGCCACGACTTGCTGGCACCGATGCTACTTTTAAGGCGAAGTGAAGTCGGGCGGGATGAAGGGTAGTCACACCTGCCTTTCCTGAGGTGAGGGAGCCGAGAAGGATGAGGGCGCTCCCCTCCGCCTCGGGAACGGCTCGCCGTCCTTGGCGAGAAAACACACCAAGACACCGGCAGAGCCGAGCCGCACCTTTTGACCTGATGTTTCACGAAGTGAGAGGGGTGGGTCGTTTCCAAGCGGCGCGCCGGCACACCCCCACGCCTCCCTTCCCAAACCAAGGCCACGCTCTCCCGTGTCCCGCCGCGGGATGCTCCCAGCGCTGCCAAAGGGTGCCGTGCCTACGCGGGCAGCGGCCGGCGCGTTCTGGGGCACGGCGGCGCTGGCGGCGGCGGGGAGTTACCCCCGGCAGAGCCCGGGCTGGCCGGGCAGCACCCCGCGCCTCCTTCCCTCTGCGCGGCAGCAGAGGAGC
>NW_010972687.1:3342255-3367255 GCF_000737465.1 Haliaeetus leucocephalus | reverse complement strand
CTTTTCCCACTTTGCTTAGGGTAATCCCACTATTCTTAAATATACTCTGTGTAATGCTAAGTAATTATTTTAATTTGGGGGTTTATGGCCTTCAAATATTTGGAGATGTTTATTATGTCCCGTTCCTTAAGCTAGGATAGCAAAACGTACAAGCATGCAGTATCTTTTTATGTCGCATCCATTATGCTGTTGATTATTTGACTGTCAGTCTTCCCCTATTTTTTGTTGAATTGTAATTCTGCTAATAAAGAATTGAATAAACAACCTTAAATATCTGGATGGTTTCAGAAAAATAATTTTTCTCTGTTTACAGTAGGAATCTTTCACCTTTATGATCATATTAGTTTCTATTTCATTACCCTGAATCACTCTTGCTGCCTTTGACATTTGGTTGAGAACAGGTTTAGGAGGTGTCATTACTGCTGACACAGTTTTTGTTGAAAAGCGGCAATTCATTTGTACTGGAGGCTGTGCTTAAAAAGAAACTTTAAATAAAAAATAAAAGAATAATTAAAAAAAAACCTTAAAAATATTCTGTAATAAAAATATTTTTACCAATTTGGGAAAAAATGCTTTCAATGATCCAGTATTTTGTACAAAGACAGAAGAATCTTGCCTCTTTAAAGTGCCTGATTATTTTGAGTTACAGTCCTTTCAGGGACAGCTGATATTCTTCATATATCCAGCAGAGGAAACAGAGGTTAGATAGCAATTATTATTCCTGTAGATTCGGTCCTGGCAGCAATGAATAATAGTACTGTTATCACTGCAGTCTTGTTTTAAATTTCAGTGCTACATTAACATACTGCTAAATCCTTGATTCTGAATGTGGAAAAATTATACATACATAGATATGTATATATGCACATGTATGTATGTATTTGTATGTAATGAAGAGTATTTGTGGGGAAATGCATATAGATCTTGTGTATGTTCTCAGAAAGCAAAACGTATCTGATACTGTATTCTATACGGGAGTTGCTGTATTTTGGGGGGAACAGTATTTTTATGAGGTTTTTGTTTATTCTTGCTGAAAATTGAACATCCAGCTTTTCTTCACAGAAAGGTGAAAAGGCAGCAAATTGTTAGGTTTGTAAAATCTGGGGAGTGTTTCTTGTTTTGAAAATTTGCAAACCATGGCACTTATGTTATTATTACTACTATGGCTATATCAAATATCTATCCAGCCATGTTATGCATATGTGTGTGTACTGGGAAAAGCTGAAGAATGACAAAAAAGTTTTGGCCACTCTTGCTGTAGTCATTCTTACTGTGCTTGTTTCTGCTATGCAGGGCAGGCTCAGAGAAGTGTTTCCGTGAAATCATCAGGTCAGTTCATGGCCAGAATATCAGCACAATTGTAGAAAATATTTATGAGTATCCATGAATAGCTCCGGTGGCAGCACCATATGCCATTGTTGGTTGAAAATTAAGAATAATGTGGAATTAGTCTGAAATCAAGTGTTGGTGCTTTTCTATATGCACTATAGCAACCTCAGTCAAACAAACACATTGTGGAGGGCTTGTGTAGTTAGCAGTTCCTTCCTTCTCAAAAGAAAGTAATTTTCTACCCAGAGAGGTTGGGGAGTTCCTGAGATCTAAATAGCTTGTCCTTTTTTGACATTCTCCATGTTTTTGGCATAAAACTGTTGGCTTCCCTGTTTTTACATGAAAGGGAATAAACTTCTGTGTACCAGATTATGCATGTCTGCCATTCTTTCTTTAAAAAAACAAAAAAAGTTTCCATTTTATTTTTGAATTGTTGAAACATAGCTTCTTTTCCTAGAAATTGTGGCCTCATTGGTGAAGATCTGAAAGTGTTTGGAGAATGCTGGCTCATGACATATCTGATACAGTGAAATTCTCTTTTCCATATTTTCTCTTATTGTATATGTTGTCAGTTTCTTTCAGCTAATGTAGATCTACCTGTTTCAATATTTTGTCTTTTAACCTGGCTTTCTGTATGTTTCTCCAGATGAGAAAATAGTATGTTCCCTCCAGACCACACATTTCTCCAGATATTCCAAACGTGCCATTGGGAAAGGAGGGAAATTCAAATCAATATCTGGCAGAAAAAGAATTGTTTCAAGGTTAGAAATTTGTCTGCCTTTCCATATCTGGGGCCAGGTGACGCAAAGCTTTAGTCTCAGAAATATTTGCGGGGGGGATGATCACTTTTTTAGCATTAACTTTTTGCATTCCCACAGTGCCTGGGAGCTCATACTACAAGACAGGACAATATTAAGTACTGTCAAGAACAAAACAGAAAGGATCATGTATTTCAGAAGTTCATAACTTGTGTGCTTTTAAACAGTCCTGGAGTTTGAGCTAAACTGTCTTTAAGTTTGTACTTTTAGGTGCTGTACAACCAAAAAAGCTGTTATGACAGAAACAAAAATTAGCCTGCTGTGAATATCCCCAGACTCTCTGTCTGCTTACTTGGACAGCCAAATAACTAAGGGAAAAAAAATGGCAGGAAAAATATGAGAATCTGCTGCTGGAGGTACTAACTGGTGACTGTTAAAACCCACTTCAGAAATTTCTCTTTTGTTTTAAGGAAATACAGGGTTTCCTTAGGAGCAAATCTGATATAAAACAGTATCAGATCTGAGGTAAGCTTTCTAGAACAGGATTCATGAGTCCCTCTCTTCTCTGCTGATGTAAAATAAATCAGCATGCATGTCTTTGCTGGTTTTTTGACAATGCTTTGGAGCACTTCTCTGTGGTAGCATGCTGCAAAATTGTGTGCTGTAAATATAACTTTTAGAGATGTAAGCATTTAAGCTGGTTGTTGTTCAAAGGCAAACCACTGTGGACAAATGATACACATATGTCTGTGAAGGAGACTGTATGAAGTAATCGGGGGCAGGGGGGAGTATTAAGTTTGAGGATAGGCAGCAAAGATATAAAGTTCAAGGAAAATGCTGTCATAACCCAACCACTCTGAAGGGTTATATGTTGGTAAATGTTCGGGCTGTCAGGCAGGTCTGGTTCACAACAGTGCCCAGATTCCCCCCACTCCCCCCCAGCTGCCTTACTTCTTCAGCTGTTTAAAGTGGGTATACATGCAGTATCAGGAAAATGTTTGCAAATAGGAGATAAAAGAAGAGTACTCGTTGAGCTCAAATAGGGAGAGAACTAAACCAATCAAACATCAGAATTCTGATATATGTATAGTTTATTAAGCATCTAAATATTCAGTAATGCTTGCAATCATGTTGAATTTAACAGATCTAACCCTATTCAAATAATCGTTGATAAAAACAGTTATGTATTCAATGGTGATAGGAATAATAACACAAATAAAACTCACAAGTGCAGTTACGGCAACTGGCAATGTCATATGGTCAAGTGTCCCTGGCCGGGAGGATGCCACCACATTAGTGACATCCTCGACTGGGTCTGTCCTAAAGTCAGCTTTTATAGAGTTGCTTTACCTACGCGCAATTACTTGCAGCTGTGATCTGAAAGCAAACCACAAACCACAGGCTAGCTTCCATAAGAGAGTGTCAGGTTCCATAAACCAATTTCTGTCCTTCAGAGTTAAGCACCCGCTGTGGCAAAGTGCTTTTGGTTTCATGTTAGTGACACTTGCAAAGAGAAGGCGGGAGGAATCAGTCATTACAAATGCATACCAGAACAATTACTGAAAGTAACAACATCAGCCATTTTAAAATCAAAGTGTCATGGATTCGGGTATTATGGAGAAAATGTTCAGCTTGATTTTATATATTTGTTTAGAAGGAGATATTTCGGGTCATGCTATGCAGGTGTATCATGAATAGTAGAGCAGATAGAAATGCTGTTTTTAAAGAACATTTGTTTTTATATATGCATTTCATGTCTCCTAATAGTTCTGAGAGATAATTCTCAAAAATGGTTGTTATTATTATAATTTTAAAATCTATTTGTTAATTAATTTTTCAAGGGTTTCAGTCCCTGTGAAACCTGTTCTTGAGCAGCTGTTTCTTTTGCTATCGTGCAGCTCTGTAACCAAGCAGTAGAGGGCATTCTTTCTTTAGCAGATGGCACTAGTTCCTTTAAAAGACTAGTGTTTTATTTAGCAGGTTGATGTCCTTTTTGTCCTTTGGGTCCTTTTCGTCTTTAAATGTAGCCCATTCACATGTAGATACTGGAAATAGGGTAAAGGGATAAATTCTTACCTCAAATGTGCCATATACTCCTTAGGGTTGATTAAATAGTTACTAAAATTTTATATATTTTTCATTATTTCATAGAGTATTTCTGGATAAATGAGAGATTATGTAGTTGTTATTCAAAATCACTCTGCAGTGTTTTTCATATAAACAGTTCTCTCAAAACCCCGGCTATTTCAGTTGGCTATGATCAGTCAATAATCCTAACAAAAGCATTTTCAGTAGTACTTACAGCAAACTTCTCACGTTGACAGCAGCACCTGGGTAGGTATTTTGAGAGCATGTTCAAATGGAGTTGTTGGGGACCATATTAAAATTCCAACAGCTATATTTGTTTTTTACAGGTTTTGACATTGCCTTAACCCAGCCCTGTTTTAAATTAAATTTAGTGTGATGTCTTCCTCTCCCACTTGGAAAATGTGATCTCGTCTGGGGGAAATGAGCACTGGGGGCTAGACCCCTCCCTTCTAAAGTTGGGAACTTCCCTCCTCCGTGCAGCTGTCCGGAGACTGCCCAGTCAGGGCCCCACATTGGAGAGCAGCAGGGGGGCTGCACCCCCAGAGCAAAAGGCTAATTGGCAGTGGCTCTGGATTACCTTTCTGGAGCTGTTGAATGCTGCTCTCCCCTTACCAAAGAACTGACTACACGCTGGGTACTTTGAGAGTGTGTTTTCCAGTGTTCCTGTGTTGCGAGGAGATAGAAATTTTTTTCTTCCTTTTAAATTGAGGTGAAACCGAGGTGACCAAACGGCTTCTAAATGTGGCTGTTAGGCATAGGCAGATCCGTTACAGGCATGAATATAGGTTAGGCCTAGGCAGATCTATTATGTTCCAGATTTCATTTTGGAAGATGGCTGCCTTACTGAGTCTGGCACCTTCTGTGTCGCTGGATTGTGCAGAGAATCACAGGTGAGGTATGAAACAGCATAGACAACAAAATGTTTCTGTATATATGCACTTTAATAACATCAGGAAGGCAAAAAGATCTGATACCAGAGATTAAAATGTTTACATCTTAAATTTAAGGCTGCATATTGCAATTATATTTGCAGTGTTACATCTGAACATGTGAAAATAAGACTCCTTTCCATGACATTGGCCTATTGATTCATATCTGCTATTTTATAATTTTTCCCTGATGTTGTTTGGTCATCAACAGTGCATAACCTCACCATATATGAAAAAGAAACACCAAGGGAGAAGTTATGACTGAGAAATGTAGGAAGAAGCCTGAAAAGACAAACAACAGAGTATGAGCTGATAAACCACTACTCCACTTATGACATATGATTTCATTTGATGTCTGGTGAGTTACTGTTTTAATTTTGCACCAATTTTGCTTCAGAAACAAAACAACTCTTCTGGTTTTTACAGTACGCCTGCCAGACCCTTCTTACAACAAAGTTTTTGACCTCTATTTCAGGAATTGTCTCCTGGTAAAAGAAGTTTTACTGTTGATAATTGTTCACTTAAAGAAAAAAAAATTAGTGTTTAATTAGTATAAAATAGCAATCAGTTAAGAATGAGAAAAAAAGCTTTTGTTCCCTGGAAAAGGGAGAGCCCAGCAGGTAGCAGCTGGCTAATGGTTCTGGTAGTACAAACCTTCAGAATAGTTCCTTAAGATAATATCTGCAAATAAAACTCCTTCCCATGTCACTGGACTACTGATTCACATAACATTTCCAGGCTATTTTGATTTTAAATAAACAGCTTTTGCTTGCATGACCTTGAAACATTCAGAAATCTGACTCTGCAAAACACTTATTATTTCTGAGGGTGACTGTGAGAAGAAGACAAGTGAATTTGGACACATCTGTACTCTAATTATGTGTAAAAGAATAAAATAATCCTGAAAAGTAAATATCACAGGTATCTGCAGATGTGGAATTGTGAAGACGGTTTTGAGGCTGGAACTTTTATTGTCTGTTGCTTAGCTGGAATATCTGCCCTATGTTTTTATTTTGATATGAATGGGTTTGCAAAGAGAATATCAGAGAAGGGCTATCTTAGTGTCACAATACAGTAATGGGAACAAAAGTTACTCCCAGCTCAATACTGGCATTTGTGGAGAAGGCTGACAGGCTTGAGATGAAAAAAGCTTTCTGTGGAAAATTAACCTGAACAAAAAACCCCAAAACAACCCTTTTTTTTTTTTTTTTTTTTTTTTTTTATGGGAAGGGGGAATTATGCTTAGAATTGGTTCAACGAAGAGGTCAATAAGCACGTCTGGTGCAAAGAAAGGTGATGGGAGTGCAGAGCAAGGAGCAAACAAGTAGAGAGAAGTAGGAGTCAAACAAGAGAAAGAAGTATCTCTGTAAAGTGAAGAGCTATGAGATGGGTCATCTGACTAATCCTCTGGAATATGGATTGGTAGGCTCCACCCCATGGCTTCTATCCCAGGTACTAATATGGGAAAAGCTGAAGGAACATGGCAATGTCTTTAGACCAGCTATTGGATTTGGTGAGCTACAGGTGAATTAGATGAAGCAATGCAACTTTATGGGTCTTGGCAAGTTCTAGTGCCTTGTTGCTCAGCACTGGCAGTTCTCTACTTGAATGAAAACAGTTTTGTAGGCGGTTTTCCCAGTGAAAGGACTCCCATAGGTCCCTAGGGGGTTGAGCAGTAATTTAATGGGATTTTTTAGTACTTGCATTTTTTGATTTGTGCACAGATAGGATCATTTAGTTTTAAGATTGGTCTATGAAAGTTAGTGGACTGCAGTTGATTTGCCCAAACCCAGAAAAGAAGTCTGGGGAGAGAAGGCAATTTAATGCAAGTGTCCCAGGTTCTGCATGTTCCACTTTAAATGCTTGTCTGTCTCAGTTTTAGTTGCAGCATACTGCTTTTTCCTTTAAAGTAGAAAGTCTGAGATCTTGACTGTGCATTTTGTTTCTTCACCAGTGAGCTTAGCACTCTGTAGACTCAAAGATTTGGGTGGGAAGTATTTAACAGATTAACTAGAAAATAAAAAGTTCTCTGAATAAAATACTCTTGAGTCTAATGTTAATGGTGTATATAGTTGATTGGTATTGCTCTTTATATGACATCAGCAAACCTGAGAAGAGGTGGAAAAGAGAAAAAACAGATTGCATTACAGTACTGTAGCATATCGAGGCTGGCTGTCTTGGGATTCAAAAGGCAGCGTGATCTTAAACTTTTAAAAAACATAAAGGTAGCATGATCTTAAACTTTAAGACAATGTGTACTAATGCTGAAGTAATGATGCTATCTATCCTGAATGTTAACCCACAAAAAAGCGTCTGTCATTATCCTGAAAAGCACTGCATTCTCTATTATATTTGATTATTTTTTTTAGGAAAAAATGGCACTAGCAAACATTAAACATTGTGTTTAAATATTAAACACCAAAGTGCACCATGAATTTTTAATAAGCCAATTAACAAAGAAATATCTCCATTTGTTTCTGTGCAAATGTACGGGTTGTGCAAAGAGTTCAGCAGACAGAATGTCAGTTGCAATGAATGGAAAGGACAGCATTATAAAGCAAAACTGCAGCTCCCAGAAGGCACATTATTAAACCCAAATAATAATCTGAAGAAATGGAGGGCCTGGGATTTTTAAAAACATCTTAATTTTGGGAAATTGTTGAAGGATATAACCTTTAAATCTTTAAAGGTTCATTAAAAAGAAATGAGCACCCTAACTTGTAAGTGACATGATTTACCTCTAACATTAAGGAGATGAATGTTACAGAAAAGCAGAACAGCAAATTGTGTAGCTGTAGCTTTTCACAAGCAGGAATGTATTTTCATAGGGAAGTATTTCTTCAAGATGTTATTGCAGACTCCTGTTGCTGATACTGTCAGGCAAATTTGTATGTTTTTTTATTGTAAGGCTATTTCCAAAATACAGACCCTCCTTCACTTGGCAAAGTACTAGGACGTTCTCCTTCCAGAAAGCTATTAATGTAAATGGGAGCACATTTCTAAGTAGGAATTTCTTTTGTTTGAGACAATTAGCATAGAAATGCCTTACCTCTAGCTATCTTTGAGGCTAAGATGAGCACTTGTGAAAGACTTAGATGTTCAATAAGGAGAACATGAAGTTTATGAGGTGGGACAAAATTTGAAACAGTCTTATTTCTGGGCAAAGGCCACCTGGTTGTGTTGCATGACAATGTGTGCATGTGGCAGCATCCCAGGAATCTGTGGTTTCAGAGTTGAAGTACTGTAGCAGATGAAGACTAACATAAAGGTCTTAACATGTAAGAACAGTTGTCTTTCCCTCATAAACCCATAGTTCATAGAACATGTTGAGAAAATAAGGAATTCCTGATGTTAACCTCTTTTTATTTATTTATTTTAAATTGTGAAATTGAAGTGGTAGGAATAAATTTCATGTGTAGAATGATTGTGTCAGCAGTGCAGGTTTTCACAGCTTCCACTGAAGCACCTGTTGCTTTTCATCATCTAAGACGAAATGTGGGACTTAATACAGCCTGGGTTTTCCCATTCCTTGTATTGATTGTTTTCTACTGCCGAGGTAGGAAAGATCTATTCCCTCACTGAATTCCAGTTCAAGAGCAACTGTGACATTCACTGTTTTTTAGCTTACTGGGAGCATAAGACTACATTTTTTCCTAGTGCCAAAACATGGTTATTGTGGTTTATAATGATTTTTCTTCCCAGTGCCTTTTGAACTTTTAAAAATCTACTGGACTAGGCTTCATCTAGTGTTAACTTTGAACTCAACTCTTCTTCCTTTATCTCAAATAGACACACATCCCCTCCTCCTTTCCCAACAGCCTCTCAAATCATCCCTCAATATAAAAAAAAAAAAAGAAAAGCCTTTTAGCCTGTTAGCTTTCTGAAGGCAATGGGACATTAAGAACATTAATCTGCATAGCAGAATGATGCTAGAGTGTTCCCCTTTGTGAAAAACCTGCATGAAATAGCCCTGAGAACAAGCTGTTCTTATTTGCTATTAGAGCCCTGCTTTTTCTGGCACTTAATACTTTACTGAACTCCATTGTTATTTTACAAGACCTTCAAAAATTGCATTGAGTCTGCTATATTAAAGCCACAGACCTAAGTGCATAGCCTTGTGCTGTTCTTTTCTGCTTAAAGCAATCAGTCTCTGCACCTGTCTCAATTTGCTATTCATTATGTATGAATAGCACTTAAACATATACTGGAAATCTACAATACTTGTGATGGGATCTCAACAGACACAGAGGAGAGATTTTTCATGTCTTCAGGTTGTAATTTGGTTCTCTCTTATAACACACAGGAATTGCTAGCACAGGCTCCTGTTGTAAAAATTCTGTAAAGTTTGCAGGACCTAAACAGGTAGTATTCTTCCCTGTTCTTTTTATGTGGTGCCTACGAGCAGAAAGAGCTTTTAATTTGTTACCTCCTTTCAGTTCCTGCTATTGAAATACAGACAGAACTAAGTACACGGGAAGAAAGATATTCTGATTGTAGAACACTCAATGTGGTTTAAATAGTTTGAGCTGATCATTTCTTATTATGTTAATGGTTATGGCTGCATGGTGGGTTGACCTCGGCTGGACACCAGGTGCCCACCAAGTCACTCTCTCACTCCCCCTCCTCATCTGGGCAGGGGAAGAAAAAATATGATGAAAGGTCCGTAGGTCGAGATAAGGACAGGGAGATCACTCAGCAATTACCATCATGGGCAAAACAGACTCGACTCGGGGAAACTAGTTTAATTTATTACCAATCAAGTTAGAGTAGGGTAATGAGAAATAAAATCAAATCTTAAAAACACCTTCCCCTCACCCCTCCCTTCTTCCTGGGCTCAACTTCCCTCCCAAATTCTCTACATCCTCCCCCCAGTTGGCACAGGGGAGTGGGGAATGGGGGTTGTGGTCAGTTCATCATGTTTCTGTCTCTCCTTCCTCTTCACTCTCCTCACCTGCTCTGGTGTGGGGTCCTTCCCCAGTCCTCCCAGAACTTCTCCAATGTGGGTCCTTCCCATGGGCTGCAGTTCTTCATGAACTGCTCCAGTGTGTGTCCTTTCCATGTGCCCCTTCTGCAGCCTGCAGTCCTTCAGGCACAGACTGCTCCAGCATGGGTCCCCCATGGGGTCACAAGTCCTGCCAGAAAACCTGCTCCAGTGTGAGCTCCTCTCTCCACAGATCCACAGGTCCTGCCAGGAGCCTGCTCCAGCACGGGCTTCCCACAGGGCCATAGCCTCCTTCGGGCACCCGCCTGCTCCGGTGTGGGGTCCTCCCCAGGCTGCAGGTGGATATCTGCTCCCCCATGGACCTCCCTGGGCTGCGGGAGGACAGCCTGCCTCACCATGGTCTTCACCATGGGCTGCAGGGGAATCTCTGCTCCGACACCTGGAGCATCTCCTCCCCTCCTTCTCCACTGACCTTGGTGTCTGCAGGGCTGTTTCACTCACATATTCTCACTCCACTCCTCTGGCTGCTGTTATGCAGCAGTTGTTTTTTCCCCTTCTTAAATCTGTTCTCCCAGAGGCACTACCACCGTTGCTGATGGGCTCGGCCTTGGCCAGCAGTGGGTCCATCTTGGAGCCGGCTGGCATTGGCTCTGCCGGACATGGGGGAAGCTTCTGACATCTTCTCACAGAAGCCTCCCCTGTAGCCCCCCTGCTACCGAAACCTTGCCATGCAAACCTGATACAGGCTGGAAGACATTCTAGCAGAAATCAGTGGTATAGTTCCTGTTAGTGTCCAATTGCACATCATAGATGAATCTCCTACACACTACTAGTGTCATTACTGAGACACAGAGGTGGAACGCAAAGAAGGGCATTCTGTAATCAGGTAAATAGTCATATTGTAGTTTTCTGTCTATAAGTATACAGGAGATGACTGTGGTTTTCTCAGACTCCTTCAGTTAAATTTACTTAAATACCTTAGGTTTTCATCTTATTTAGTTTTACTCTGGTTATTCATGAAATAGGCTTTCTATCATGGTTAATTTGCAATAGTTGCTGGGAGTCAAACTGAGGAATTGATCGTGTTCTATCAGAGGTTACTAGATGAAACTTTCAGCAGAGAAGTCAAAGCTAATTCATTCAGAAAGTTGAAATTAATATGGGGAACAATTTTTTTTTATCCCTTCATCACAATCTCAGTCCTTCTTTTAAGCCTTGCAGCAGAATTTAACTTGCATCACTTTTGTTAATTAATCCACTGGTGGCTACAACAGAATCCCATGAAACAGTCTGTGTATCTCAAATGCGTACAATATTGTGCGCCACTAGAGTGGGAAGCTATAGAGAAGCAGCATGTCCTTCAGCTGAAGAGACAATGATTCCTTCAGTCTATTACTCCTAATTCATCCACTGAATAATTATTTCACTGTTATCAGTTCACAGATATCTGAAGCAAATACGCTTCTCACTTATTTTACATGGTCTTGCATCAGTTATGGCATTGCTATTTCTACAGGTTTTGGTAATCTTGAGACAAAAATATGAATGTAGTATGAATCATTCTGAAATATCAACATTGTTGTTTTCTATTTGAAAGGAAGGAGAATCACAGTCAAATGACATGCTAAACTTCAGTAAACACAATATGATTTGTATTTGGTGGAAATTATAATTATCACTTTTACTACTGTTACTATTTTATTATATCAAATGGAAGAGAAAAACACATTAGCTGGGTGTTGTGACATAATTTCCCAGATGGGATGAATCTTTTTAAATAAAAGAGCAATAGTAACTTCATTAAACAGAATATTGGAGACTGAGGCCCTTGTTTGAATAATTTACAATTATATGCTTGATTCAACGTGTGTAGTCACTGGGCTTACTCACTTAAATGTTGGTGTATTTGTATGCTTGTGAGATCTGGGCCTTACAAAGGCTTGAGATAGTATTGGTACTCATGTATTAAAGTCAATGGAGAGAAGGGAGATAAACTTCTCAGAGCTCAGTGCAGGGGAAGGGAAAAAAGGGTAACATCTGTCAGCCATATTTTCATTTTTTGGGGGACTACTGTTATCTATGATACTAGCAAGAGAGGCAAAATACAATATGTTAAGATCGATTATTAGCAGTTAAATCAGAAACATGTATGAATAGCTACAATTCACAGAAATAACACCTGTTCTATGTAAACTAAAATATTTTTGTTGAGTATTACAAAACTGATAAGATATGGAATAAGACATTAGCTTTGGAGTTCTGAAGGCACTTAAAAGCCCTAGGCAGTTTATGTTTAATTGGCTCTCCAAGGTAGAAAACAATTCTATTTAGACAGATCCCTTATCATATTATCCTTCATGCCTACTATGGATTTACCCATCTGAAGGAGAACTAGAGGAGAAGTAAAAGTACAGTCTAGCCAGAAAAGTGGATAGGTCAGTTGCCCAACAAGCAAATAATTCCTTCCTGGGTGTCTTGAGAATTTGCTATAAAAATCAATAGTGTGTTCTTCATTCTATGCTATATCCTATTGGAAGCAAATAATGCTAATTCAGTAATTGCTCTTGAGAAAAACAATTGCTGAGATTGTTGCAAAGTTGAACAGCTTCAGAGAAGTTCTGCCCTTCATAAAATGATTAATTTGACTAATAGTTGAGTAATATTCAGATTACAAACAGTTGCTTTCCTATAAAAAGTTTCCGGACTGTAAGCAATCAGGAGGCTTGAAGGTGAGTCTACAGATGTTCAACTGCTTGAATGCAGTCTTCCAAGATTTATGTGTCTGTGATTCTGCTTACAGAACCTTTGGGCCAGAAAACAAAATTCCATTTTCATGCCTGTAATAACACAGTTCCAGTATCTCTGCTTCTCAACAATTCCATACGTTCTGGACAGACATGAGCTCTTTAAGAAGTAAAGCAACTACACCTATATACAACTAGATTAACTGTGTACTGCCCAAAGAGAGGATTCCAAAAGGTAGCATAAGAATTGCTTACCAAGAGATATAATCACAGTAAATATAAAGGAGGCCATTTTTAGTACTACCTAAATAGCGTCACGCAAATACAAGCCCATAAACATGAGGTGATAGAATACTACTAACAAAGGAAATCAGTATGAATAACTGTAAATTTTGGGACAGTATGAGAAAGATAGAGCCAACACCCAGTATCAAGTTTTAGTTTAATTCCAGACACAAGAATTGTGGCTGTCAAGAAGCACTATGATACACGTGCACTTGGTTGAAAATGAGTGTTGTTATTCCTGTATTCTCTTCCTTGTCACAATAAAAATGCAATACGTGTGGATTAGACAATTTTTGAGGTTGAAGAGGAAATTAAGATAAGTAAGAAGGAGGAAATCTTGACCCCACTGATTGTGGAGGAGAATCTTTTTGTTGACTTGAGTAGACACAGTCTTTCATCTTTTATTTAAAAAAAGAAATTAAAAAATTTCATCATTGAGGAAGCACTGCCGTTCCAGCATAGTGAGTTAATTCATGTTCAGGTGATACAACAAAATTCTCCCCTGTTCTGTGGGGAAAATAAATATAATATAAAAAATCATTTGCCCTTTTTAGAGCAAAAGGGATATCTACACAGAAGTGAGCTGACTACAATATTCAGGGGGTCATGATAAAAGTATATGCTTTTATTCTGCTTATGCTTCTTATTCCAAAGATTAATTAGTTCTGACATCCTCATTCATTGATTGGTCTATTCCTCCCATACATTTCACTCTTAGTGCTTATTTATTCTACAACAGTGCAATTTGCCAACAAGATTCTTTTTAGGCTCTGTGTTGGTTCCACTAGTCACTATAAGTATTAATTTTTTTTTTTTTACATGCTTTACTTGCATTTTACAGTTTTCTTCAGGCTGTAAATCTTTCCTACAAAAAACGTTCCGCTAAAGTGAATGGAACTGCTCACTGAGTAAGTAAATAGACTGAACTCAGCACTCAGAAAAGCCTACTGAGGCATATATTTAACTGTCCTGCATGTTAATGTTATGGTTGCAATTATCTTGTGACTACAAAGTCACTGTTTATATACAGTTAGCAGATGAGAAGAGAACAATCTCTAATCTAATCTTTCTCTCTAGTTTTGTTATACATACTGGGAGTGAGGGTACAGAGGATGCCAAGTACTGTTGTATTCTTTCACAATTTCCTTAACTACATAATCTCTCTTTTCTTACTTCCATGAAAAAGATTTCTCCAAAAAAGGAGGGCAATCTTACCCCACCAGAGATCTGTAGCAACTTGGTAAGTAAATTTTACTCCTTTATCCTATATTTCTGAAATGATATTCCAATAACTAATAAATATATTTTACTGTATCTGAGTTTATGGTTTAGAATGGGAGATGGGCTGTCAGAAGAGCATCCTGGATTCTCTCCCTCTCTCCTGAAGCGAGTGAACACCCAAACAAAGCGATTATCCGGCAGTCTCTTAGGAACAGACTGAATCCAGAGGAAAAGATCTGAGTAGGAGCATGCACAGAGAAGCACATACCAACATTGCTAACAAAATGTATTCTGTCCATGGGAAAATACCACTAACTGCAACTCCGTTCACATCTACAAATTCCCCTCAGGCAAGTGGCCTAGACAACATTTTTTAATTTTTAAGGGTTTTGGGAGATTTAAAACATTAATGTTTTTAAACAAACAATACTTCAGATTATTTATCAAGACATTAATGATGTCTCTCAGTTGTGTCCTTTGCTTTTGGATTGCTTTGGAAAAAGCACATGTTCAAAATTTTTTTCCTAAAAACAAAAGGGGCCGATGATGCTGATAATACATATTAGGCTGTAGTTGCTTGTCGTGGTTTAACCCCAGCCAGCAACTAAGCACCACGCAGCCACTCACTTACTCCCCCCCCATCCAGTGGGATGGGGGAGAAAATCTAGAAAAGAAGTAAAACTCCTGGGTTGAGATAAGAACGGTTTAATAGAACAGAAAAGAAGAAACTAATAATGATAACACTAATAAAATGACAACAGTAGTAATAAAAGGATTGAAATGTCCAAATGATGCGCAGGGCAATTGCTCATCACCCGCCGACCGACACCCAGCCAGTCCCCGAGCGGCGATTCCCTGCCCCCACTTCCCAGTTCCTATACTAGATGGGACGTCACATGGTATGGAATACCCCGTTGGCCACTTTGGGTCAGGTGCCCTGGCTGTGTCCTGTGCCAACTTCTTGTGCCCCTCCAGCTTTCTCGCTGGCTGGGCATGAGAAGCTGAAAAATCCTTGACTATAGTCTAAACACTACTGAGCAACAACTGAAAACATCAGTGTTATCAACATTCTTCACATACTGAACTCAAAACATAGCACTGTACCAGCTACTAGGAAGACAGTTAACTACATCCCAGCTGAAACCAGGACATTGCTGAAAAAGATCATTCTTGGTTTTGGAAAGGTGGGCTTCCTCTGAGGAGCACAGAACGCTACCTTTTTACCTGTCTTAGTAGTCTCTGCTTAACAATGTTTTAAAATGATAATGTTGACTTAATAAATACATTGCTCATACTTCAGCAAAAACCACACAGTTGATAGACACTGAATTAATTTGAAGATTTTTTTTAACATTCTAAATGGATGTTCTTAAAAGAAATTATCAAACATTCATATTTATTTCTTGATATTTTGTGTGATAGGCTTTATGATAGCCCTAGTTCTATAGTTTGCGTTTATCTGTTTCTGCTGCTGTGCTGCATAACAGTGAAGTAAGCCTTTCATTCCAGCTCTCAGGGGAGGACCTTATGATATCAAATTTCTGTTTGTAGCTTCTGATACTGGTGGTTTTTATCTCCTAAAAGGAAGTAGCCCTGAATAAATAAAATATTCTGTAGTATTTTGAAATCTCAGTTTTTCTTGTGGGTGATTTACTTTACAAGTGATAAAGTTTTGTTTGTTTGTTTGTTTTTAATGTTTTATTTTTATAATGACATTCTGGTTTAAAGGCAGAAGCTTGAACAGACCATTTTTTGAGCTACCATTGTTCTTAGCCACTTCTCTGCTCCTGCAGCTCTTATCCTTAATACAACTTCATGCATCCAAAACGAGAGTGTTTGCCTCACAGTGTGAAGATCCACATTTAGTCTCTTCTTTCCCTTTGAGAATAGGAATGTCCTTAGTTGAAAGAAAAAGTCATTTCCAGAACTGCACAGGGAAGCTTCTACAACAGCTGCCTGCACTGTATTTGTACTGTGGGTAAGTAGGGGAGTTTGAATAAACATTGTAATTAGGAACATAATAGCACATTTTGATTGCTTTAATAAATAACAGCAACACGAATCTTTTCTTAGTGGTGACACTAATGATCATTAATGGCAAAGCCTGTTATCTTTACAGTATGAATTCTTAGCTGAAAAGCCTAAGTCTTGAATACAAGACATGCTATTATTGAAACAGAAAATAAATGCAGAACTTTGACATTAATCTCATTGGTTTATGATAATCTTTGAAAGTATAAAACAGAAGTAACAGAAAAGACTCCAACCCTTTTGTTTCCTTTGGTTTTCATGCAAAAATAATAGGAAGCCACATGGACACAGCTGGATTCCGTATAACCATATTTCCTCATTATATGCAGCCTAGCTACCTTTGCGCTCCAGCTCTCTCAGGTTTCTAAATGACACACGGCAAGTACCAGAAAAGGTTTTACACTTTCTAAAAGGTGTGTTATTCAGCGCTGATACTACAGGCCTGAGGTAGTGCAAGTAAAATAGACAGCTTTGCAGGCCACTTATACTAAATGCTGCCTTTAGTTAGCTCAGTGATATACAGAGGCGTGTGTTCCTTGGGGCTGGGCATTTAAAACTGTAATGATAGTAGACAATTTTTTTTCCCCATTGTGTGCTACTGATTAAAGCACTTGCAGGCCTTAACAACACTTGTGGCAGAACAATGTATATTTTAGCAAGTTTTCCTTTCGAAATGGTTACTTGCATGTCTGTTACTGTTTTCCAGCAATAGCTTTTAAAGCATTGATCAGTTTCAACCACACTTGAAAGAATTTTCCACATATTGAACTTGGGGGGAAGAATTAAAAGCTGAAGATGAATTTCTCGTTATTAAATGTCAGATTATCCATTCAGAGGGTCATACAAAGATTATGTCAACCATCAAAAGTCTCCAGAGTTCCAATTTAGCCACCAGAAAGTCCTCCAAAGGAAATATACCTGTTCTTAGAAGACACTTTGTTCATCTGCTCCTGTGCTGCTCATGGAGCTATTTGCTTTTTGCCATATTCCTCCCCTTGAATATAAAAAGCCATTTTGATCATTAAAATGCATTAATGTCATTAAATATACAGTATTCTACAAATGAAGTCTTATTACAAAGATTCTCTTTGCATAATGTTTTACAGACGCTTTATGAAAATGTAGAACAATGTGGTTTCTGGCCTTTCTTCAACAACAAAATCATTCAGCTGTGGAGTATTGGAGTCACACTTCAAGTGTCTTGTAGGAACAGGGATGTACAGCACACTGGTGGTGTTATGTGACATTGGCTGTGCTTTGTTTCACAGATATCCATAATGCATAATGTTCTGTAGAACTTGTGGAAGCTTCCTTGCATCTTTGACAGAACACATTGCTATCTCTCATATCTTATTATATAGGGAGAATCACAGACTCCCATAAAGAAACATCACCATCTCCGGGTTTATCTTTTGTCAGCTTATCAGTCCATCAGTGACAGCACTATAATAAATCTGCATGGAGACCTCCAGCTCTATCATACAAAACACCTTCTGTCAGCTTAAAGGCAGGCAGTACATTTGCAATCATGTGTTGTATGACATAGTCATAATTTTAAATACTTGCTGGAACACATGAATAAATCTTTCCACAGGAAAGGATAAAAAGGTGATAGGACATATTTGAGACCATTTCTCTTTGTAAAAAATTGAAACATTTTAGAAGTTAGCAGAAGTCCACGGTGACTTGAAATCTGTGCAGGAACTCTATTCTTCAATAATTACAGGGATCACTTTCAACATCTGCATTGAGTTACAGCCATACAGAACACAACCCATTTAAAATGGGAATCTGTGGATTCAAAAGTCTTCTTCAGTATTATCTTCAGAAGATGATGACCATGCTTTTTGAATGATCTGTATATGTTCTGTATGTGCTTCAATTTGTTGCTCTTTTTTTCAACTAACAACCATACCTATTGTGAGTAAAACCACATTGTAGTTAGGTGTTGCCCATGTCTTCTGTTTACCCCCAGTTTTTCTGATGATATTGAAGCTCTCTGGGATTTTTAGCAAAACTTGCCATTGATGTGATGAAGTTTAGTACCAATTTTAAGGCTAAATTAAACTTAGTATGCATAACTTACTTTGGCACACAGTAGTTATTCCCTTAAACTCTTCCAAAGTGATGACATTTTAATTTTACCCAATTTATTCACACAGAAAGAGTTGAGTTACTATTTCATTCTATACATAAAAGTGGAAATGTGCTGCAGTGGTTTAGGAAGGAGTTAATAGAAGAGTTAATAGCCACAGTCTTAGGAAAACCAGTCTTCTGCTGCATTAGTAGGCTCTGCAGAGAGCAGCAAATTATAAATTTTACCTCCTGCTATAATTAATGAAATTTCCACCTTTAAATGAGCTATCTTAGTACTACAGTATACTGTTATAGCCCATTGATGTAAACAGGCTGGTCCTCAGCTAATCTGTCAAGAACATTTGTTTTGCCGACAGGGAAGATTTTAGTTACTTTTGGAAACATTAGACTGAACATTTCAAAACTGTACTCAGTTCCACTTTCCTAGCTTTGTTTGGGTTATACTTTGTCATTTGTACCTAGAGTAAAAGAGCTGTCTAAATACTAACGGTTGCTTGTTTTGGTATTTACTCTGAAGCTGTACATACAGTAACCATCACACAGCAAAGCTGGGGTAAGTGTTCCATTAATACTTGCCTGTAAAATACGGTGCACTTAAATCAGAGAATTTTTGAGGTATACAGAGTCAGCAAGCTTCGTTCAGACTTAAAGGAAGGACTGTGCGTGTTGCAAGTTCCACACTCTTTTCTGGCATAATCTTTTTTTTGTCCAAAACAGTATTACCTACGCATGAATTTCCCTCGCTTGCATCTTCAGATCACTATGGCTTTTGTAATTCTACTGTTCCATTTACATGCGTCATTAAAAGAACCAGATTTCCATTAAAAAAAAAAAAGTCAGAGATAAATCTCCCCCCCCCCCCCCCCCATCCTTCTCCCTTCAAAACATGAGAATTTCAGCTATGGAATGCTTTTTACTGCACTTTATTAATCATATAGAATATTTTTACTGGTATTTGGGACCTTCACAGTAAATGCTCCTCTACTTCCAGATAAAGAAACTCTTAATCTTCCTCACACAATTGCACAAGCCTTAATTTTAGCCTCAGCATATTTACTAAACATTCAGTGTTGTCCTCAAGGCAGAGGTCCTATGAATTTGTTGAGTATGTATGAATTTCAGTGTTCAATGTAAGAATTGACCTGGCTTTGTAGTATTCTTTTTAGGAAAGTAATTGTAGTTAGCTATGATACTTGTCTGTGGAATGAGAAGGCTTGGCTAAAAATTATAATATGATATTCTATTACTTAAGTAGCTTCTAACTGAAAAATTATTTTTAGCTGATCTATGATGAACAGTTGCATACTTTGGTCAGCTTGCAAAATGCGAAGTACTTCTACTACTCTTTGGATTTCAAATAGTAACCAATATAATATTCAATGTAATATGTTTCAGAATTAGGTTTATTGTCACAGAGCCAATATTCTGTTTACATTATATTCTCTAATCTGAAAATTGGGGAACATTTTAATTTCCTTTTTATCTGTATTCAAACTAACATTTGTAAGAATGTTCCTTTGTGTACTTTTGTTAAACAGCTCAAAAGTCAATAATAATGAACTTACTATATGCGATTGATTAACGGTAATCTACAAAGCAGCAGAAGTTTTATGTACTGTTTACTCCAATTTCTTACAGTAAACTTGGAAATACCTGTGCTCACTGCAGCATAAAACCTTATTGTTAAAGGCACGAGACTAGACGTTGCTGAGAAAGGAGATCTGTCTTTAAGGACTTTGACCCACGTGCATGGGAAGCAAACAGTGTTAATGTTTTAAGTCAAACGGTTTAAGCCTTTTCCCCGTATTTTGACAGGGATTACTGTCCCTTGGAAACATACTTTCTGCCTAGTTTAAATGGTACTAGTGAACAGCAGTGTAATGGGAATAAATTTCCTTCACTTAACTTCCAAGTGAGAGGTAGGTGGACAGGAGGTTTGGTAACAGCTTTAACCTGCAAAGCTGAGCACCTCTGTCAGAATTACTTCTTTGACCTGGGACTATTTTAATACAGGTAGCCTGTATTCAGTCTGTGCAAATGAATTAAAATAGTCTGTCTCTTAGTAGACTGATCATGTGAACAGTTAGGGATGTATTCACATGGGTATGTAATTTGCCCAAGCTCTTAGTATAAGTGGCGTAAGAAAGAGGCAGCAGCACAGCAGGTTGACTTCTATAATAACCTGTCTTTGTACTCAGTTGTATTGAAATTTGATGAACAACCTCAGAACTCAGTTTCCATAGACTCAGTGCTAATGGGAGATGAATCTGGATTCTGGCTTCTCACACTGTTTATTTCATGGTTTTTTTGGTACAAGTTGGAGTTTGGGAGGGGACTAAACCTGCAGTTCTATTGTCTGTGCCTGTTGGCCTGTACTTCCCCACAAAGCAAGCCATTCAATCAGCCATTGTTTGGGATACCTCCAAGTACTTTTGGTATTGATTCCGTGGTGCTTTTTGGCTTTGAATTAGTAGCTAGCCTTGGCTCAAAAACATGCATTCTGGTATCTTACTGAGTTTTGCATGGAGGAACAGAACAGACAATTATTGTAACACAAGAATTATGTGCTATTCACAGCTAAAATGAGATTAATGCATTCAGTCTTTGAAAACCTCAACAGATATTTGTATCAGACCATTAGAATTCATCTCCTAGCCAGGCATGGCTTCTCCCTTTCTCTTTATCTACCCCTCAGGAAAAGCAACAGCAATTTAATTTCTACCATACCTAATATTTCATAACAGCAATAGGTTATAAAGCTTTCACCTGGAAATTCATGGTTGGGAATGAAATAGTCAAATAAACCACAGTGATGCCCTGGAGAACAAAATTTATTGTTAGCACTTGGTTTAAATTGGGCAAACCAGCAGTCTGATGGGGACACTGAGTTCACTGACTCCATTTTCAGGCCCACCTTCTCTGAAGAAAGGCAGGAGGCATTCATAGTGTAGAGGTTTTACACATTGTTGATGGACAGTCTTCATGGTTGGAGGAGAGGAGTCTTCTGACATTTGGAATGGTTTCTTTCTGTCCATCTTTATAGGTTGACCAGTGTAGCTGAAACATGTAAAACCACGAAGTGTAAGTAACATCAAAAAGCACTGCTCCCCATAGGAAGTAAAGATGCTCAATACAGAGGACTGGGTAACTGGTGACTCTAAGTACATGTCCTGTTGGTAAAACCTGTAAGAAAAAAGTAGTAGCTTTCATGGGTGTATGTGGAAATCATACGGAGACCCTTAAAATAAAAAGGCTTGAGTGCTGGTGTCAGTGCCTGTCAATCTGCTGCTGCTGCTACATACAGTTTTGGTCTTTCTTGTTTCTTTGGGTGTTTGTCCAGAGAATTATTCCTTCAGTAACTTGTGAAATCACCTTTTTCCCTTTAAATTCTTTAATAGTATCCTCTTACAATAGCTAACAGCTGTGTACTGTTTTGTTTTTGTTTTTGTTTTTTCTCATTTTTTTATTGAAATGATTATGTAACATTTTAATTCCATGGGGCAGAAACTATTTATTCCTACTGTGGTAGTATAGCAACCCTTGCAATGGGAATCTCAGCCTTATGTACCATGAAAATAATTATTAGCATGCTATTGAAGTGCTTATCATAAACACGACTTATGATAGAAATGCTAAACCACTGGACAGTTGTATCATGACAGCTCTTCAAATTCCTTGCTAAATTGTGAAGATGAGCTACGGAGTTCAGGTGCGAGTTTTTCTGGGACATGGGTAATCCATTCATCATATGGAAGAAAACCAATCTCAACTGTAAGCCTGGAGAATAAATAAAATGGATATGAACCACGGAAACTATGGAAGATCACAAAAGCCTGCGTTGTTTTGTATTGCATAGTATGTATGAGGATATAAGGTTTTACTAGGATACTTTGCATATGATGCAAATTAATTTTCCCTGGATGCTCACAGTGAAGGTGATAAGAGTTTTAGAAGATCCTGTAGTGTAAGGCCATTGTTCTTCTTCATAATCACTGTAGTTTTTTTTAGGACACTGAAAAATGATACAGCAAGTCATTATATGTGCCTGCATGCTTTAATAATGGCTGCAATTAAAAAATGAACTTTTCCTTTGTCACGTGAATAGAGAAACATGCACTTCAAACCATGCTCGCTCTCAGAAGTACAACATTATTTGTATTTACATTTTCAAAACCACAAAAATGTACAAAGCAGAACTCATAGTTCACAGGCTCAACCTCTTCAACGTTACAAGAGGTATAGCAAATGTGCTTATGAACAAGCAAAAATTCAGCATCGCTCAACAAGTCTTTTTTTTAATAATTCAATTCTATGAATGAGATACTGAGTAAATTCTTACTTTGGGACACATACATGATTCCCACCGATTGAATAAAGAATTATGTTACACACATCAAGGTAAGAGCTTCTGGGTGACTGTGAATCAGTTTTGTTTAGCTACTTTGGAAAGATGAATAAAAAAATTTATCTGTGTCCCAACTGATCTCTAATTTAAGCTTCAGTAAAGTGGAAGTAATTTAGTGGCTGCAAGTGGGGCAGAAAAGAGGAGAATCAGGCTAAGGAATTTCTATGAAATATTAAGCAGATACAAAGACTAGTTCTCTGTTCATGGTTTTGCACAACAGGATGTGAATAATTAATTATGCAATATCTAACTCATACAATAATTATGGAGGCAAACAAGTTGCTTAAAAAACAGTTTCAAAAGATACCTTTTCCAAATATTTTGAGGGAGCTCTGGCACATTCTGTTTTGTTTCAACATAGCTGTACTGGTGTCATCCCTGGATTGCCAGCATGTGGATCACAAAGAATCCACAGGGTTCTTCTAAGCTCAGTGGAAGACCACCTGGCTATTACGGTGTAAAGGTGTATTTACTGACTCTGCCCATAACCACATAGAGACCTATTCACTGGATGTACAAAGAAGTAATTAGTCCAAACACTTTATTTACAGTATATGGGAGTAAACGTGGGAGTAAATGAGGCATAAGAACACAACTTTGCTGCCTGTTTAGCAAATTCAGCTTTTTAATCTCCGACTATTTGCTGTCCGGGGTCTGCCTTCTGGTGTAATTTTTAATATGTATGCAGCAAAACTGTCCCCTTTAAGCATCAGTTTCCTAAACTTCAGTTTAGCTGCTGTAGCAAGAATTGTTTTTCTACCTTGTTTTGCAGACTTTGATGAAGGGAAATATATACTTTACTCCATTTTATGCAAGATCATATTGATTTCTTACTTGGCAAAACATTCTTAGATGACCTCAAATCTGCACCTCAAATTACACAGCAATTCCTGTATTGCAATGCTTCTGTTTCAGTTTTAAGTTACTGAGAATATGTTGTGCAAAACTTGTAGTCTTTCAAGAGACCTACTTTTCTATAGCATAATGGGAAAACCCAAATTCAGATAGAGTTCTGAAACACACTGATGTGTTTCAGATGAAATGTTCCAGTAAATGTAGCACGATTCAATTTTTTTCTGCAGAACACTGTCATTTACGACTCTTTGCTTCACGTCATTTGCATGGCGCATCAGTCCACTCAAATACTTTAATGAAGATTTACCTTTCAATTTTAAATGGTTATGATGCAGATTAGGGTTTTTTCCCTGTTCCCCAGAACACTCTGGATCAGGAACATACGATTAGGCAGAGCAGATTGATCACGACAGGCAACTCCGTAATAGGATCTGCAAGATACGATGAAAGAATTAACAAATCGAATGTGAGTGAATTACACTCGTAAGAAAAGGTTTGTTAAGAAGGGAGCAAGAGCTTTTAGCTTTTACAGCAGTACCTTCAATGAGCTGTAAAATAACACACCAGAGAAAAAGATCCCAGATCGCGTAGCACTGAATTTATTAATTAGCCATCGCTAACTCCTCAGTGAGGTGCAACTCGATTGGAATAGCAAATCTGTACCGTTCAGGTTAGTTAGTTTTAGCGGGCAAAGGAAACACAGCGGTGAGCACTAGCGGTGCGGGAGCGCTGGAGAAGCTACGAATCCTGCAGGCAGGTGCTGCCCAGTCTGCTCCACGCTCGTCGCACAGCCTTCCATTGACTTCTACAGTCCCGGGCCGGGACTCCAGCTCTTCGACGCGTCCCTTCGTTTCTCCACCAAGCGGGTGCCATCCGAGGAGGCTCCAGTTGCCCAGCTCGACGTACCTGTCCGAAACGGGACTGCGGGCACTCTACTGGGACGGGGATGCGAGGCCTGAAGGGGAGGGCGGGCTTTCTGGCGCCTAGGCTGCGCCCGCTGGGCCCCCTCCAGACCCCCTGCCGCCGTGGCGAGGGGGGGGCCCGCAGGGGTCCCTGCCTCGGGCCCCGCCGCCCTCGAGCTTCCCCCGTTGCTGAGCCCTGCCACTCGTAAAACGCAAGACGCGAGAAGCGCCTGCCCAAGGGCCGGCGGCACCCGCCGGTTCGCACCTGTTGCTTCCGGACCCCGAGCTGGGCCTCGCAGCGACCTTTAATTCGGTCACACCTTACCGAAACAGCACGCGCCCCGCCTTTTAGGGGTCTGACGGGCCCAGCGGGAAACGTCCCCGCGCTGCCGCCTGCCCCTGCCCCTGCCCCTG
>NW_010972687.1:3289783-3342245 GCF_000737465.1 Haliaeetus leucocephalus | reverse complement strand
TCCGCAGCGGGCAGCGCGGGGGCAGCGCGGGGACAGCGCGGGAGCGCGGGACGGCAGTCCTGCCTCCCCTGCCTGCTCCGCCGGCCCGGCCCGGCCCGGCCCTGCCGGCGCCATGGAGGAGTTCCTGCAGCGCGCCCAGTCCAAGCTGGTGAGTCACGGCGGGGGGCAGCGGGCGCGAAACTTCGCCCGACTCGCCGGTAGCCGCGGCCGTCAGCCTCTCCCCCCGCAGCCCCGGGTGCGGCACCCGCGGACGCCCCCCAGAAGACTTCGGGGAGCGTTTCGGCGGCGGGCCGGTCCTCGGCGTCGCTCAGCAGGGCGGGCGGCGGCGGGGCTGGGGCTCGTGACCTTCGCGGCGTCGGCCGGGGCGTGTTTTGGGGGTGCGTTGCCCTCCCGCGCCTTTCTGCCCTGGAGTTACTGCTGAATAACGCTCTGCTCGACGAACCCGAACTGGACTGGCGTGGGGCGGGGCGGCAGCGTGCCGTCTGGGGATGATTTGCGCGTTTGTGGAGACCTCCAGGTGCATCAAGTTGCATAGTCGAACGGGGAAAAAAACTGTGTCAGGAGTCACTGAAAAACTGTCATTTCTCTGGTCTAAATGTCACTAGGAGTAAGGAATGAGTTCGGGTAAGCAAGACTTAAAATAACGGGGGAGCATGCAAAGGTGATCGAGGACCAGCCCCATAATTGTGTCTCATCTGCCATAGGCAGCTAATACTGTGTTAGGAACCACAGAGATATACAGGTCCTGTTCTCAAACGTCTCTCTTGGTAGGGTTGTGCTGAAACTGCAGTGCCTTTGTTTTGTTTACAGTGACCGATAATCTGCCCCCAAATACTGTGTGCTTTTTTTGCCCCCTTGCGTGCAGTGCAAAAGTAAGATGTTTTTAAGACGGGGGTGGTCTTAGGCCAACTTGTTTCCAGTCGTGAGGTTTGATTTTCTGTGCAAAACTCAGCTTTACGGTTGTTACCTTCCATGGGCAGCCTGCACGTCTGCTAGCTATCCCGGCTCTAAAAAGTATGTTCAGTTATAGGACTAATAATGGGTTAGTTAAAAAAAAAAGAAATCCCATGGCTGCTAGTTTTGCCCTGTATTTTTGGGCACTTGGGACCTATGTGCTTGCAGGGCCCCCTCCCCACCCTTCGGAAGGTTGCTGTAGTTAACTAAATGTAAACTTCATTGTTGATAATTAGAAGTGGAGGGCCTTCCCAGTTTCATAGACCTGTTATGAAGAGTGAGCAATCATAAAACCGAGATCCTCTTTCTCCGATGGCCGTCATTCCCTATATGCAATGATTTGTAAAGGATGGCTTGTTATGCCATCTTTTGTTGTCATGCATATGTTGGTAATCGGAGAATTAAGGCATTTTTTAGAGGACTGGCAAAATAGGAGAGAAAATGAATCCCTTGGTGGCTCCCTTAATATTTAACTGTGTTGGCAAATGTTAAGGGTAAACATGAGGTGTGTCATCTTGGTCACATGCCAGCTGTTTTACTATGTATTTTTAGGAGTTTGTAAAGTGTTACCCTTTTGTTTTCATGTAAACAGTCTAAACTTTGGTAGCCCTGTTAAAAGATACTGCGTAACACAGTTACAAGTACTAATACATTTTCATATCAGCATTTCATATATTGCAACATTTGAACTGGAGGTTTGGTTTTGACAATTTTCCTTCTCAAGTACATCAAGGGTGGTCTTACTTAATAGACATTAATTATTTTATGATAGCAGTCCCCTCTTCATCATTAGTAAATGGCAAGCAGTAAGAACAACTTGATTTTACTACTAAAAGCAAATACTGCATTAATCTTTCTGAATAGCTGTTGATAATCAGAAAGGAGTTGTCTGGAAAACTATAATCTGGAGAGGCCCGTGGATAATAGGTAATAGTATTTCTTTAATTTAGATGAAACAGGAAGCACAGCAACTGAACAGTAGCCCTTTTTATTCCTGCAATGTGAGTTTTTGAAAGAAATGCAGACTTCTCTTTGTACCTTCTGAACTGTGGGAGAAAAGCATATGTTTTGGAGCAGGTCTCCTCTACAGGAGGAGTACTGCGGGGGGAAGCGTCTTTCTGATTGTGGTCGTTTCATTGTACGGTCACGTCAGCCGAGCATGGCTGAGGAAGAAGCATCCGAGCACCAGCATGTTCAGTTCAGAACAGATTTATAAATCTCATGGGTTGACTTCAATTTGCCACTTTACTTTGTACCACAGTAGCCTGGAAAAGGTAATCCAGGGTAATGGACGATTCGCTGAGTTGAGGGCAAACCAGGGGCTATGGTTTGGCACTGATGCAAATCTGAGGTAAAGCTGCCCAGGTAAATGGGCGGGTGGCTCAGAACTAACAAGCTGCTGTGTGTTGCTGTGCTACTGCAGCCATATCTGTGGAAGATGCTAAAGCCCTACAGTTGCATCTCAGAGGCCTGACGATGCCAGACTTACAGTGCTAGTGTTTCACACCGTAGGTAGTCTTGTTAGGTTAAACTGGTTACAGTGCACTGACTACATGAGTACTACTCAGCATGAGTAAAGGAAAATTTCCTTTACTTATGAACAACAGCTCCAGAGGAACAATTGCTCCAGACTGTGCAGGAGAACCTATTACTGCAAGTGCTTCATCATTCATTTGGGTCTGGCTCTAGCCACGACATTAATCAAGGCTGTTTTTCCATACAGAGCAAATTCTAGCCTCAGAGTATACCACACGAAGGACTTGCATGTCTTTTGATTTCTAAGACTCTTGTATTGTGTACCTTCATTGATTGTTGGAGAGGAAAATTCTCTGCATAGTATGTACTAATCATAAAGTCTCCATTAGGCTATTCTTTCTTTAAGAACAACGAATTTTGCTTTTGTGACTTGTCATGTAGTCATGCAACATTCTTAGTACTGATTTCAAAATTGTTACATATAATCTATGTAAAACCAAGGAGGGAAAATATTAGAAGGCAAAATGTGGGAGAATATGAGAGATGCTGTACTGACATTTTTGGGCATTTATGGTTCAGTCCTGCAGGTTTTTCTCCAGTTTTCCTTAAGTCTGGTAATAATGTGAGAATAGGTGAGACTAGGTGAGACCAAAGGTCCTTCTAAAGCAGCATTCTGTCTTGGCTGAGGGAGGATTATAAGCAGAATATACAGGTCTGATGATCAGGTGTTGAAAGCTTAGATCAAAATGTATACCTGAACTATGTTAGCCACAGCTAGAGCCATCTTCCATACATTTGGCTACGTTTTGGGTTTGGTGGGGTTTTTTTCTTTGTTTGTTTTGTTGGTTTGTTTTTTGTTTTTAATCAATTTATGCTTTGTCTTCCATGAGATCCCTGAGCCAGTGAGTTTTACAATTTTGTCATGTGCTCTGTGTGAGTGGTGCAATATCCCTGTTTGTTTGCTTTAAACCATCTGCCTGACAATTTTAATGGGTGTTCCATGGTTCTTATGCCTTGAATGAACATTTTTTGTTCACTTTCTGTGGTGTTTCATTAAGTATTACCATATCCCGCTTCTCTTCTCCCAGATATTTCCAAGCTAAGATTTTCTATTGCCCCTTCTTACATGAGCACTGGTCTATCATGCTGCTCATCCTTGTGGCCTCTCTCTGAAGATTCTATAATTTTATTAACCCTTTGAAAGTTGTGGAATCCAGGACTGCTTGCTGTATTTAAGGCACGAGTGCATAAACCACTTCAACAGTAGTATAACAACATTTCAGGGTTTTTTGTATTTTCTGAAGAGTTCTTGGTATTCTATTTACTTATTCTATTCTTACTTACTCTATTTTACTGTCAGAAAGCATTTTTCTGATGCTTTCAGAGTATAATTTTAAATGAATGTGTGATGTTTCTTCTGCTTAGTAATACCCATTTTAAAGCCCATCTAACAATGTGTGGTACCTAAATACAGTTAAAAAATGGAGGTGGGGTTGTTTCCTCACATTTTTGCTAGTCTGCACTTCTCGGCCCTCATTTCCATTTACTATTTTATTACCTAGCCCCTCAGTGTCATGAGTCCTTTCTGCGGCTCTTGTAGCTACTTTTAGATTTTACTCTCCTGAATAATCTGGTATTGTCTGTAGCTTTTGTCACCTCATTATTTGCCTGCCTGTCCTACTGGAAGTAATATAATTTATTATTTATGGATACGAAGAGCAGCACATATCCTAGTGGAGAATCCTTCACAGATATTTCTCTTTCATTGTGAAAACTGGCCTTTTGTTCCTGTCCTTTGTTTCCTAACTTTTAGTTCTTGATTGTGCCATGAGAGGATTAAACCCCCTTTTTCTTTGGTGATTTAGTTTCTTTACTAGCCTCTAGGAAACCTTTCAATAATATTTTTGGAAACCCAAGTACAATGCATTGACTAGCTTGTCCCCCTCTGCATGCTTGTTGAATTATTCAAAGAACTTTAAAAGATTTTGTACAAAAATGTCATACTTTACAAAACCTTGCTGCTTCTTCCCAGTATATTGTGATATTGATATGTTTGGTGGCAATTCAGTCTGTCTCTGTCTGGGTTAGACTCACTCAGGCACAGCTAAGCTCTCAAGTGGGAGAAGAGTGACTGATTAGTCAATACACAATTTTGGATAATTTAATTAGAAAAATAAATCAACAGTTTAAGACTTCAGTGATGTAACTTCAGAATGATTGTCAGAATGATTATCAAAATGTTAAAGGCAATTAGAGAAGTAAAAATTCAAAAATTATTTCTTTAGTAATTCTCTAATGTTAAGTACTGTGTGCTGCATGAGGTAGTTAAATTTGGTATTTTTCAAGTAATCTCATGTGCTTCAGACTGTTTGCAGTGAAGCTGAATGACTGTGAGAAGTTAAATCAAGGGAGTCTGTCAAGAAAGAAGCTGTAAGAATTAAAAAAAAAAAAAAAAAAAAAAAAAAGAGAATTAAAAAACTGACAGAGTCCCCCCTGAGAGCTGTGGAGACAATGGCTGCCAGCCAGTACTTTTTCCCTGGCCTTAGGTCTGTGCTTAATGGAGAGCCTAATGCTTCATATGCTGGCTTCAGGGAAGCCAAAGAAGACAGAATGAGCCCTGGAAAGGGCTTAATGCACAGATTAATACTGAGATATCCACATACTGCAGGCAACTGCTTCAAACTAGCAATTGAAAGATGGTCCTCCCTCTGCAGAGAAGAGCGGATTAGCTGGGGAAATAATCTTTCTAAATGCTGTGTCATCTTCAGCACTTAACAGCATTTGGGAAAAAAACCCCAAGCCCCCTAAAACTTCTTTTAATCCCTTGCTGCCGTAAGAAAAGAGACTATAATGCTAGACCAGTGTTACACCTGGCAGAGTAATACACTGGGCAAATGAGGAATTATGCCCCCAGGCAGAAGTGCTCAGAGGAAAATTGGACTGTGTGACTGGACATTTTCCAAAGTGAGGGCCAGGCCCATGACCAGGGAGATGCCTTTGAGAATAGTAAAAAAGGCTTCCAAGGCATTGCTTTGATAGATATGATGAAAAATGAGTGTTGTACTTGTTTCTGAGGCAAAGAAGTTCAAAGAACAGTTAGTGATGATGGCATGACTTGAGACATGATTTATGTGACCGCAGTTTAAAAACAAGCTGAGTCACTTACATGTTTATTCATATTGCCTTTTATTTCCCTGTCTGGAGTTTTGTTATCAATGATAGGGAGTGGTTACTTTGAAAATAATATTTGATTTAGCTGGAATAAAGTGGTGGCTTTATGGGAAGTGAGAGACATTACAGAAGCGAAGCAGAAGTTATTTTCCCAGAAATTGCTGAACTTGTCCAAGCAGAGGGGTAAAAAAACTTTCACGCATTAAGACAAGGAATCAAGTCTTACCCTCTCATATATTTCCTCTGCATTAATCCAGCAGCACGCAGGGGACTAGGCTCCGTTTAGCAGGGCACTGACCGTATGCACAGAATTAAGAGTATGAGTAATGGTATTGACTTCTGTCAGAAAACTCATGTATAAGTTGTATGTGCACCTAAAAATGTTGCAGAATCAGAGTCTTACAGCTGATTAACCTTTTGTTCCTTAAATCAGTCAGAAGAAACCAAGTACTCTGCAGCGGGAACTTCAGAGTCAGGGTTCATTAGTAATGTGGAAGAAAGAGTAAACATTGTGCTAACGTAATCCTGAGATAAATATTTAAACAAAGAATAGTTGTGAGCCATGCTGAGCAGATACAGTAATATTGAAGGGCTTACAGAGATGAGTGAAATTATTAGAAATATATTCTGGGAAATTCTGTTGAAGAGTAATTCCAAATATACATTCAATATGAGGAGGAAAATCTGAGAGCATGAAAACAGGAAGATGGAGATGGGAGTGTCACTGTAATGCAAATAAGATGTGCTTGTAGGGTGATGCAAGTGTTAAAAAATGCAATTTTGGGATATGGTCTTCGTATCCTATAGTAAGGCAGTAATAGACCTTTGTATGTTTATAGACACACACACATCTCTATTAGAGAGGGTTATGTCCTGTAGACTTACTTGGTCTCTTTTTCATCATCATTATGCAATTTCAAGTGGAATGCTTCCTTCTCTTTTGGGTACCATATAACCAAAAATATTTTTTAACTGGAGGAAGAATTCAGAGAATCATAACAAAATGATTTAAAGAATTGACTTCCAAGGAAATAAAAATAAACCAAACATAAAACTTGATTAAATTACTGCTAAGCTGAGACACAAGCGCAGTCTGGATCTATGGGGTACTAAAAGCAACGCAAAGAAGGAATCATTCATTCATGTGCATAAGTATAAATAAGAAATTGCAAAATGGTCAGCAGAGGCTTAACAACAAGAGAATATTTCCTGAAAATGAGGTCTTTTAGCTAAGAGAGCAGTCTCCCAGAGGGAGGAGAGGAAGCCCCCCCATAAAAGCAAACCAAAATAAAACCTGAATGGGATGAACGTATGTAAAACTACTTTAAAAAGCAACCTGCAGTTATAAGGAAGATATACTTGGTGGTTTAATAGCCTTTTACAGTTCCAAAAAAGCCATACAGACTACAAACATGTAGCAGAAGCTGAGAATTAAAAATGCTTTTCTCCCATGGATTTTCTTGGTTTTGCAGGACAGAAATAACATTTATAAACGATAGCCTACATACCTTGCCTTTCATCAGTCACTGGTGCAGTGATATTTTCTCTTTTTTCACACACACGCACACACAAAAAAAGGAAGAATAAAGCACATCTTGGTGAATTTTCCATCGGAGGAGGAGTAGTACATCAGATTAATCAAGATGAAGCCAAATTCTGTTGTGAATAACTTCTTGGATGTTGAATCATTGCATGCACAGCTGACATACTTTGTTCGTTGTTCTACACAGAAATAAATTCCAAAGGCATTTCAGTGTGGTATATGTCAATTTACTAGGGTATCGCACTACCCATACTGTTATTTAAGTGTGATACTTCGGTATTGACCAGGATCCTGTTGTGCTAGATGCTATACAAATAGTTCATTAAAAAATCTGTTCAATCCCTGTCTTAAAGAGTCCATAAAGTAAGTTGGAAAACATACAGGAGCAAGCAGATGAATCCAAAGTAGTAGTAGGGTGGTAATAGGTAGGTGTGATAACGTTTATCTATCCTAACCTATTTGTTAGCAGTTTGCCAAAGGGCAGCTTTGAGTAGGAGGTAGAAGAAGGAAGATGGGGAGATGGGAGTGTCATTGGAAACACGTCTTTAAGCATCGGAGGAAATGAGATCTGATTCCTTTCCATTCCTCTGCTATTGACCAGCTGGAGATTAAAATGTCATTATTGAATAGGAGATAATAGATGAAGCAGAGGAAGGTTTGAAAAGGTTTCAAAATGTAGTTTAGGGATTCTGTGTAATGTGTTGGAGCAAGGAGAGCCAGGAGAGAGAGGCCTGTATGGACAGAGCAATACGGCAGGGTCAGAGCCACAGACGAGGGGAAGGTTTTCCACAGCATGGTTCTGGAAGCTGCCAGGTTTACCCTTGCGGAAGCCAAATAACATTTATCTGATTAAACCATCGGCCGGTGGTAGCCAGAGTGTTAGCTCTGAGGGTAGATAGGAAAGGTTGCTGAGAGAATAAACCTGTGGGACTTGGCGATAGCCAGGATGTTTGTGTCTAAACTGAACGTGATGCCAGGATTACGGGCTGGAGTGATGTGCGGGATAGATTTATTAATCCCTATATATCTGTTGTATGTGTCCCCCTGAGAGAGAGGTGCAGTAAAAGGAGAGGGAATAAAAGCTCAGCTTTAGCTGTGCTGAGTTGGTGTATGGTGAGATTATGCCAGGCAGGTGGGGAGAAGGTATGGGATTTTAGTGTGAAAAGGGGCAGGACTGGAGCAGCACCGAAGTCCCCGTTTGCCAGCCTGGAGTCTTGAGGGAGATCAGGCTTAGAGTTTAAATGACTTGATAACATTACTGTTATATTCTTTTTCTCCAGAGAAGAAAGCCTGGTGCCAGTAACAGTTACACAGGTCCTTAACAACTGGAATGATATCACTTTTTCTAATGAGATACAAATAGATTGCAGCACAGTAAGGACAGAGGACGGATAGTGAAAAGGTTAGGACATTTCAGAAAATGATGACATCTGGATGATGTCAGATAGTTCTTTCCTTGTTTACTGTATCATTTGACAGTAACTGAATAATGTGTAATAGACCTAATGGACTGGCCCAGTTCCATCTTGCACAGTCATAACCTGCTTTTATGCATTTCCCTCTAGCCTCAATTTATTAGTCTTAAGCCTCCTTACGTCAACTTCTGTCTAGAGCACAGGGAGATTTTGCAGTATACCTGACATGATTTACCTGTTTTGTACTACTTAGGAGATTTTGATTTTGCTATATTTTGGTAGCAATAATTGTGTTTATGTCTTTTTGTAGTTGACACGGTTTTGATTCTGGTGTAGTGTTCTATGTGGAAGTGGCTCTGTATATGGTGCCTGACAGTAACTAACCAAGCTAGCTGTTGAACCAGCTTTTGATTAAGTGACAGACCGTCATGCTGAAGTGACTTTTTCCCTAGTGGTTAATCTTGCTGTGCTACATTGTGATACAGAGCATAAGAATTATTATACTTAATAAATACTTTCTTGTTCTTGTACAATAATGATTAAAAAATCCTGAGCAAAGATGAGTTGGTAGGGAAGAAGAAACCTCTGAATTGTTTCTTCAGATATTGCAATGCTTTTATAACTCATGGAAATAAGTGGAGACATAGAGTCTAGCTGGTGTGCTGACAGAGAAAGGCATATTCTGCTTGGTGAACCTTGTATGCTGTTCTGCAGTCAGTAGGATAGGAGGAAAGAAAGGAACTTTTCTTTTGAGGTTGCTTTTTTTTTTTAAATGAGAAGCAGAATTGCTCCATTTAGAATGTATTTGACTCTTTGTGAGGCTGCGATAAATGGTAAACTTTTAAACACTTGGAGGGACAGTCTCTCCTACATAGACACAGTTGGCAAGTGATCAGTTGACTGATTCAGCAGCCTTTCTTTTACTTAAAGGTTTTAACACTCAAAGTCGTTTGCAGGCCTGGCTAGATTACAGCTGAGTCAGATGGAGTGCAGTGATAGGTTAACTTGCTGGAAAAGCATACTACTATTTTTTGATTATGCATGTATGCAGTCCACAGAAGTTTCGTGTGTGTTTACCTAGTTTTCTTACAGATAAATCTGTTCGAGACTGTGTCTGCATTCACATTATTCAGAAGAGCAAGTGCCTTTATGTGATGTACCTGTGTATTGTGGGTTTAAGTCTATATGAAATCTTGGAAAGGTTAGCCTGCCAGGTTCCTGTATGGTTTTTTTATACATGTTTGAAATGGATAGCCTTATCAAGTTAAAAGACCAAATATGATTTTAAAACAACTGTTTCACTTCTGGCTTTTCTTTTGGTTTTGGATTTGTTTCTGTGTTGCTTTGAGTTTTTGGTCTTTTAATTCAGCAAGCATAAAAATGGAAATTACCCATTCAGCTGAAATAACTTTAGTGCAGAAAACAAAATTTTCCCTTTTTGCAAAGATGGATTTAGCTGTTCTTTCTCTTGACTTAGTTGAGGTAGTAGCTGCAGTAATTTTTTCGCTAGCAAAAATACTGTAATTCAAGTTTACCTGATTTACAGATTATTTTTTTTCTTCAAAATGAGTTACTTGTTCAGTTCATGAGGTGTTTATGGGCTGAATTGTATCACTAAGGCATAGGCTGTGGTAGAGATTATATACTTTGTCTCCACCACCCCTAGGGAAATGTGTGCATTTATCTCTTTGTGATGTGATGGAACTGTAGAGGCTAATGGTAGATAAACTGTGCAGTTGCTGCAACCAGCTTTAAAATTATGCATCTTGGCTATTTTTTACATAAAAATTGTTTTGTATATGAGAGGAAGAGGTGTAGGATGGCTTTGTACAATTCTTTGCTTTCTGCATATTCTGAGAAGCTAGCTACATAAACTGATATAAAACGGTTGCATGCTACTGTGTGGAATTTGTTCCCTCCCTGGAGAATTTGACGCACACTAGAACTTCAGCATTGGCAGTCTTAGGAAGAATAAGCAAAGGCAGTGACTTAATTTATTCTTTGGAAGGGTGGCATAACTGTGCGTTAAAGCATTCATTCCAGGTGTGAGAGAGTGGTGCAAACTGGAGTTCTAGTCTTTCATCTCCAGAGATGTGGACTCATATCCTGTTTTAGATCACATGTGAAAATGAGTTAAGTGATCTAATCTTAGCAGCTATTTGTTCACCTCTCAAAATCATTGCATGGTTTTCTACTGGTGGCTTTTGCACAGCGGAAGAGGGAGTTCTAAGGCTGGATGTGAAGTCTTTTGGTTGATCCATTTTGCAGAGTTTGTACAATAGTTGTTGGTATGAGCCTGTCTCAGTATCAAAGTGTTGAGCCTTCATTTAAAAAAAACAGCCAACCAAACCAGCCAGGAACTTAACCCCTCACCCCCCACTGTGTGAGAATTGGGCCAGTTACAATCTTAGAGTCTGAAAAGATAATATTTTTACAGATTCTAAATTAAACACAAATTACAGTAGGTAGAGAAAATGAACTGATCTAAAGAAATATTTTTTGTGAAGTTTAGGTTAAGTATGAAGACTATGAAGTCTGCTTGACTGAAAATGCTGAGATCTTGTTTCTTGGAAATAGAGCAAGTTAAAGTATATGGCTTACTTGTTATGGAAACAGTTTATATGCCATTTCTGTGTTCTATATCTGTCCCCATATAAAATAGTTTGTGTCCCTTTACCAAATTGTCTATGGTGGCAGAAGACATTGCTTGAGAAAACTTTCAGGCTATCTATTGCTTCCCCACCCCACCCCCACCCCATCTTGTAGAACTTATTTGAGATTTTATTCTTGCTGTCAAATGCCTTGCAACTTTTATATTAGGTTGGGAATTCAAGTTCTGCTCTGTGTTACTGTGGTGAAAACACAGAGTAATGCCAGTTCTGGTAGCATTAATTTATGTTTACACTGAGAGAAATAGAAGAGACTGGTTTCAGCGTGCTAAAATGGAACACTAAATATAAAAATGTTCTCTTTTAATGCATATAGCAGTAAGCAAGTGAACTTACCTTCTTGCTTCCTTTTCTCCTCAACTTTGTAGCTTCCAAAGAGGGAAAAGCAATGAAATCTTTATTTATGTATTTAATTTATTTTCTTTTTCCTCTGTTTTCTCGCTGCACTTCCTCCTATCCTGCCAGTATGATATTCAATAGTCTCAGCCATGTTATTGCCATGTGGATTTTAGGAGTAGGGGCATTCGTACCAATGTGTGTGAAACTAGTATAGTCTCTCAGTAAATTTCAACAATTTCAGCATGCTGTAGTACAGGTACTTTGTGGTTCTCCACAAGTGCTTATAATAATGCAGTTTATCATTTCCTTCTGTGCCAACCAATGAGGTAGAGATTGGTTCTTTTGAGTGTCTTACAACGTTTAGGATAAATTGGCCTTTTGGCAGATGATTCTTTTTGAACTGCCATTTTCTGTTCTACCTTACAACATGCTGTCCATTGCTAGAGGACCAGACAGTTCATCCTGTTTGCCTCTGAGGTTATTTCTCTTTGCATTGTGCTGCACTGCAAAATAAGCAAGGATGCTAAACAAGAGGTGAAATGACAATCTAAATCTTTCTAGCCCTGCTTTACATGTATCTTCCATTGTTAACTGAGTGCTTAATCACTTGCCTTTTAAGCTAGTTAGATATTTGTTTTAATTCTTTGCACATTTCAGTTTTTCAAAGCTTAGACTGGTGCTGTTTGATGATGTTGTGGAAAAAGCAACCTAGTTAGTTGCTGTTAAGTAGTGATTAAAATCTAGCTGCTTCTCTCCCAACCAGATAAATAATTACTGTATTGAATTAACAGCAGTCTGTGAGAGCAGAATCTACTTTTTGCTTCCATAAATCAGAAGTGGTTATACAAATGAAGCTTATGGGTAATCAAGAGACAAGGAATTCTGCTTAAGAAGTGCCAGGCTTATGGCAGAAAACATGAAAAATCCAGCACTATGTCATAGCATTGTTTTGAGCTGAGGCAGCAGCCCTGTGGTACAATAGCAGAAGTTAGAGCTGGAGTAGTAATCTGACATGTTCTGTCCAATTTGAAAGCTTAAAAGGTGATACAATAGATGGCACTCCAGGCACTGTAAGGTGATAACATCTCTCTTAGATGCCTGAAAATGTCTGTTACAGATTTATTACATTATGAGAACATGGGACTCACTTTAAAGTACAGGTTTGGATTTTAACATTTCCAAAGTGACTACGTATATCCTTTAGGTAGAGAGCATATATGTTAGCAAAAGAAAAGAAGCCAAGATAGAGCAAACTGGAAGGAAGGTGTAAACACTGAATGTGGCTGTCCAACCTAACATCTCGGGCTTACTGGTTTTCACTTAGCCCATATTATTAAAATACCAGTTTCATCTAGTTCATTTGCTTGTGTGCTCGCGCTCTCTGTCACTCGCGCATGCAGAGAGAAACGCAAACCCTCTGTTTCTCTGCAAGTGGGTTAATGGACTAGGGAGCCCTTGGGCAGCATTCTGTGCCTTACGTGCCTAAACCCGAGCACAGTGCGAGGCTGAGGACTGTTTCTGAAATCCCACTGAACCAGCTGGGGGACAGTGTCTTGTTCTGCGTGTGCGCCTGCACGTACGTGCATTTGTAAGCATGCTGTAGTGCATCTCCCAACAAATGTAACTGGTGTCAAGCTTGGGTGAGGCAAGGGGATGCAATGCGTTGTATTTCCCGCTTATGTCTAGGGAGGCTTTTTGTCGAGATGTGCAGGAAAATTCCTGAGGTGACAGGTGGAGGCTGAATAAGGCTGGTCTTGTTGGCGTCTTTCATATGTATTAGAAATACTGTCCTCTTAGGTAAATTTACACCTCTAAAGAAAGGGGAAACTAGACTTTCCTTGTGCCCCTATTTTATGCTATAGCTTTTGCCTTTCTGGCAAAACCTGTTCAAGAAATAAAGTACTCCTAACGCTCTATTTTCACTTTGATTTGAAGGAAAAATTCAAAGGCCTTGAGGGCAAGACTTAGCAGAAGTGGCTGACGTCCCTTGGTTTGCTCAGCTTGGAGAAGAGAAGGCTGAGTGGTGACCTCGTGGCAATCCGCAGCTTCCTCAAGGTGGAGGGGGAGCTGCTGATCTCCTCTCTCTGGTGACCAGCGATAGGACACGAGAAAATGGAATGAAGCTGCATTGGGGGAAGTTCAGATTGGACATTGAAGTCTCTTCACTGAGAGGGTGGTCGATCACTGGAACAGGCTCCCCAGGGAAGTGGTCACGGCACCAAGCCTGTCAGAGTTCAAGGAGCATCTGGACGATGCTCTTGGTTGTATGATTTAGTTTTAGGTAGCCCTGTGAGGAGCATGGAATTGGACTCAATGATCCTTATGATCCCTTCCAACTTGAGATATTCTAGGATTCTATGATTCTATGAAATACGAAGAGCTTTTAGTTCTTCCTTTGAAACTAAAAGAAATATAGTAATCAAATTTTTGCAAGCTTTTCTACAAAATCCAAAATAGATCTGTTCTTCCATGTAGTCATAACTTGACATGCTCTTAGGTGTATTTTCAAGCCTGGATATTAATAAGTATGTCATTAACAGATACGTTCAGAGCATCAAAGGTTCTTGAGAAAGCATTTCAAGTCAACCAACTGTCATTTTTTAGCAGGAAAGAGAGGCTAAGCTCTGTCCCCCCAGAGATCCCAGCAGAATCCACAGCTGCAGTAAACAAAACAGGTGACTGGATGTCACCGACACTGTACACAGCTGTAGCTGAAAGATCATTTATCTTCAAGTTAAAAAGATTTAGCCCTCGCAGTAGGCTGTTCATCTATGACAGTCCAGACTTCTTTCTAATTCAAATGTGCCTTTTTTTTTTTTTTGAAAAGTAACACACCATTGTATTTGTTTTGAGGACCCCTTAACACATTTCTGAATGTTTAGAAAGTAACCCATTTTTGTGATAATTTGGTGTGAGTTAGACTGATAGGTGATAGAAGAGCATGTTGTGTGCACTGAGAGTTAGAAACCACTGCTATATTAAGAAAAACAACCAAAAGTATGTAAGAATAGATAATAGGCAAGGGAATTTTCTTGCATTTTCTGCATATTTACAAGATACTTGGGTACTTGCAAGCCCCATTCTATCCCTGTGCATTAACACTGGGTACTATTTTGAACAAGATTATGGTCTGACACTTTTAAGGTAGGAATAGCTTGCTGGAAATCATGGAACTTTATTTGAAACGATTGGCGAGTGAGACAGGGTCAAGGCCAGGGAGTGTAAACCACCAAAAAATAAAACCCCCAAACCAGAACCAAACCAACCAACCAACCAAAAACCAAACAGCAAGAATCCCCCCCTGCCCCCCAAAAAAAGAAAAAGTGGGAAAAGGAATGATAATATGAAAGATATTATTTATTGAATGCAGAAGTGTCCTATTTGGTTCCTGGTTCTGTCAAGAATCTAAATAAACTTGAAAACTTGACTTGAGTCTTGAAAACTTCCTCCTTTCCCTATGCTTACATTCTCTGTCTGCAATTTTTAGTTACTATTCTTAGAAAGATATTAATTTCAGGGGCCCAGCTTTACCTAATTGCAAATGTTTATGAGGGCATTTAATTAATGTACATCAACATGCATAAGGTTTTAAATAGCTCAAACCCACTGAGCTTTAGTAATTAGGTCTTTTTCCTGGCAAGCCCTTATAAAAACACCTATATAGATTTTGATACTTGTACTGAGAGGCCAGAGAGCAGTGTAAATCAAGGGAACCAAATGTCAGTTGGAATTAGTGGGGTGTTTCCAGTCACAGAGAGATGGGTTTTCCCCTCCCTCTCCTCTTTGGTGCTCATAGCTTCTGCTGCTGAATGGTCTGTGAGAAGAAAGATTTTTCTGTTCGTTCTGAAGAAGGCCATGCTGAGCCACAATGTTATTTCTATTTTTGGCAGGGAGATCTGTCATCCAGCAGCTAATACTAAAGTTGTCTGGTCTCTATCTCTTAAAATACATCTCTTGTAAGTGCATCTTTTGAAGTGTCCCTGGAGGAAAGAATCAACAAGTCTGATTTTAGCTCTTTATCACCTGCTTTTTAGTTACAGAGATTAGTGCCAAATCCTTGAATTGGACTTACTATCAGTGGGGAGAAAAAGGAAGACACAGAACATCAGTGCAATGTGTTCTTTTTAGCTAATGATAATCCATAAGGTAAATGTGCTCCATAGGTCAGGTGTAATACCTTTTTTTGTCCCTGTCCTCAGGCCTGCGTAGCTGATATACCAGGAAAGCAGTAGAAGGGTGGGAGTGGAGTTGGGTGTAATTAGTTATGGTTCTGCAGTGCTGGTGGTGAGGGAAACTGGGGCAAACATGCAAAGGACCAGCCATACCATCTGTAAGGACGGGATGGAAGACAGGATCTCTCTCTGTACACAACTTCGATGTGGAGCGTTAATTCCTAAGCAGGTATTCCTCATATTTAAAGTCTTATAAACTTACATAGAAGTAGTTCTCTTATATTCCAGGTTATTAGATAAGAGGATATGCAGATACTCTGTCCTACTGAACATAGCCAGCATGCCTACGTGAATATGTATGTGCACACACTAACCCCCGACATGTAAAGTGTCCAAAGTGCATACCTGTGGGCACTTCTGTTTCTGTAATTTAAGAGTCTTACGTTTTGATGGTAAAATAAAACTGTGCTCCATAGAGGATACTGTAACCTCATCCCATCACAGACATTTAAATTTAGTTTCTTTTCTTCAAAGAAATGTGTAAATCCTCAAAACATAAAATGCGGGAATATTTTAAAATAGTGAAAGACATTTAGGAGTGAAAAGTCAATGCTTTTGGTAATTTTGAGATGGGAGCTTGGCTATATTATAGTTCATACAATGAAGTTTCAAGAAAGGGCAAAGTATCTTTACCGAGATCAGTAATAAGAAATCAAGTAAGTGGCACTAGCACAGCTCAGCACTCTGTGGCAAGACCAAAGATATTTTGGCAGAAATAGTAGAAACATGCTACTAATACTGTTCCAGAAAGCTGCTAATCTTCATGCTTTTTCTGCAATGTTAATTTGAGGTTCAGTTTGAGCTGTAATTGGTATTAATGTCAGTTCTGAGCAGGGGAGAATCAGTTGCACTTACATAAGTTAAAAAAGGCACTTTTATATCTGGGAACACTAATATTTCATATCTGGGAACAATACCATACTGCTATGTTTGCTTTGGACAGAATTTCTGAAATTACTTGCCTTTTTTCTTTTTTTTTCTTCTTTGCCTTTCAGAATGTTTATTCTAAGTCTCTGCTTGGGTACTGACTGTCATGTTACTGGTATCATTTAGCCATGACAGATGAAGGAATTGCTTAGACAGGGATGATATCTGTCTTCTGTGTCCTGCTAATTTGCAAATTATTCAGACTTCCAAATCTGGTTGTAATTTTTTCTGAGGAGTTACATATTAAGAGATTAAATATTTTCTACTACATTCTCTGAATATTTTTTTTTATGCTGAAGCATTCTCCTGAAAAGAGAATTCCATTAATGAGGAGCAGTTAGGTGTAGATTCATTTAACTGTTACAGACGTTCCCCATATTGTGTGTTTTTAAATGATGTTTTAAGTTGTTTCCTCCTACTGTTAAGCACAGCTACCACTTTGTATCACATTAAGTGATTTCACAGACTAAATCTCAGCAGAGTAAAACCTGCATTTTTTTCTTGCTGATGTTAGCTTAAGCATGTCGCATAGCCCAAATGCTTCAGAGTATACCCTTCATAACAGGTATTTTATGTCATGCTGTTTTAAAAAATGTATATCTGTTGCTATCTGTGTATCTTATATACTGTTTTTAAAGAAGAAAATTAAATACAAGTTAAACTTTCTATTTTGATGCTAATTGTGACACTACCATAATTATTAACATCTTGGTTTCCCAAATTGATGGAAATCATTGCAATGTATTTGTAAGGCTGGTTTTAAAATCACAGGAATGCGATATTCATGTGACCTCAGCAAGTGGACATGGATCTCCTCCGATAGCCATAACAGTCTATTTTTTTAAGTAGACCTCATTCTTAAAATTCGCTGCTCATATATTGCTGTGCCTGTAATAGATGACTCAAATCACAAAGCCTCTGCGGATTGGTCCTTGTATAAATTTAAACAGTTTACTAATCTGTTTGAGTAATTATGTAGTGGAATATGTCAAATCTCTTTTAAATCAGTATGTCCTTTTAAGGCCTGATGTGCTTTTTTATTCAGGAGTGGCAAGTATAAGTTGGTATTTATACATGAACTCCATCTAGATCCAGAGATTAAATGTTCAAATATGACTGCGTATAAATATGTTGCCATTATATCTTATCCTCTTTGACTGATCCTGAGAAAAAATATTGTTCTGTTTAGCTGGTAAAAGAAAGGAAAGAATTACGCTGTGTTTATTTTTAACAAGACTTTCCTAATTCCATTAATGCTGAACAGATATCCTTTCAACAGCAATGCAAGGCCAGCATGATTCCCGTATAAGGGGAAGAAAGCTACACATAGTTATTCCTCTTGTTCTTTCAGTGCAAAATGCTTATATTTCATAAAATGCTGTGTAATGGTCCTCTGATCTGCTGAGATGTATGCAATTAACTGAGCAGAAACACTAAGATAAAAAAAGTCAGATTGAGAACAGAGAGTGACCTTATGCTGCAAAGCCATGAAATCATCACCAGTTTCTAATGTTACCACTGTTCCTGTTCTGACAAGTGTTTAACTGGATGCTTGTCAGTATCTCCAAGGGTGATGAATCTCCTTTTTTAACACCTTGAACACCTTGCAAATACAGAGGAATTTTAGTTCATGGGTTGCAGCATTCTCATAGCTGGAAACACAGGAATTGTCTTATTGGCACATACTAAACCTCCATGTGATGGAGTATGCTGTGTTGCTAGTCACTGAGGTAGGGTTTAATTACAAGGAAATTCTAAATGCCCTACCAGAGTTCTCGGACTTTACCAGTAGAAAAGCGTGGGTCTGACTGCTGTGATCAGTCTTTTGCATCAGATATTTTGGCTTGCATAGGTCCCTTTTATGTACTCAGGTTTGGGTGGTTTTGGTTTTTTTTTTTTGGGGGTTGGTTGGGGGGGGGGGGCGTTTCCCCCCACCCTCAGAGATTTAAGGACTTCTCTCTGTGCAAGAGGTGACCTAGAAGGGATGTTGTGCTGTCAGATTTTTTTACCTTTAGAATCACTTCAAGCAAGTTTAGAGCTCCATGATTTGGTGGAAATAAGGTATTAGCCCTAGAGGAAGCAGATGCTTCTTTGCTAGCTTACGTATCTCTTCTTACCTTTGGACCCCTTGTTCTTAATTCCACCAGACACAGAAATCAATGGATGCTGCTTTTCCTAACAGCATGCTCTTCAATTGAAAACCAAGAGCTTGACTGTTGAGGAAAATCAAGCAAGTCCCTGTGTGTGGGAGGATGCAGTTATCAGTGTTTTCCATAGATTAAATATACATCAGAGTGTTTTAAATATAAAACTAGAAGATATTGTTGATCTGTCAGTTGAAAGGTAAAGTTGAAATACTAATGTAATTTATTTTGTTTGTCATTACCATATTTTTTTCTGAAGTATTTGTTGTCTTTTGAATTAGCTAGGACAGCAGATTTGCCAGGGATGATGAATTGCCCATTTTGGTATTAACTGAGAGGATTCAGCAAAACTATTATTGAAGAGGATGTCTTACTTAATCAGTCATTAGTGTCTCTTCATATGTGAATTTGTCAGTTTATATCTGCTGTTTCCTCCTGCGTAATAAAATTGGAAATAATACATTGTGAAAATCTTAATACAAATGGGTAAAATTGAGCCAAACCTTAAACAAAAAAAAAATCTCTTCTAGCTGCATTCCTTGTTCTTGTATTCTGTTAAAGCTTATCAAATTCTTTAACAGAAATGAATGGCATAACAGGTCTTTAAGGAAATTGTTTCATAGGTTAATAATATAAACAGTGCTTCAATTTACTTTGTAATTACACTTTAAATGATTTTGTCTATTTTCCATACTTTTAAAGTGATAGTTGATACGCTCACCATGAAGATCATCTTTAATACGATATACTCTCTGTTTCTATGGTTCTCTATATAACATATCTTCTATGAGATAAAATTGAACTACTGTGCCACATAAAGTCTGTCTGTGCAATCAATAGGCTACTTAGCATTACAGAAGCTCTCACCTCTGTTTGAGATTGGAGGTTTTTTGGTAGCTACAGTGACAATCTGGCTATAGCTCTATGAAAGAAAGATGTGTTTATTGTATTGTAGTTCTTGACAGATCTTGGCTGGGCTGGAACATTACTGTTATGACCAGCAGAATTAACATAATTTGTTTCTTTTTTGTCTGTACCAATTGTCCTAGTGCATTAAATTTAAAATATGGATTAGGTACACGTATGTTCTACGTCAAGACAAAATAATGTGAAATGGAGCTGAGGTTCAGAGAGGCAATAATAATCATCACCATAAATATTGTTTGCAGTATTATCATCTGTGTGTCAGTTCAAAGTGCCACTGGCACTATACCATAGTAAATAAGGCAAGAGTCTTACTCCAAATATGGAACCTAAAGGTTCTTACTTTTTTGGGGAATCTTTGTAATAGGCACTGTGGTGATTTGTGGGGCTTCAACTGTTGCAGCGCTGAACTCTGAACTGCAAGAAGGAATGGGAAAGGCAGATTTGAGCGTATTCCCTTCTATAGATCTTTCCCAGCTTGCCCCAGGTGTAGGAGGCAATCATGATTCCACCTCCTGATAACTTTTTTGCTTCTTCTGGAGGATAATTTTCAAAGTGATTGCTGTTTCTTCCAGGTCTTTTACGATTTTTCCATTGTCAATTGCACTGGACAAATACAAGGATTGGATTTAGTGTTTTCCCTGGTGCACTACATTTTCATAGAAAGACATTTAAGAAATAAGTCCCTGCTCAAACTTTTTTTTCCTGAAAAATCTTAAATCCTTAACGGTATTGTAAATGTTTTCCCTGAAACCCAAACACTCCATTTCAGTTTCCTACCCTTTTCTCACTGAATGTTAAAAGAGGAAAATTTTCAGTAAGTTAGGACTAGTGTTGCATTTCTTCAGGAATATTTGTGGATTTTTTTTTTTACAGGAGTGTATTTTACCTGTTCTATCTCATTAGAAGGAAAACTAACATCAGCACAGCAAAAATAAATGTTTTAGATTGCTACTGCATGTTGCCTTTCAGCACACTTTAATTAAAGTGGCATTTGTTTGTCCTATAATATCACCATTCCCTAATCGATGTACTGAGCAAGCACCATGGTGACAAGATAAGTTGCTTTGTTTTGTTCCATATGTCTGTGTTCCAAATTTTCCATAGTTTTAATTGGTTCCCTGCAGAATAACATTTACAAGCATATGGTATGGAAAATGCTGACTGCATTTGTTATCATATATTTTAGTACATTGGTGGCACTAGATCACTAAGCCTTTAAATGTGATTATAAGGTTATTTAATGCAGTCAATAGTGTGCTTAAAACACAGCAAAAAATCAGCAGTGAGCCAAATGGTATGAAGGAAATATGTTTGAATCCCTTCTTAATGCTTCAGGGATAGATGGGGAAGTTTGATTCAGGAAAGATTTTAGGTAATGTTTATGCTGAAACATACTTTGTCACCTAAGAGTAATTTGGAAAGCTCTGTGGAGGCTGCTTGCCATCACAACAAGAGGAAAGTGCATAGAAACGTGGAATGCAGAAAAGGCAAAATACATGATAACGTCAAAGATTATTAACTTCTGAAGAAATACACTGGCATTAGCTGATGGAAGGCAGGGTCAGCCCTTAAATCTCATGTGTCTGACCTTGGAGACACCAGCACCACATTTTTACACTGATTCTGCTCTGGGAGAAGATGGCCAATCCAAAAGAGAACACAATTGACTGAGAAAACCCCAGTCATCTTGGTGTGTGTGAAGGTCTGAGTTCAACAATATTGACATAGGTGTTGGGCTATGTCTTCTGCATTGTGCTGGAGCGGAGGGTGTGCCATGGCGGAGAACAGCTGAATTGGATTTCATGCTCAAACAAACTGACCAAGATGGTTTCAGACTGCTCCAAGCAGTGCTCAGTGCGTCATTGTATTACTGACCTCTTTGGATTTCATGAGCAGACTGGAAACTCAGACCAAATGATCAGAGAAAGAGGATCACTCCACACATGGAGATTTCTGATGTATGGATTACATCCTTTGTGTATGGATTCAAGACGTACCATATCCCTTCTCTCCCTAGCCTGTACCCAGCCTAACTTACTAACTAAATAACTTCCAATTTTCTACTATTTTAATGTCACCCATGCAAAAAAGAGTATGAGACATTAAAGCAGCACAAGGTCTAAGTTTATTAGTGACTAGACATATGCTGAAAAGCATATGAATGTTAGAAGTAATACAAGAATGTGATTATGCATTTTCTCTTGCTCATGTTCAATACGTATATGGCTCTGATAATAGTATTATGGTGAGGGCAATTCAGGGATCTAAGCAGTATAGACATAACCAATTACTGTATGAGTAAAAAGGCAGTGCCTTCTCAAATGGAGCATATGTTTCTATTCTCATAACATCCCAAATCTGAAAATAGATTGTTTTTGTAAAATCAAGTTTCATCCCGAGTGTTCATTTCTTAGTGCACTGTCATTTCACTAACAAGCACAGTGTTGCAAGATAATTTTTAATCTGTGCTCAGCTTCTGCAGCAAATCAACCTAACATCTATCTCTCACAAAGACACTTGGACTTAAACATGTTACAATAGTAGAATTCCCTATTGGAAAAAGAAGCTGCCAATGACAAAAAAGGGGTATGGGAAAATTCTTTTGGGGAATGGTGTCTGCAATGGGCATAAATGACAGCAGAGGAGTACTTGTTAACTGGTTTCTGATTTTCAGTGTGGAAAAAGAAATAGTGACTAAAATAATGCTAGAGGAAAAAAAAAACCCGAAAACCTCTGCATCTTTTCTGAAGCAATCTTACCAGAGAGTGCCAAAGACATTTTAGAATTATAGTGTGATAAAAACCTGTTGAACAAGAAAGGCAAAATGGTAAGTTACTTTGGCCTCCTGATTATCTCTTCCAGCTATGATTTTCTCTCTCAACTGAAGGTGTGTAATACATTTTAGGATAAGTCACTGTGGTGAGTTGACCCTGGCTGTAGCAGGTGGCAGGTGCCCACCAAAGCTGGTCTCTCACTCCAGGGGAGTGACAAAGCTAAACAGGGGAGAGAAAATATAATGAAAAGCTCATGGGCCGAGATAAGGACAGGGAGAGATCACTCAGCAATTAACTATCACAGGCAAAACAGACTCGACATGAGGAAAATTAATTTCATTTATTACCAATCAACCAGAGTAAGGTAATGAGAAATAAAACCAAATCTCAAAACACCTTCCCCCCACCCCTCCCTTCTTCCCTGGCACAGCTTCACTCCCAGATTCTCTACCTACCCCCGCCAGTGGTGGGGGTTGGGGTCAGTTCATCACACATTGTCTCTGCTATGTCATCCTCCTCAGGGGCAGGACTCCTCACACTCTTCTCCTGCTCCAGCGTGGGGTCCCTCCCACAGGAGACAGTCCTCCACGAACTTCTCCAGCGTGAGTCCTTCCCATGGGCTGCAGTTCTTCACGAACTGCTCCAGCGTGGGTCCTTTCCACAGGCTGCAGTCCTTCAGGCCCAGACTGCTCCAGCGTGGGTCCCCTGCAGGGTCACAAGTCCTGACAGAAAACCTGCTCCAGTGTGGGCTCCTCTCTCCACGGGTCCACAGGTCCTGCCAGGAGCCTGCTCCAGCGCGGGGTTCCCGTGGGGTCACAGCCTCCTTCGGGAACCCACCTGCTCCGGCGTGGGGTCCTCCAAGGGCTGCAGGTGGATATCTGCTCCACCGTGGACCTCCATGGGCTGCAGAAGGACAACCTGCCTCACCACAGTCTTCCCCATGGGCTGCAGGGGAATCTCTGCTCCGGTGCCTGGAGCATCTCCTCCCCTCCTTCTCCACTGACCTGGGGGTCTGCAGGGCTGTTTCTCTTACATGTTCTCACTCCTCTCTTTGGCTGTAATTGCCTAGGGTTTGCAATTAAATAAAAAAGGGAAGGACAGAGTAAAACCTGCTTATTTCTTGTCCATACAAACTCAGAAAATTGCTTCATTATATGATCACTAATGGTATTTCTGTTGGGCTGTTGGCTTACTTCAGGGTATGGTCTCCTGTTCAACTTCATGCATATGACCTAAGGGCTACACTGACTTCAGAAACATCAAGCTCAACTCCAAAAGCTCCTGTACAGCACTGTTTAAGTGCCTCCTATATTCTCAGTTGCAATATTGCTTTCACCATTTTAGAGAAGAATCTAAGCTTCTTAAACACTCTGAGGGCAAATGTTAAGTCTGTGACAGAGGCAGGTAGATGAACTACATTATTTGAGCTGAATTCCCTTGCCTTCACCAAAAGAAATCACCTTTTTTCTCCAATACAGTTTCTCTTTGCTCTCTATAATTCATTAAACTTCTGCAGTGTCTAATGTCGGGGATTATTGGTACCGGTCACCTCTTGACACACCACAGAACTGATACAATTAATATGACAGGGGCATGCTGCTCCTCGGGTAAACGTGATCCCTACTTTTAACTCATTTATTTTTATTATCTCAAGGGACACCCTGATCCTGTAGGAAGCCAAACAATTCCTAAAGGAGATGAATACTATCAAGTCTTGTAAACCGATAGGCATCCCATTGTCACCTTTGCATGTTAAGTGGCAAGTGGGGAAGGAGAGGGAAGAGGAGTCAAGTAACTTGAGCTGAAAATTCAAAGGTATGCTGTGACTGGCTTTAGACACTAAAGATAACCTAGAATAGGAATATAGCTTGTTCTTTTGCAGAGCCAAACTGCTGTATGCTGTATTGCTGATACCCAGGTATTAGGTGAGAGCTCTAATCCTGCATAGGACACATTAATTTGAAAAACAAATGAGTTAATGCAGCATGAAAGGAAGAGGGGAACTTTGATTTTTACTTTAGTAACTTCTATGATAGAGAATCCTATCGACAGGCTGTTGAAGTACTGCTGATTCAAGCTTAAATGATCATTCTGCTGGGAACATTTTCCTTTTTCAGCCATGCAAGAGTATATCCTGTTTCGTCTTGGCAGGAAGAGCAATGTGATATCTTTACTGAGCCTAAGGTCATTTAAACAAGTTTGTCCCCTCCTCACTTTGTTAATCTTGTATCATAAAAACTGAGGTTTCTTTAATTCCATAAGACAAAGCATATTTAATACCTGTCTAACTTAATGGGAGCTTTATCTTGATGTAACAGCAAAATTAGGATCAAAGCATGTGGTGCCAAAGTCATGCTTCCAATATGTGTGTGAATGTGGGCATGTATGTGTACCCTATGTACGACCCATTTTGAAAACCAGATACTATTGCGTATACCGTATACTTGGACCCCATGATCCACTAGAAGTGGCGTCTCAACAGCTGGCCCTAGAGGCAAAAATTTGGAGAAGCAAGAGAATTTGAACATGGAAACCTTATAAAACGTGGTGGAAAATCAATGCCAAACCAATTGATGGAATAAATCTAATTTTAAACGGAGCCAACAAGATTTTGATTGATGTTTTTAATTGTGTGTGCTTCTTTTGATATTTAAATGGCATCTCTGCATTATTTGATTACTCCAACTATTCTTTTTCCAAACAAAATTGCATGTAGAAATCATTTTTCATTTTTATTTTTTGCAATGTGAATAAATGTGAGTGGTAAGTTAGAAGTTATTTCAAGGACAAGTAGAGCAGACTGGCCTGCAGTTATATTCTGTAAAATTAATTAAAAGTGAAAAGAGAGTAGGTGTTTGCAGTTCAGAGGAATTCTTTCTTGAATAGTATGAAGTTTGTCTGCAGAATGCCAAATCGGAGCCTGTTCATAATGCAGAAATATTGAACTGAATTCTCGGCAGCAATAGCTGACCATGCCAATTCTTAATTAGAAATGACTGGAAAAGAGAGCTCCTGTCTTCTGGAAATTCCAGGAACAATGTAGGGATAGAACTTGCTTGCCGGGCTGGCATGCCATATAGTTAACCTGCTTCATTTCCATTATTCATTTTGAAGGATCAGCATGCTTCTATGGAACAGCGTGATTTTGGGAAACGGCATTTTAAGATAAAACTCCCTTTAGCAAACTCTTGACTCTTAAATATGGCTTTTAAAGTATTAACTTCAGAAGACCAGTAATGCTTGTTCAGGAAGGCTATGTTCAACATCCTGTGGGAAGTGCAGTCACTGTCAGAGAGGGGAGTGCAGGACAGACTGGGTAAATTATCTGTATCAGTTAGGCGTCAAGTAAATTCTATATGCATGACAACTAAGGTGCGACAACTTTGTTATACACTAGTCATAGTCTTTTGTCATCAGATCTCATTCAACACAAAATATTAGGTCATATTTTATGCCTATCCAACCATTTCTAACAGTGGCATTGAATTTTTATGATCCTTCCACTCCTGTTTATCTTTTTTGTAAGGCTGTGTCTTCCATATAAAAGCAGATGGTGTGGATTTAGAAAATTGCCCTTTTGCTTCATTGTATTTTATTATGCTAGTGGGATTGATGTTTGCTGTAAAAGCTTTTTTTTAGATCCATAAGTAAAGCAACATTGTACAATAAAGATCTAACAGGTGATGATTAAAATATGGTGCATTTGAAATTTTTCTCTATTAAATTATGTTCCTTAGGGAAGAATCCACTAGGTAACTGTGTGTTTTACAACTATTACAGTAAACTAGGGTATATATTATATAATGTACATGATCAATGTGATACTGCAGGGACAGAGAAATATAATAGTTTTTCTTCTGTCCTCAAAAATAAGAGAAAACAAAGACTTACCAGGGTAAGAGACCTTCTTTTTTTTCCAGGCCAGTATAAAGCTTTCTTGTGAAAAGACTTATGAAATATTAAACTAATTTGAACTTTGCATAAAATATTAAATTAACTTTGCCTTGGCTTAAAGCCATTTCTTTGACAACTGGGAAGGATGATCAACTTAAAAGCCCTCAGGCCGATGGAAGTATAATACTGCCTGATACCATGAGGCAAATGCAGGATGTACTCCAAAATGACTACTCAATAAATAGTACCTCTGGGTTGGAGGTACAATTCCAAAGCTAATGAAAAGGTAAAAAAATCCTCTCTCATGTAAATAAATGACTTGAAATCTCATTTGCAATATTCATTACTATATTGTCCTTGGTCCAGGTAGTTAGGCTTTTTCCCCATGCATCTCCAGGAAAGCTAAGTATGTCTGTGCAGCCATGCTCCCTTGTTAGTGCTTCAGCCACAAGGCTGGAAAAGCTTTCAGCGTTGTATCTGACACTGTATTATTACGTGACTCTGCAGCTTCTTTATTAATATGCTTCTGTTGAGCCATATAGCTGCTTCTTTCAAAGAATTACTATCCTTGACAAGTACTGTCCCATCCCATGCAGCAAAATGTAGTGATTTTGTTGCAGTTGAAGGACAGAAGATCCAGTGAGATTTGAGGGAAAAAGAAAATAGTGGCTCAGAAAGCAAAGCTGTGTGTGGCTGTGCGTGTGCGTGTGCGTGTGTGTGTGTGTGTGTGCTGGTGGGGGTGTATGAAGGTGAGTGAAAAGAACAAAAATTTTTGCCTTAAGACAGTGAGTGTTTTGTAGGGGTTCCTGTTTATACTAGAAAATGTCTTCAGTATTTCTTACCTTGCAAGATCATTTCAGCATCTGCATTAACAGAAGAAAAAAAGAAGAGACAATGTAATTTTTGACAGAGATATTGTAATGTGATGAATCACTGTAGTAAATAAGCCCTAGCCAAGTTTTTTGCAAACCTGATTGCCAGTATATGCAGTATGTCTGAATGAATCAGATGCTTGATGCAAGTAAGAACCAATAAAAGGTTTTTTTGACTGCAGTTGCATAAAGATACAGTTGCCATACTAATGCTTTTATGTGATTGAAGACAAAACTGGGCAGATACGAGAGTTTCTTCACCGTAATTATCAGAGTATCAGAAGAGATCTCTTACTAGATTGCAGAAGTAGCTTAATGTTTATAAATCTCTTTTTTGGGCACGATAAGTGAATGTTGATCTGTGCAGGTCTGATCTGAATTGAGTTATCCTGACTGATGTCATCTGAGAGTGACACATCATTTCTTTAATTCGTTTTATCCCAGGCATCCAGTGTTTATGCATTTGACAACTTCTCTTTAATCTAGCTAAACAAAAACCCATCAGCACTAAGAGAGATCAGTGGTCTCTTATGTAGTTTGAGTTCCAGTTTCATCATCAACTGGTTAAATTTTTTAATTCTTAAAGAAATTGAGGGTTCATGATTCCTCTCAGGTTTACCTGTGGTAGCTGCAGGAGTTAATCACATTTTAGTCCTATGGCAGCTAAGTCTCACAGCATTTATGGATCTAAAGCTTCGTCTTCCCGATTGTGGGCTTCTCTGCTGGGGTCTTCGTTTGGAAAGACCTGGAAGAGGAAGCCTCACATCCATGTGCCTGCTTTTCTCCTAGCTGGCTGATGAGCAAGCAGTAGACTGTGCAAACTAGTTGTATCCGAGATGATGGGAGTGGAAGCAGTCTCAGGCCTATAAGATAATATGCTTGGATGGCTCTGGGAGGACATACTTCAGGGTTGCTTTTATGGCGATATACTTTTTGGAAGGTTATTATTAATAAGTAGTAGTAAGTTACTAAAAAGGCCGTCAGGGAGCTACACATGGGGAGAGGAAATTAATCAATTTGATTAATGATATCAATTTATTTTATTATTAATAATTAGTTTGGTAATACATGATTTGGTATTGGAAGGCACTTCTTCAAAAGTCATGCTTTCACACTTTTAATGAAGAAAATTCTTCAGACTGATGAAACAAGTGTGGACTATCACTTTTCTCTCTTGTCAGTGTGTCTTACATCATCAGAATGTGAAGCACAGACTTTCTTTGATGTTTGTTGTGGCCAATTTTGGCCTTGAAATCTGTGAAACAGGAACTTGAATTACTTGTTAAGACAGCTTACAGGCTGACTTTGTATTTTAACATTAGTAGAATAGCTGTCATTTTTAATTGGAAAAACCCCATTGCCAAAACACTTTGCTAAAAGTCACAAATGAGAGATTAGGGAGTGAAATGGCGTAGTTTTGTTCAAGTGAACAGATTCTTACTCAGGGAGGGGTAGAGTGATTAAAATAACCAATTGTAGTGGAAGAAACAAAAGTATATCCTCTCTGGAGTGACCAGAGAAAGGCAGCATGCAACAGAAACCCCTGAACGCCTTCAGAAACTTGTTTTCCCTTCCCTTTCCTTGCGGAAAGAGTTGGCAGTAGCTAGTAGGTTACCTCGACTGCATGTTTGTCTTGGGCAGAAATACTCTGGAAGAAACCAGCAGTTGTTTGGAGGGACAGTATATTAACAGCCTGACCAAGAAATATACCCTCTCACTGTTAGTCTGCTTACTGTCATATTGAAAACTCAGCTTAATAAGCTCCATCTCAGAGTTCTTGTTAAGCTCTTGAGAAGAGTCTGAGGAGATGGCTTGACCTTCCACAGTCTGTTCTGGTTCATATGTGCTGATGAAATTCTGGTGTGCTGGACTTACAAATGCAGTCCTCAGATGGCTAGTTGACCTGTTTGGATTACAAAGAGATGTTCTCCAGAGCTTTCTTGCTCTGCTGTGTTCTTTTTGTATTCTGCTCTTTTAGAGCTGTGCTTTTTTCATGTCTTCAGAAGTCAGGTGTAGGGTTCAGAAACTTTCAGCCTTGGAATTTTTCAATTTTTGTGTAATTGTTCTGTCTCCATTCCTGAAGAGGTAAGGGGGGTGGGGTGGGGCATGATGGCACATACAAAGGAGTGAAAGATGCTGGGTTGTTTGGGTGGTTTGTTTTTTTTAGAAATGTGAGTTCTTCTTTTTCTTTTAAACAGCTGTTAAGACAACGAGAGTTTTCTGTCTTTGGTAGTTCTCTTCCCACATGATTTTCTACAGATTTTAGAACTGCAATATACCTGTGTAACAAGGCTACAGCTAATGTGAGTTTAACAAAGCTACAGCTAACATTTAAGTTGTAAAAACAAGTGTGCAGATTTTAGTGCTTGAGAGAATGAGTTCCAAAGACAACACAAAAAATTTCTTAATTTTTCAAAAGAAAACACTCATGTACCTGATGACATGAATAGGTCTGACATTCATCACTGAAACCCAGATGACTGTTGAGGATCCTTGCTAGTTCTATATGGGGTGGTGTTTTGTGGAGTATGAGCAACAGGAAGCAAATCGTTTTATAGGTACAGAATATGTAGATATAGAACAGCATCAGATGGCTTGAAATTTTTTGTATTGTTGTTTGCACTGGATTCCTGGAGGTGTGGGTGACTTTGTAGATTTAATAATCAATTTGTCAGTTCATTCAGTTTCTTTCTTTTTCAGGGTTAAGTCATTTGCTATGTAGTTATGATGAACCTAAAGAAAAAGACTTCTATACACTGAATAATACCAAAAAATGATGAGCTTATGAACTTTATTTTCATTCTTTAGAGTAGCAGATCGATCAGAAACGTATGCTGCAGAAGAAAAATATGACAAAAAATATATTGAAAAGAGGAAGATGGAGACAGTTCATTGCTGGTGAAGGCCTACAGCTTAAATGAACATATCTGTTCCAGACACTGTACTGTTCAGAAAGCTGTCTGTCTTTCCCAATACATAGGGAATGGAGGATAGGTGTTCTGTTTTATTACCCAAAGGTATTTTGATGGCTGTGTTCAATATAAGGGAAAGAGAACTAAGTTTCCTCCTTATATCCAGATAGAGGTGAGATTAGACACATAGAAAAAAGGTTAGTTTAAAAAAAATTGCCCATTTGTAGTCACTGAAGATTATATACTAATTATATACTTCTGTTGAAAGATTAAAATTTTATTTGATATCCAGAATCCTAATTCAAAATACCAAAAAGTACATCAGTTTGTGTATGACAACAACAACAAAAGTATTTAATTGCATATGTTTGGTTCTGAAACATCTACCTTAATGTCAGTCAGATGTTTCTCAAATTAAGAAACATACCTCATTAAAAGAAAATAAACTGGAATATTTCCATGCAGCTAGCTTGACATTAATGATTTGCACAAGAGGAAAACATCACCTTGCATTTTGTATGTGCAATTATGAAGAAGGTAGACATTTCCCTGCAATATTTTGCTTTCCCGCAGTTTGTCTGTCTTTACTTTTTCTTGAGTTTGGAAGGCTCCGAATTTTATTAAACGCAGAACAGACTCAGTTCCCATTGCAGGTGAGAACAACTCAAAGCCCTTGGTGCTTCACTGAGTGTGTTCAGCTTCTGAAGAGTCAGGGTGAAAGCCACTTTCTTTGTCTAGTTACTGATTTCAGCTGAGCAAAGAAAAAAGGGAAGGTTAAAATTACAACTTGCTATGTATAGTTTGCTATGTGTATTGCTACACTCTTTGGGACTGCTTTTCTTATTAGACTAGTGAGGTGTTTTCAAAAGCTTTTTCCACATACACATGAAGCTGCTTATCTGTTACTTTGCTGCTAAAGGGACTTCTGTCAGGTTAGATCTTGTTTGGGTTCTAAACCGGGGTCTCTTACGAAATCCAGATTTCTTGGCTTTCTTGGGAGCTATGAATCCAGGGAAACATGTCTGACCCAACAGTAAGTGCATTCCTTCAGCCAGTGGTGAAAAGCACTACAACTGAGGACAGTGCCTGATATTTAACTTGTCTTTTGAAGTGTCTTGGTGATCGGGCTTCGTTTTTTCTCATCCTTGTCACTCATTGCAGTTGTCTTCTAATGTGTTACAGAACAGGAGCAAACGCCTGGAGAAGGTCCATGTTGTTCTTGGGAATAAATCCTGTGATTTGGATTCGCTCATTTCTACTCTGGCCTATGCCTACTTTCTCGACAAGGTAATGGTAAAAATGGACTGAGTGGTCTTAACTCATTTGCTCCAGGTTGTTACAGACACCTTATTGTTAAGTCAATTAAAACATACTGTAAAAACATTATTCTGGACAACGATTTTGTTATAATCAGAGGTGAGATTTTTAAATAGAAACAATGTACGTTTCTTTCTATAGAAAAATTAATGAGCAAGTATTAGGTGGCTTATTCAACAGCAGCAAAAAATCACCCCTGTACATCATTCTTTTTCCTTTCTTCTTGGTTTCCCAGTGATTCTGTGGGAGGCAAACAGAGAAAGAAGAACAAGAAAAAAAGCAATAGATGTTTTTTAAAAAATGAAGTAAAAGGGGGGGAAAATCAAACAGAAAATTCAGACTGTTTCTAATTGCTTGCTCTATTAAAACACCTTCCTAATAAAAAACAGGTCTTATTTTATGCAACTCTGACAAATGCACACCTACCTTACAGGTCAGTCCTCCTGACGTTCTTTGCTTACCCGTGTTGAACATACCAAGAAGAGATTTTAGCTACTTCACAGAGACAAGATTTATATTGGAGGAGCTGAATATCCCGGAGTCATTCCATATCTTCCGAGATGAAATCAATTTGCACCAGCTGAATGCTGAAGGGAAATTGTCTTTAACACTTGTAAACAGCAACATGCTGACAAGGTATTGCATTGTATGTACAACAAGATGGCTTATGCAGGTTTGAGCTGTTTTAAAAATTGTATTTTAAATATTTTCTGCATTAATATTGGTATTGCTGTGTTAACACAGAGGGAAAAAAAAAGTTAAAATATATTTTGTCTCTAATTATGTCCAATAAATGTAACAAACTAAATAGTCATCTTTCCATCACTTTTAATGGAATTCCCTTTTTTAAGGACTTCGCATTTTCAGCAGCTTAGATTAGATAGTTTAAGTTCAGTTTAGTTTAGATAGTCTGGAAGTTTCCTGTGACGAGTAAATAAGAGATCATATTTTTTTCCTGCTTCTTCGTTAGCTTTCACTAAAGGCATTAAGACTCTGACATTGATTTGGAGATGGCCAGCACACTTGCATAAGTGCTGTTAAGTTGGTTGCTAGATTATTGCAGTCCTTACAAACTACAGCATTTTTCTCAAAATGTCCTTGGTGCCAGAGGCTCAGAGTTGCTCTGTGAAAGACCACAGTCCATACACCTGTCCTTAAGAGGGAATATTTACAGGTCCGTAGTGAATCTTTTATAGGGAGCCTCTTTGTAATGGTCTGCCTGTCTTGCCCAGAATGAAGGATGCTGTTTACTTCCAACTGTCTTTAGAACTTCATTTAACGTAAGTAACATCCTGTTGTGCTATGGCCCCATCCTACTCTGAGGGGTTTGTAGGTTAGAATAAAAGCAGGGAAAATCTAAAATGAGAAATATGCATAAATCTCTTCGCTATTGATTCTTTAACTGCAGTCAGCTCAGTACATAATTCACTTTTCCAAAGTAAAAATTATCTATAAGATTTGGTTTTTGTTTATTACTGTCCCTTCCTGTGTTTTTTCCTTCTAAAGAATTATGATTAACGTTTCATATTATTAAATATAGTTTGGCTTTGCTATTTGCTATTATAAGCAGAAACATAAAGTGTCTAAATGCAAAAAAAAAAGATCTTTTGTAAGGTTTCAAAATACCGAATGGGGAAAATCCCAAATCTCCCCTATATAAAGAGTGATAATTTCAGTACATGTAGAAATATTTTTTTTTCAAATTACTAATTTTTAAAGATTTTGATAATGGAAATGTAAACATTTCAGTCTTAGTACTTAGTGATGTATCAAGCAATAAAACCATTGTGAATGCTTCATTAAAAAAATTACAGTTTTAGGACTTCATTGTGACATTCATTGGCTTTATAGCAGACTTCAAATAGCAATAACAATAGTGTTATAGTCCAGAATTAAAAAAAATTTTTTTGCACTGTTTTACTGGGTTGTCTAAGCAGCTAGAAATAAATATATATATAATTTTTAAATTTGCTTGATAGTGAGGATGAAAGTTTGCAGTCGGCTGTTGTCAAAGTCATCAATCCAGATGAGCAATGTGACGGCAGCCTGGAGTTAGAAGCGTCGTCGTCTGCTTTAGTGGTAAAGGAGATTCTTCAAGAGGCACCAGAGTTAATCACTCAGCAACTGGCTTATCTCCTCAGAGGTGAGAGATTACTCTTTATATTAAATACTGAAAGGTTTAATGGAGTGTTTCTGAATCTGCTCATGCAGAAAGAGTGTGATCCATTCTTTGGTTAACAATCCCTTTAAAGACCACAGGAAGCTTCATAAAAGAAGCAGGGAGTAAAGAGTTTGTTAAAGAGTAACATTATATTGAATATTAAAAATGTGCATTTAAAAATAGGCATGAGAGGTCTTTGCTGTATCACTAGACAAGAATATTAAATGGAGCTGTCGACACACCAGCTGGGTAGCTGCAAAAGCTGTGCAGTTCGTCGATTCCAGGGGCACTGTGGACAACAATATGGATTGGAATCTAATATTTACATGTTAAAGCTTCTCCTGATGGTGGTACCTTTTTATAGGATGATGGTGTGATGCAAAACTTTTACTGTTTAAAAACGCTGTAACCAAATCTTCATTGTGCTCTCCTTTTCTTTTGTATTGTATGCCAGATAGAGTACAAAGGATGGGGCTTCAATAGTCAGAAGTATTTTCATTTCTGTCTTCATAGTTCATTGTTTGTATTAGTTTCTTCAGTTTATTTGCTGCAGCAGAACTCTTCAGTTGGAAACAAAACTGGGATTGAAAAGAACTGATTGCTGCTTTTAAGTTATTTACTGAATTTTAATAGTGTTTAATGAATTTTAAAGGTTCTTGGTTTTAATTCATGTGCAACTGTTAAATGCCCTTTTAAGAAATTAATGTGGGCAAGTTTAATGAAGATTATGAAAACGTGCCTACACTTGATTTCAGAAGCTACTGGAGTCTTGGCTTGTCATTGTATTCATCACTGTGATAACTAGTGTAATGCGCATGTTATGAGAAATTACAAAAGGTAATTTTAATTTTTTTATGTTTCCATGGAAGAAGCATTAACAGTAACACAGCATTTAGCTTGCTCTTTTAGTATCTTTCCATGCTAATAAGCTCTAGTAAACCTGCCATGAAATATTTTTGTAAGGTCCAAATTTCTGTTAAGTATCTATCCAGGAATCTAGGCAAATGACCAAGCATAGTAATTGATTTTGGAGGCAGAACCAAAAAGGGCTTTTGGGGATCTCTCAGCATACCTGTTTGGTGGTGGAAAGAGTCAGGAGGCAGTGCTCTGAATCATGAACAAGAACATGTTCAAGTACTATACATGGTTGTAAGCGTCTGCATGTTTTGTCTTTCTGGTCTGTATCCAAATTAAAATAAAGTGCTTTTATTAGAGAAATACTGAAAGTGTTTGCATTAGAGATGGCACTTCCAGTTTGGAGGGAGATTGTAGCTAAATTTTTTTTTTAAATTAGTAACTTCATTTTAATTATTGTGTTTGGTAGCTTATGTTTGAGGAACTGAGTGGATATGCGAGTCCCTGCGTACCTTCTCTTGCATGGTATGAGAAATGATTGACAAAGCCTAAACAATAAAACACAGCTGCACTTGTGACTTGATGCTTTTCTACTTCTCCCCACAATGCAGTTTGTACGTGTAGAAGGGCAAGCAATACAGTGAGTCCTCTTGTGGGTCTCTTAAAATAGAAAAGGTTTTCAGTACTTTAGAACCTTCCATTGCAAATTCAGAAAAGTCAGTGAATCCCGTTACTGGTTTTGGCAAGACTAAAAAAAAACACGTCCTGGATATAAATGTATGTAGATGGCAGAACTACAAGCTGTCTGAAAATAAAAGATCAAATACAACCTACCCAAGTCTAGCTTTTGTGTTTCTCTGTATATATTATGGCCTTCTGTCAAAGTCCTTGCCCATAAAGTATAGCTTTGGAATTCATCTCACCTGTGAACATAGGAAATTAAGGGACCACATATTATGGTCTGGAAGGATGGGTGGCTGCTTCATTCTCACTACCAGTCAGTCCGTGTGTAGAGGCTCACAGGAAGGCCCGTCTGTCTGGTGGCACTCCATGGGCATAGAGCCGATGAGGAGGTCCTACTGGGTTTTTCCCACTTTGTTATGTTACTGCCAATGTAAATCTGTGTATTGTTAGCATGTATAAGTTTTGGGGCAAGTTCAGAACAGAAGGCTGAAGTGGAAGTCAAAGTGCTAAGAATTAGGACTTTATTTTCATGAAACAGCTGAGAGATCCTGACATCTGAGTCTCTGAGCTGGGAACTCATCTTTCATTTTCTGGCTTTCCAGTGAGTATTTTGCTAGAAGACTAGTAATATAATACAAATATCTCATGTTTTAATAATTATCACGTAGTGGCTGTGACAGCTTCATTTGTTGCCTCTTTTTCAAAGTTCTTTTTTCTCACAGTCTGTTAGCAATTTTTTTTTATTTCAATAACAAAGGCAGATGTTTATAACCTGCCATATTTCAATTCTGAACAAACTTCACCTGCTTCTCTGTGTTTAAAAAACAAAGTCAAGAGAAAAGACTTTTCCTGTGAAACTGAACTTTATTGATTTAGGCAGTTTAATATTTAGGGACTTTTTTTTCAGCTGAATGCTTTCCTGGTATCTTTGTCTCCCTGTCAGACATGCTATAAGTTAATTCTACCCTTGGGCTTTGAATAGAGCCTGCTTGGAGAGTCAGTGTTGTACAGCCATATTTGCCCTAAGTTAGAGCTTGTGCTGTCCCTGGATTTGTGCCAGAAGCAAACAATTATAGAACCTGCCAGAGTCTTAGGCCTGTATTATTTTATTTCCCCAGAGATGTTTACAAGGGGACTGTTGCCAAACTCTAGATCCATTAAACTGCTGAATCATTACATTTTATGTTGCAGCCAGCTGGCAAGGATGTGATTCCAGGCACTCACTGTCAGGTACCTTGGGTCAGTGCACTCTCAAAAATGCCTCCTTATGTTTATTTGTATAAGGCCTTGAAGGATGCCACAAGGTGCACAGTGCAACATGTCAATAGAGACAGATTTACAGCAAGAACATCAGCAATTTTTTTTTCATATGAGTCTGCTTTTGCTAGTTATGAGCTGCATAGTTGAGGTCTTTTCATGCCCTTTTGGGGCAGTCTGACTTTCAGTAGAGATTAGTTTGTTATTCTAGCCACCCAGATAAATGTTAAGAAATGCCCTTTTAAGGACTTTGGGAATGATGCCAATTTTTTTTGTTTGTTTTGTTTTGTTCTGTCTTGTACATTGATCAGATGATTCACGTGTTCCCTAATTGGTGCATCCTTAATAGGTATGCCAGAAAGAAAGAAGCATTTTGAACTGCACCAAATACTGCACTTATTTGGACTGGTACTTTTGGTTTTATGTATGGAAACAGTTTTCATGGAGGCAATGCTTACCCCGTGCCCTCCCCCCTCCCCCCCCCAATTACATTTTATTCCAGCTTTGTGGCTTTCCTGTTAATTACAATGAAGACTGCTTGCTTGGGTCCGTTTTACAGTTTTGGTGTGTGGGTTTTTTTGGGGTGGAGAGTGTTGAAGTATGCTTTCTGTGAGGGACTGTTGGTTTTCCCCTTTTCCCTGTCCTTTATTTTTCCAGGTCACGGAACAAAACCTCAACAGGAAAAATGCCTATGTTTTCATTGTACTGTTTCTCCCAGCCATAAACTTGTAATTCAGGAGATGCTTGTGCTGTTCTTAATGTTTTCCCAAAACGACTTCTGCCTTCATTAGATCATGTTTAATATTAATGCACAGCAATTGCTTTTGGCAAAACTAGTGCTCCACTTCTAAACTGCTTTGCAGAAAAGAATAAAATGCACTTTTTTTTTAAGAGTCCTAGCCTATTTTCTAGTGACCTCTCCTTCAGAAAAAAATATCTGTAATGTAGTGTGATGTACACAAGAAATAATATTGAATCTTGTATTACCTATTATATATTTCTTTTTTCTGTGCTTGTCAGCAGACAGAGCAGCCTCCATTACGCTTTCAGAAACCCTGGGGGAGTTGCACCAGCACTCAGTAAAATCTGCAGGAGATTTCTGAGCCCATGTATCTCTTTTATAGCAGGTACTTACAAGAGAGCACATGACTAAAAGGAGTACTGACCTTTGGCCAAGCAAAAGTACCTTGAGTGAACTGTTTTTCTAAACTACCTGGACCCTTAACCCTCACAGGGATGCTGAGGATGCTTGGGAGAGAAGACATATGTGCCTTTCTTTCCTGCTGATGAGAATAGTATTAAAGAATGAAGGAAGAATAAATATTGATCTTGGGGCTTGCTGACACCCTGTTAATTTGAGAAGGATCATTTTCTTGCTTTCATCCTAGCAGAAAAGTTAGCAATTGCAAGCACTACAGTATTGCTGTGACAAGCAGGAAAAATAGCCTTTTAAAAACCTTTCTAAGATGTCTGCCTATGATGAGGCATTATTTCAGGCTGACTGCATTTCATTCTTGTATTAAGTGATAAATCCCCAAATTTCTGAGTTTGCTTTGCTCTTTGAAGATGTCACCTCTGATCAAAACATGCAAACAGATAGACCCTGAGATGAACTGAGCGGTGAAAGGCAAAGGCTTCCAGTTAGATGCTGCAGTACAGTGCATGTCTAAACATACTCTGATTTTACAACTTTGCAGTGATGTCTGTGTCCTGCCAAAGGTGAGATCAAATCCAAGATGGCCTCACCATTGAAGAAACTGAGAATTTCTCACACATGTGAAAGCAGGAGACAAATGCACACTAGTACCTGTAGAAATGCATGGTAGGCTGCAGCAGCATGTCCTTTCCATCCCTTTTCTTTGGGGAATAGATAAAAAAATGTAAAAGTTTCCTTCCACCAATCCATGTGTTTAGGAGAATTAAGCTAGTTTTATTGGCATGAGCAATGCTGCTGCAACACTATAGTGGAACTGCATTGGTATGAAAGAAATCCGTGTACTACTTTAGCAAACAGACACTTATGATTTTTGGTGCTGCGTAGCTGCTGTGGTTTAGGCATTTGTTAAAATCACAGCCAGATACTGACCTGGCTGCTAGAACTTGTCTTGGTGTAACCACAGCTTTCTGCTGCCAGTTCTCCTATTTCCTGCAGTTGGAGAAATACAAGACTCTTCCTCTTCTTCATTCAACTCCTTTGCTGTCTTGCCTCCCAATACCCTTTTGCTTGGCTCTAGAAAGGCTGGGTGACATAAAGCCTGGAGCTAGTCAGTTTAATTTGGTGGCCCAGCCCTGAACTTTACAGTAGAAACTGCCTGCACTGGATGGGAACATTACCTATTTGAAGTACTGACACAGAAAAAAGGTTAATTAAATAATCTATTTCATTTTATTGTAATAGTATGGGAATTGTTTCTGTGAGAAACAGGAAAAAATACTTCTCCTTGAATTCTGAGACTCGGAAACTATCTTCATTTGACTGTTTCTGTATGGTTGAGCTTTTATTATGTTTTAGGAAGGACATATTTCTGCATTTGTCTTGCAGCTCAGCTGAAATCCAGGACTGACTAGATAAAAACTGTGGTATAGTTATTGCTCAATTCACAATCAATCCTGTAATTAGGCTGAAATGATTTGTGGTATATGGAGCTAAAATGAATCAGAAGTTGCTGACCTGACACCAAAGCCACTACGTAGTAGTTATTTCTGTATAATTAGGCAGACAATGAAGCTCATGCCATGTTGCCTTCAAAACTGATGAGCTTGGTTGGATATAGAACTCAAACCTCTCGTTTTACTGCATTTTCCAGTATGTTTTTGTTAAGATTTTCCCTTCTTTGTCTTCCCCAAATACTTTCCCTGCCAAAGCACACACAGCTGTGGTGAAAGTTTGATACATTGCGTGTATGAGGACCTATGCAGATGCACAGACTGCCTAGCTCATCCTAGTGCTGCTGGGAGGCTGTAATGGGGTGTGCTACAGCCTCCCTCCCATACGTAATTGTGTGTTGAATTTGAGCATGCATTATGGGTCCAGTACTTTCTGCTGGAGTCTCCATTTCCTCTGTGTGTGGGTGAGCAATTTCTCTGTCTGCTCCTGGAGGAAGAAGAAAAGGGTGCTGAAAAAGCAGAAGATTGTTATTGCTAAAATAATTTCATGGAACCTGGTCCCTGAACTGCCATTTATCCAGGTGCAGCTCAGACTCAGCACACTCTGACTAAGAGTGTGCCGTGGGCTGTCTAACTCATTCTGGTCACTGCCCTTCCCAAGGTATGGACAAGAATATGTAGCACAGGCACTGTTACCTGGTTACAGGTGGGAACTACGAAAGGATATTGTTAGATAAATTATCCTGGCGGCTACTGATTGAGAAACTTGCTTCACATAAAAGGGATTGAAAAATAGGCCTTGCTAATATATATATAGAGACAGAGAGAGAGAGATCTTGGGTGCTTTATATGTCAGTTGTTTACCTGTAGACATCTGAAATCTGCTTGCTGTAGAGCCATGTTTTGTGTACCTAAATTTACAAATGTCAGTCTGGGTCAGTATACATGATTTTCACGCAGTCTGTATTTCTTTAATATTTTTGATATCAGATAGGGTAGGAGCATTGTCTTAAAGTGATGGTAAGACTGACATAAAGAAGAGGATGCTGAGAATTAAAATAGTATTGGCAGTGACAATATCTGTAACAGAAACACAGAATGGAATTTCACATACGTGACTTTCCAGAAATTAATATTGGATGGGGAACGGCTTTTGGCTTGTTAAGCATTACTTATTATTTAATCCACATAAGATTTGTCTAATAAAGAGGTGTGTACTTAGCACAGCAAAATTGTTTTGTGTTGCCAGTGCTTCATGAATGTTGAAGAAAGGCTTTTTGTTATTTTATGTGATGACGGTGTAGGAGAAAAATGGATACATACTAGGTGTTTGGGTCCTAGTCAGTCTAGTGAGATTGAGAATGGCTGTGTCCAAGTTTTTCTTTTTCTCTCTTGGCTCTGTGCTAAAGCCTAAACATTTTGGCTTACAATATACTATTGTACTGATTTGCTCGTTGACCTGGCATGATGCAATGCAATCATACGATTGTTTGAAATCCCTGTGCACAGTACAGTAATAAATAATTTCAATGCTGAAGTATAGTATTATCCTTAATTTAGTGTGAATAATTGGAAGCTAAGGCTATCTTTGGGTATACTAATAAATGGGATCCCAGTCTCCAGGGAATGAAAGGGTGACTTTAAACGTTGAACCACCAGGAATGTTCCATCCAGGATGGAATATATGCAGCACATAGTTGTCTGAAAAGACATCAAACTCACCTCTGTACTGTAAGACCACACCAATTATGGTGAAGTTATTTATTGGATTATGTTTCTCTTAAATTTCAAAAATGATTGCATCGTTTTGTTTTGCTGAATATGCTGTGCTTTTTTGGTATGTTCATTGATGAGGAATTGACTGGAGTCAGTTACACCAAAATGACCAGTGACTTTAAGATCATCTTGTCCAACCCCCCTGCCACATGCAAGGACATCTTTCAGTAGATCAGGTTGCTTGAAGCCCTGTCCAGCCTGACCTTCAACACTCCATGGATGGGGCATCCACAGCTTCTCTGGGGAACCTGTTCCAGTGTCTCACCACCCCCAACGTAAAGAATTTCTTCCTTAGGTCCATTGTAGCGGTTCATTGACACATCTGTAGAAGGAAGGTTGCCAATGTGGATTTACTGTTTCCAAGCTTACTGACGCTTGGTCTAACGCTTAGAGAGAGGAACAAGCCCTAGTGTCCCACTGCTCGCTAGTGGCCGTGCCATAGAGCTGTGTTAGACATATAGAAGCATGCTGCGCACCATGGCAGCACTGGGGCCAGCCGGTTAGCTGTAGCATAGGCACTGACAAGCCACCCAGCTCAGATTTTAGAAACTGCCTTTGTGTTAGGAGGATGTTTCTGTGTGAAAAGCATTCAATATCTATTTCAGTGAACTTGTCAGTGGAAACAACCTCCAAGAAGGAAAGGGCTTGGATGGCGGTACAGTAAACGTTCTTGTTTCTGTAGTACCTCTTTGCTGTTTGCAGGAGGCATTGATTTTTGTGTTTCAATGTTTCAGGAAGCATTCTCTTCAAGTGCTTGTCTTTGGAGGCTGACAGAATTACAGAGCAGCAGGAGAAAGTGCTGTCAATCCTAGAGGAAAAGTTTCCAGATCTTCCCCCACGAGAGGAAATTATCTCTGTTCTCCAGGAGACTCAGTTTAACCCACAAGGTAGTGCAACTTGCCTCCATTTTTCAGACCTTTTATAAATTTAGTTATGTAACTGTATCAGAATGCTGGCTCGTTGTGTGTGGTGAAAATAAGTTGCAGCATGCTATCTTCATTGACAGTTACATGTATTATATTTAATTTTAAGTTAAGCAGCTTACATTCTGAATCATGGAATTTAGATTTCTGTTGAGGAACTACTGAATTTTTAAATAATCTTGTATTGTTTTTACAGATAAAGTAAACATGGATTTATTTCATGTATTGCTTTTACAAGTGTATGCTAGTCGAGAATTTGTGTTGATGAAGTATAGGGGCATAATCAATATGCAGAGATTATACTGCAATTGCCCACATGGTGTGGGAGTGGGTTTTATCTTCTGACCCTTCCCAGGTTTATTGAGGTCTGTGTACAAGTGAAGTGAATTTGACTTCAGACTAAGATTAAGGAAGCAGTGGGAAAATTGCAGTTCTTTCATTTTTTTCTGCTAGAAATAGCTGAATACAATGTCATTTTTTCAGTCCTCAAAAGTGCCAATGTTTGAACCCAAAATTTGGTAGCAGGCTTTTGAAGGGATGCTCTGGAAGCCTGAAGAAAATTGTTACAACTCTCACATTTTTGACTCTTTGTTAAACAGCATTGGCTACCAAGTTGTTACCAAAGACTGAGCACTGAATTACTGAGGTATTTCTTTGTTAGATATATCGTGTATGCACAAAGTCCATGCAGACTTAGTCTTTTTTTTATCGTTCTCTGCCCATCCACAGAATCCTCTCATCTGAATTCAGACAGTCAGCCTGAGATGGCTGCCCTAGCTGGTGGTTAAGAACAGAATTTGAGGTGCTGCTTCCTTTGCTTGCTCTTTCAGTGAGGTTGCAAGCTAAATTAGTTCATGGCTATATATCTCCACATAGTTCCCTGAAGTTCCTCCAGACATTAGTCAAAGAATCGTAGTTCAGAAATTAACTGAATGCAGCCTGGATTGGAGAGACCCAGTGAAAGTGGCTTTTATGGAGCTCAGTTCTTAGTTCTGCAAGTTGCCTGGGAAGATGGTGTAGTAATGTTTGTCATAGACTTGGCCCATGAAGTTTACCCTGATGTCCTATGCAAAATTTGGACAAGTAGATACAATAGATTCAATCTGCATGGCATTGGTTATCAATAATTTTTATGTGCCATATGAGGAGGGCAACGTCATACGCTCTTTTTTTTTTTTGTCCCATAGCTGCTGTTTGCTGTGTATTACAAGGTACATACTTAACACTGCATATATTCATGTGGCATTTGTATTAGTAAGGTGCTGTTGAGTTTCTAGAGCCCTTTGAAAGCACTAACCTCTGGTGAATATTTTACCTTATATACCTGTTATTTCAGGCACTATTAGGACAATTCAGCAAAAAAGTTCTCAGTTTCATGCAGAAATAATAATTTATTGGCCTGATTTCGTGAATTCATTTGTTATTTGAGGCACAGTGGGCTGTAGCCCACCAGAAAGTCTACTGGTTACCTATAAATATTTTTAAAAGGAAAGATGCATAAATATAATAAATATGTGAACATGAGCCAGTTCATCTTGTCATTAAATTGAATGCAGTAGCTGGACTCTATACAGCAACAGTAGTGAGAGGATTCATTTCTCTGGCTTAAGTTGGTATTTGGCTCCCTCTTAAAAATCAGTCATGCAAACACATTTTGGATGTTAAACTGCTAAGCTTTAAAAGTCTGTGGACATTTTAATTGCCACCCTACACTGAAGTAAGTGGCTTGCTGCTTTTTTATATAGACATTTGGCTATCATGTCTGGAATTTGATTGTGTGATATGGCCATGTTCCTATACATGGTACATATTTGAGAATCTTTACAGCATTTTAGACAGACATCTCCCATTAGAGAAACTTAGTCACACGGATTTTCAATACATTGTACTTAAACATATCAACATGTCTGATTGCAATGTGAAGCAATTCCAATTCTACACTGTTGCTTCTGATGATAATATGGACTTCTGTTTCTATGGTCCATAAATATCTAGTTGGTTCATTCACCGTCTGATGTACATAAGAAAACCCATTGGTGTTGGTATCAGTTTGTGAGGAAGGTCAGAAAGGTTGAATGACTTTGTATTTACAGAATATCTTAAGTGCTTTGCTTCTGAGTATTTTATAAATACCATAGTATTCCACATGTGCTTTTCAATATATTACTCATTCCAGAAGTGTTTCATGTTAGTGATTTTGTATTAGACCATAGGAATGGTCTATCTATACATTTATCATCAACTCGAATTCAGTTAGCTTAAAAAATGTGAGTGTTCACACAACTTCATTGCAGGAGACTTAATTCTTCATCCTTTGCTTCCCCCCAGCCCCTGGCCTTAAATCTCTTCCTTGCTTAAAAAAATCTCTCTAGAAACATTAAGCATTGAAATATTAATGTTGGTTTTAATTTTCTCATAGAATGGTCTAAAATACAAAAGGCTCAACATTAAGGTCTAAGCTGTGTTTTTAATTTATGTTGCTGCATCTGGTCAGCTGTAGACACTTGTATGTATTGAAATTCCTTTCTCTTCTCAAACAGGTGTAAGTACTGAGGAGGTTATGCTGAAGGATCTCAAGGAGATTTCAGATGGAGAAATCAAAGTAGCAATTAGTACTGTGTACATGACACTAGAGGTAAGAGGAAACGAAAACAGCATATTGGTAAGCAGCCCTATTGCATACAGAGACAGTTCTTTAGCAAAGATTTTGAGCCAGTTATTTTCTCAAGATTATACATGAGCAGAATTCTCAGTGATTTAATTAACTTTGAGAGAAGCAGTAGCTGTTTGTAGTCTGGCTTACGTTATTATGCATCTGATCATTTCTTCCTGTTAGTCTGTACCATGGTGTGTTAAAACAACGGCATCAGCAAATTGCAGCCTTTGGGTGAATTGAAGGTGTGAGCTTTCTGGCATACTTTAGTAGGTAGGTGCTAACTAGGACTTTGTCCTACCTTTCACTTACGGTGTAGCATACAATTTATAAAGCCAGTCTAACACTCTCTCAGCTTTTTGAGAGGAGGGGATATTCTTTTATGCCTTCTATAAACCTATCTTGATACTGTGTAATGAAGTGTGTCCATTGCCATATTGCCTGAATTAAAATGTTGGTAGAAACAAAAGGACGTCAATGGAGCAGAAGTTCCTAGAATTTTGATCTTTTGGATCAAAACTACAGATTTGTGTTTTTGAGTATCCCTGAGACAGCCTGAAAGTGGCTGCTTGGGTTTTCTTTCTTGACCAGTCCCAAACATTTTGTAATTGCTTAGGGAAAAATCTTGTGTAGTATGTTTTGTATCATTATTTCAAGATTATTTGTGTTATGGATATTAATAATTATTTACCGTGACCTGAACTAGATATAAATGTTTCTGGCCAATATATAAAAAAATGAATTAAAATATATTAAAGTTTAGATCATTGAACAAGTATGACATGGCACTGTTACTTCTGATGGAAGTTTACATACTGGTGGACTGATTAATAATAAAACTAACTAGACTGAAGAAAATCTCAACAGCAAAGAGAGACTTTTGCGTAGTATGTATTTGCAATTTACAGTCTCAACGTTTGCCTGAAGGTCACCCATACAAAAGTATTTGACATGCAGAAGAAGTTGTCATCTTCTACTTTTACGTTTTACTTTAATCAAAACTTTAGTTTACTTCAAATGGTACTAAAAAGAATCACTTAAAAAAATCACTTGAATAGTTCTTCCCTGTGTATATCCTATGAGATTTCTTACAACATGTCTTTTGTGATGCATTTTACAAAACATAAGGTGCTTCTGTGGTTGAAAAAGTTTGTGGTGTGATCCAGCTAATAATTTTCCATATATTTCTGTTTGCATACTAAAATATACAAAGCAAATTGGCTAGCAAAGCTTCAAGAAATGAAGGAAAATCTGTTAGTTCCCTGCTTAGTTTCTCAGTGTCAGGCAATCTTTACCAGCCACCAAATGTGCATTGCTTTATGAACCATAATTTTTCTCCTGAAAATTATGCCAAGGTTGGGAGGAAGGGGGGTGGGGGAAGAGTATTGCAAGATAAATCCCCAAAAGAGGAAATGGGATTTAAAAAAATTGTTTATAAAATCTTCCTGTTCTTTTGTTTTAAATCTTACTCTCTTATTCTGTCAGTTCCAGTGAATGGTGGACACATAGGGCTAGTAATTAGGAGCTAGCTCTAACATTCCTTTTTTTTTTTAAATTTATTTTCTTTTTAGTCTTGTTTAATATACTACATAGAATGCAGGCCTTGCACTCCACAGATCTAAGCTCCAGCTAAATGTAGGTGAACTCATCTTTACTACTCTACATACTCAAAATAAATCATAACCTAAAACTTGTCTTCCTTTTGGCCACAACTCACAAATTGAATTTGTCAACAGTAGGTTTTCATAGTCCTAAAAGCAGGCAAATTTTCAAACTTTTTTGAGTGATTGTGTAACATTTTGTGCTGACATCCTTTGTTCAAGGAGTGTCAAGTCTGGTGGTCAAGCAATAAATGTTTCATAATTGTTTTTGTTAGGGTGTATCTAGCGGTCATCATGGAAGAAAAAGGAGATTCATTTGCATGTAAAAAGAACAAACTGCTCAGTGTTTTACTGATGTTAGGTCGTTTTTAATCCCAAACTGTTAAGTAATTTTATTACTAGAATTTTTGATGGTGTTTTTCTGGAAGTTAGAAGTGTATCTCTTTTCTTTCTGCTCTCTGTTGTTCTTCTGTGAATAGTTTGCTTCATAAAGAGCTAATTTTTCAGGGGTGCAGCTGCTTTTTTTCTAGTTATAATGTTTTACAAAGTCACACTTTATACTAAAAGAACTCTCAGTTTCACAGTTGGGATGGAGGTCAGTTTTGCATTTGCTGCATTACTGCCCTTTGTTCAAACATTTTCTGAACTCCCTGATTTACAGTGCTTGACCAGCACAAGACCTTTCTTACTTGCTCTTATTAGAGCCAGGGATGATATCGTCTGCATGATGGTAAAGCAGATGGCTTGTAAAAACATTCTGCGCTTGTTACTTCACTCAGTATCAGAAACGTGATACATAGAAGGGAATTATAGACAAAACTGTCCAGACTTGTCTGTCTATTCAGTTTAGAATTCTGTTATGAACTCAGAATACACGAACTTCAATGACTTCAGAATTTTCTCAGCGATAACAGTGGTCATTTGTTATTCATCCTCAAAGTGCTCTACAGAAGTTACCTGACTAAACATTAAGGGAACATGAAGAACAGGCTTGGCTTTGTTGCAGGTGTTGAATCCCTAATGTGTTCGCTTCTTCAGAAATCTCACAAGGTTTTTTTTGGTTTGGTTTTTTTTTTAAATCAACAGGTATATAAAAGTATCTTTCATTAAAGTGTTTTCTGTAGGCTTGATTATTTGCTGTGGTTCAATGGTCTACCATGTAGGTGATAACTGCTAAGAACAAAGGTGATGATTATATGATTATACTTGGCTAGAGTAAGCTGTTCACAAGCATGCATCTCCTGCTGTGTTGTATATGTATGATGAAGAGTGAAAGTGTTGTAGCCCGACACTGAAGCTCTGATTTCAGTTAGAGTATCTCAATAGTAAAGATGGAGATCACTTAGGTCTGGTATTCTAACAAATGTCACACCTCAGTAGCAGATACTCAAATGATTCTAAGTTTTTCTTATTTCTTGTTTTATGGCAAATTTTACAGATCTTTACTGAAAGTAGATTCAGAAAAAATTCTCTATTCTTGAGAGGGTGGATGCTCTTTTCAGCAAAGTCTTGACCTGGAGCTACGTTCCTTTCCCTTCTCTACTGCTGATTTCCTATGCTAAATAAATAATTTTTTTCCGCAGTTTCCCCTCTGTAAATGAGGATATTAATTTCATAAATGTGCAGTGTATTTAAATTAATTGAAGCTTGCGTTAGATATGTTGCTATAAACCCTATTTTTGTCAGTATTGCTACAGATTCCTAGTATCTGTGGGAATGTTTTCTAAGTTCTGTACTTTATAAGGAGAGAAATGATGGTAACTAATAAGTCATCAATTTTAAGTTAATACTCATAATTAGTTCTAGTACTGTTGCATAGCAGTACTCAGACATGTAGGACACATGCAGCTATGCTCCTGCTCTCCAGTTTCTCATGCGGAAAGACAAGAATGCAAAAGTAGTAGTGTGATTGATCTCAGTGCTTTATTTGTATGTACATACTGATTTCAATCAACAGTGTGTGATTAACATCCATTGTCTGTTGGCTTACTAGTTGTCAACTGATTTTTAAGTGTGTCCTGGTTTCAGCTGGGGGAGGCTTAATTGTCTTTCTAGTAGCTGCTACAGTGTTATGTTTTGGATTTAGTATGACAATAATGTTGACAACACACTGATGTTTTCAGTTGTTGCTAAGTAGTGTTTAGACTAAGTCAAGGATTTTTCAGCTGGCCCAAGGGGTATTGCATACCATGTGATGTCATGCCCAGTATATAAACTGGGAGGAGTGGGGCTGCAGTGAATCACCACTTGGGAACTAACGAGGCATCGCTGGCGAGTGATGAGCAACTGCATTGTGCATCACTTGTTTCGTATATTTCACTCCTTTTATCATTATTACTGTCATTTTATTGTTGTTGTTTCTTCCTTTCTGTTCTATTAAACTGTTCTTATCTCAACCCACGAGTTTTACTTCTTTATTTTTCCCCAATTCTCCTCCTTCTCTCACTGGGGGAGGGGGGGCAGTGAGTGAGCAGCTGCGTGGTGCTTAGTTACTTGATAAAAGTGAATCTTTCAGATATTAAAGGGATAGACAGTGTTGTCATTAGTGATAAAGGCAGGGAAGGCATTTCGTGTGGATGTGTTTAGGTTTCTATAAGAGTCTATATGCAGCTTTGTATTTCTTGAGATAACTACCTTTGGATCTGGGCTTCCTGGATTTAGGTGGCATTAAAGCTGTAAGGTGAAATCAGGCCTGTGTCTCCAGTGACTGGCTGCCAGAGCGTATGCTACTTGGATTTCACATGCATAGCAGCATTTTTCAAGAAAGCGACAAAAGAAAAGTGGCAGCGCCCAGATCGCAGTTATTTTTATTGCCTTTGCCGGAAAGTTTCCCCAAGTCATAATAATGATTACTCATAGGATATTGTAGCAAAATTCAGTGCATGCGTTACAGTTAATTTCTGTTACATTATGTTATACCCTGAGAGTATATTTTGCTTGTTCCCTGCTGGAATTCTCTTGGAAATGAGAAATATCTTCTCAATGTGACTTTCTGTGAAAGTCATTTTTTTCCTGAGGAAGGAATACTGCCTTTGTAAATTGAACTCTATTCTCTGCTTTCTTAAGTCTAGTGCACCAGAACAATCCAGTTTTCATGAGTGTTCAGTTTAGTTGAAATGGCTCATGACATTGTAACTTAGTAACATGTTTGTTGGACTAAATCCTTAATCTTTTGATTCATGAAAATCTATTCTAACTGCTGACAGAACTTAGAGTAACTTAGCAAGACAGAGAATCGAGTTTCTCCAGGGAGAAGCAGGGTAGTCAGTTGAAAACAAGGCAAATAGTCTATGATTGTCTGCTATTGACTGAATATGTGTGTTCTGAAGGCTGACTGATCTGCTGAGGTTCTTGTCCATGTTTCTGGCCATGGTATCTGAATAGTTCATAAAGGCAATTTGCAGGTTGTTGAGGTTGTGTAAGCTTTTATTGTTGTAAGGTTGGAGCCACCCCTATGGGGGTACCAACCAAGAGAAAATGTCAGAGCCTCAGTGGGGGCTGCTGTCACCAGTGTTGTTGCCCCAAGAAAGTGACCTGCAAGTTCATGCTGGCTTGACTGTCCTTAGGTAGAATCTAGTAGTCCAAATGAATTGAGGATGGTACCAAGGGAAAGTTCTGGCTCTTGCAACAGCTTTCCTCTTTGTGGCTCTGTGTCTCAGAGAAACTCACAGTAGCTGTTCCAGCAACAGTAACAGAAAATTCAGAAATGTGTGGGCACACAGTGGATCTGCTTCCTAATGAATAAATAGTCTGATCTCAGAGAGATGGTTTAATTTTCAGGCTGTTTTGTAGTAGTAGTATGGCATGCAACTATGTTACTAATTTGGACAATTTTATTTGCGTATTTTGAAAAGTGATGCTTTTAATACATCTGTAAAGGAAATCAAGAATCTCTGTCTCAGCTGGAGCATGTCAAACAAGTGCTAGGAAGACTATTGCACACAGTTAAGTGATACTACAACAAGTTTGGAGGTTTGAACTTTTGTTTTCTGTCTGTAATGATTGGACCATAGTTATCTAGTTGGGAACTTTTTTCTTGCAGTATAAATAAAAACATGTTTTAAATGGCATCAGATTGGTCCATGAATTTGTTTTTAATGCTAAAAACAAAACAAGAAGAAAACCCCAAGTAAATATGTTAACATTTAATCTTCCAGTAATGGAATTGGAAACAAAATTCTCAGTAACTTACAATAGCAATGCTGTTACAAGTATTTTTCTGATGCCTGTTGTGAGAAGTTAGGGTATGTAAAATAAATGATGTATGGAGCTGTAGGAATGCGACTTTTGCAGACTACCTTATGTCTAAGGAACATTAAACATAGGGTTCTCGTTTAGCAAATAAATAACCATTCATTTCAGTGGCTGCATAGTCTGGACTTTTGTGCATATTTTTGCAAAGATGAGAAGAGGCCATTAGGGATTTAATATAAAATAAATCGCCAAGGGGTCTTCTTGTAGTCCTAGTCTTTCTGCCACATGGTGTGTCACTAATGTGCATAAATGGGCTTAAATGAATTTGTTATCTGTATTACATTTGCAATATGTATATATTTATATATTATTTTTTAATTGTGTTTAAAAATAAAACATTAAATACATCATTTCTGAGAATTGAAAACATACCATTTGTAAATAAATCAACCTTAATTAAGGTCTTAAAATGTCAGTGTGTGAGATCTGCCTGTAGGAAAATGTATAACATACATAGTACACAAAGCTTGAACATACTTTCATTTGCTTTTTTAGAAGTATTAGGAGGGTCAAGTCATCATGTTATAGGACTGAGTAATGCAGCCAAACATGCATTAATGTAAATACTGTACTCATGTTTAAATGTCAGACTGTCGTGTTCTGGGGGACGGTAGCTGTTCTGTTGATGCCTCAGGTCAGCTGAAGTACCCCAGTTGTAGTGAGTACAGTCCAAGATGAGGAGAGCTGAGGCAGACCTGCTGAATTCTCCGATTACAGTGATTATCAGGATAGTTTCTAGTTTTAAAATAAAGACCAAATCCCTTCCAGAAGATGATGTGAGGGTCATATGAGCTAAAGTTCCCCTATGCAGTGACATGCTTCTGCATGAAGTCATGTAAGATGTCAGGCAAGGTGTTCGTTATGGTCCCTTGTGATGTAAGAAAAATGTAAACTTGTAAAACTGGCAAAGACCATTATATTTATCAATCAGTCCAATTCCTGTGCTTAAATCATTAAATAATTATTTATTCAACTGTCATTTTTCAAGGTGTATTTGATTATTTTATTCTATACTGCTGTCATAACTCATAGTAAACCAGAAGCATCAGAGATTTGGTACTTGCAGTATCTCTTTGCGAATGCACAAGGTATACGGTGATATGGTCTGCAATGGTATGTATGTAGGATTTCAGTTTATTTTGGTGTCTGAAGAAATTGGATAGACTTCATCTGTTAGACCAGATGTGACACAAATTGTAAATTTAGCCCATGCTATAGTTTATGATTTTGCCTTTACTGGTTTTGTTCAATCTTGGTTCAAAAGTTAATAAACAAAGTAAAATAACTATGCGAATTATTAAAGGAATAAGCATAGACATTACATTAATCGACTAACATCACAATAAAAATGTGCTTGTGTTTACAAGTACATTGTTCAAGAAAATAGACTGCATTTTCTTTTGTATCATTTATGAAATGTGTTAAAGAAATTAAGACATTTTCTTTATGAAATACAGCTGTATAATATACACTATCTCTCAGCTAAATAAGATGCTATCATCTACAGTATCATTATTGGACTGCATTCCTGACTTCTACAAAGCTGACTAATTTATCATTTGTGTACTCTCCTAGTTCTTGTCAGTAGCATCTCAGCTCAGCTGCTCATGGGGCATAGACATTGACAGCGGGAGGTGCTGTTTTGAGAAACGTTCAGCATAAAAAGAGTTTTTTCTATGCAATACAATACACTTTTTAAAAAATTTCAATGTAAAACCTAACTTGGTCTTTTAATATTTTAAGATCTGGCCATAATGCATGAGAATATAGGAACTGATAATAGTTAGGGATAACAACAATATAAATATTGCAGAAAAGTTAAATTTTATTTTCTGCTATTTAGTTTATGTTTTTTTCTTTGCTGTTGTGTGGGAAACAACTTAATTAGAACATTAAACTGTTGATCCAGAATTACAATATAATTCCAGCCATAAGTAAAAGAACTTCTTTGGGGTTTGGTAGAGTTAGTGTTGCATTACTACAGAAGACAGCAATTCTGCCCACAGGAAGTGACAGAGAGATACAGGGCATTTCTGAGCAAATGTCTGTCTTGGTGACTGCTTTTGTGTTTTTCATTTTGAAATAAATATCCCCCCCCCCCCCCCCCCCCCCCCCCCCCCCCACC
>NW_010972687.1:3220411-3289773 GCF_000737465.1 Haliaeetus leucocephalus | reverse complement strand
TAGTTTTGTTTGATTTGTTTTTTTTTTTTTTTTAAAAAAAAATCCCCCCCCCCCCCCCCCCCCCCATTTAAAATCATGCAATATTTATTTAGAATAGTGATATTTTGATGCAGAAAACCAACAAAATATGTCTGCTGTGTCTTGAAATACTCTTTTTGTTCATTTGTTTGACAAAGCATGTGCCTAAAATGCCTTCTGAACTGCAGCGTAAGTGAATGCTTAACACCAGGTAAACATTAAAATAGCCTGTGTTTTTAGCATAACCATTAAATTTTATACCTTCTGCTACATATCAGGTGCCTAGTTCTGAAGCTATCAGTTATTTTAAGATGTAGGAACATTTTGGAATTTTGAATTAGTCAGATCAAGTGCTCTGTAAGATTTTTCAGCATTTATGTTCTCTGGTTAGATGATGACAGGGAAGATCCTCTTTTTGATTCTGTGTAACTGGGTACATTCTAAGGGTTACTTGAAGTCAAGTGGTTTGTCTGCTGAAAAATTCAGGGTTTATTCAATTTTATATACATTTTAATATATTTCATTTATAATACAGGGATCAAAAAAATACACAATTATTCAAGTTGAAAACCTTCAGCCCCTATTTGAGTACTCAAATTTAGAGTAGCTAAGAATGCTAGCTGTAGTTCTACCAAAGAATGCAATTTTTCTTTCTCTCTTTCTAGGAGGCAGATAAAGTTTTTCTCAGAAAGATCACTGCTTCTGTGTTCAGAATTATTTACAGCTTCTGTGCCTCTCTAACGAAATGTAGTTTTTGTCATAAAGCAGCTGCATGAATGTTATTCACCAAAAAATATCCTTTTTTCTGCAACTCCATAGCTAGATTGCTTGTTTAAGTTTTATTTTTTTTTTTATTTAAGTGAATCCACATTAAGTCTAACCTGCAGGCTCTTTGACCCCAGAAAACCTGACATTCAGAACTCTTGTGTATGTTGCAAATATTGCAACATCTTAGTTTTTGACCGTTTTTTCCTTTTCTGTACAGACTTAATAAATAAAGTATCAAATGAAAATTCCTTCAAGGTAATTTTGCACTGTTTTGAGGCTAGAGACTTTTATTATTTTTCTCCATAAGAAATTCTATTAATTTCTATGTATTACTATATTACTTTTAGTTCAGAAATTGCCCCATTTCTGAAATAATTACAATACCTTTAGCCAAAGTTGCTAAGTCCAGATTGAATTTATTTATTAAGATAAAGACAGTAGGAAGTATTCAAGGTCTTAGGTAGGTTTTTAGCATTTCTTTTTTTTCCTATTTACTTTTTTTTTTTAATTACTTTATCTGAAGAATAAATCTCCATAATATGAGTTTCATAACTTTCTCCATATTTGTGATTTGTGGTTAATAACAAAATCATGCTTTGTCTGAAAACTTAGCTATGGAGAGATATTCCTTTCTCATGCTAGCATAATTCTTGTGGTTTTATACAAGGCCACAGACTTCTCATTACTGTTTAGGTAAAAGAAGGTACAACAGGATAGTTTCTTCAGCTGTGATTGTGTAGCTCTCAATGCATCAGAATTTCTCATGCTCGTCAGGCTGTCTTCCAGGATTCTGACAGTCCCCTTTCCTTCTGAATACGAGATAAACACAGCACTTAAGCTGATAGAAAACAGGAAAAAGTTTATTGAGGCCACTAAGTTTATGCCAAATGGAAACTATGGCAGCTGATTATCTTCCCCAAATAAGAAAAAAACACAGTATTTGCATTGTAGAGAGGGGGAATTCAGGCATATATACAACCCTTTCACACTTGGGAGAATGTTGTAGTCAGTTCTGTAAGAAAGAAATAATGAATCTGAATATGGGTTGCTTGGTTCTTTGGCTCAGGTCAAGCAGGACTATAGAGTTAGTAGTAAAATCAGAGAACCTGGCAGAATTATCTGTCTTCGTTGCCAGATTTTTCTTCTTCCTTTGCATGAACAATGAAACCAGTTGAAGGTAATCTCTTCTACCCTGGATTCTACCTTTGCCAACAGAAGCTATTAAATGGTATCTATTTATTGCCAGTTCTGGTTCTTTTTATGGAAGGACAAATCTCACTACTAGGTATTCTGTAACCTCACTGCATTTTAGCATTTCTGTCTTGCTGTTCTTGCCTTTTTCTTGGTCACATTTCCAATGAATTTTCATAAAACATGACTCTCCCTTCCTCCTTCCTCTCCAGGGGGTGGGGAGGGGGGCAGAGAAAAAAAAAAGATGTAGACTTGCAGAAACAGAAAGGTAAGAGTAAATGGAGTTCACAAGGAATCTTCTTGCGGTCCAGTCTTCTGTTTTTTCCCCCACTGCAAGACTGCCAGAGAGATATAGTCAGCAATCTGTGCCTGCATTCTACACACAGAATTTATCTTTTTTTTTTTTTTGGGTTTCATGGATGCCGGACATCTGTGTATGCTGGTTTGTTCTCTGAGTGTTTATCACAGACTAGAAAAGAAGAAGGTTGGATTAGATTAATTTTGTACCCAAAATGGGAACTGTTAGATCAGCTCTTCAGTTGGTAGAACACCGTGGACTTACACTAGCTGTGGGTTGTCTTAGCTGAGGAAGGATTTGGGAATGAGTTTGAATAAATGGCAATTATACAACGAAGAACGCCTGCAATTGTGTTTTAAAACCAAAAATCTTAACTGAGCTTTGAGTTAAGTGCTGTTTTTTGTCAGATTTCATCAAGTACTGAATCATATTCTACTGAAAATGTATTGTTTTGGTCTAAAAAGTTTGTCATCTCTTCTCTGTATAAATAGCATTAGCAGGGTTGTTTCTTAGCATTTGCTATTAAACAAGACTTTCTAAATAAAGGGGCTGGAGATAATTCAGAAACAAAAAAGTGATTTTCCTTTCACATCTCTCAGTTGAGTATTTGCCATATGGGTTGCTCAGCATCACACTCTCAGCAGGTCTAATTTATGGTAAACACACAGTGAGTGAACAGAAAAAAAAGGCAATGAAAATATTAATATTGTCGTCCCCCCCCATTTTTTTAAACTGAACTAAACATATTCGGGTTCAGCCCATATAGTTGTGACATTTAGTTGAGTATGTATGTATTTGCCACTCTGCTGGGAGTTTGTGAAGACTGAGATGCTGCGCTTTTCTTGGCATGAGACTGATTTGCGGGAGCTTGCATGGCAGTGTGTAAATTATACCTTCCCTGCTCCGATCCAGCATGCCGCCAGGCCCCCCAGGGCTGTGTTCTCTCCATGAAGGGCAGTTGGTGAAAACATTGCTGCTCTTGCTGTGGCATGGGGTGCTTTAGCTTTTCCCTGGGCCTCCACAGGAGGATCACCAACTGAGTGAATGTGTTGATGCTCTGGTCCACTGCTAGTATTTGGAACAGGCAAAGAAAGAGATATAAAATAAATAACGGTATGGATTTTTCTCGAGATTCACAACCACAGAAATCCACAACATCAATATTTTGAAAACCTTCCGTCTCCCACAAGTTCCTGGGGTTTTCTCTTACTGTTGCATATGTGTTTTCTTTCTCTCTGTGGGTTACCTTCTCCCTCTGGGGACTTTGCTGCCATAACCATCCTTCAGGGACTCTTTAGAACTTGGTCAACCCCGCTCCTTAGTATGCCTGCGTGGAAAATCACTGGAGAGCAACACAAAGTACTAAGCGTGTATCAGCAATCCAAGTGAACACTCCTTCATCAGTGCTTCCAGCTCAGGGAATGAGTTTTTTCACAGGAGGGTTTGTGTTGCTATTTAAAAAAAAAAAATAAAAAAAAAAATCTGGTTTACAGTGGGAGCAGGCATATCTGAGCAAAAGAAATGCATTGTTCTGAAAACAGAAATTGCTGCCATTACACACTTGATATTGTAATTACAAACAGAAAATAGCTACAAAAGAAAATGCTTTAAAAAAAGCCGTGGTTTGAGCCCTGCCCTCTGCCTTATGGAGATCCCATAGACCTTGGTAATGCATATACTTTCCTTTCTGTCTGGATACTTTCTATTCCAGCAAGAAACCTGCACATTCCTGTTCCAGATCTGAGGATTCAGCCAAATAACTGAGTACTGTGCATCATTCAGATTTAGAAGAAAGTGCAACAGTCCTGCATTGAACAATCATGATATAATTTCCTTTAGGCAACATTTTTTCTATGTCTTCAAGAGGAAATATTTAATTTACAACATCTGCAGGTATTTAGTTCAAATAAATACAAAACTCTTTCTTTGGATCCTGCTAAATGTTTGTCTCGGCGTGATCTCCGCAAGTTGGCAGTAAGAACCACAGGTTGCATATTTAACTTGTATATTAGTATTTGCAATTGTGTTTCATTTCCCCATGTCCAGTCTTTTGAACAGGGGTTAATTGGAATGACCAGTTTTGTTTCTCTGCTTATTATTGGGTATTCTATACTCCTCTAGTGTGCTTGTGCTGCATCTTGTTGATCTTCTCCATGAACTAATCTATAAATACTTGCAGATGAATAAATAGAAAATATTGGTTGTTTTATCATCTAGTATGAATTCTTCCTTCATGTATGTCATTAGCCTAATTGTTTACAGTGTTCCAGTCAGTTACACTTATACAGATCTTCTGAGGTAATGGAGTTGTGTTTTGTAGTATAAACCAATATTTACTCAGAAGTCAAACCTCAGCCTCACTTCCTGTGGACTTCTAGTACTATCAGTGTAGCAGTAAAATCCAAAGTGAGATTTTCAAGATGCCTGGGTGGTAAGAACCATGAAAGTAATCATTATACTAATTCCTATTTATGCACTTAAATTTCTGTGAATAACAGCCACCTGAAAACAGGTGCCACTGGTGACTATTTTGGACTCTGAATTTTTTGCTTTAACCATTTTAGAAAAATGTTAATTTATAGTGTCTTCTGTCAATTGGAAGTGGTTGGGAGGTTACAGTAAATTAAGTGATGAAGAATCCTTTGTGGATTGTGTATGCTCAGTCATTGTGAACTCACATTCTGAACACATTTAAAGTGGCATTGGATTTGGCTATATTTTTGATCCATTATTAAAGACTCAAAAACCAAGCATATTTTCAAATGGTGTGTTCTGCACAGTCAGTGATGTCTCTGTGCTTGATGCCACTGTTCTTCACAAAATGTGATAATAATGTTATCTGTTAACATAAAAGCAAAGTTTGACTCCACAGAAGCAGCTGGAAATGGATAACCACAATATGCTTAAATGTCTTAGGAACACACTGTTCGACATATACTGCTAAAAGTTCCTCATATTTAGGAATTCTTTTAAGTGAAATACTTGTGCTGAGTCTCAGCTGGTGTGCATGAAGGAATATTCATTTCCCAGTGGTAATATGGAATTTGATTTTGTTACCTTTTTTATATATATTTAATGGATTGAAACACTTTGAAGAAAAAATACGTACATTTCTGGTCCTAATCTAATTCAAAGGGGTTTTATGGTTCTGATTCCAGCCTTTTCTCATGTTTTATGTATAGGTAAATCAGAAGGTTATGTCTTGTCCAAGCTAGCAGGGAGCAGAAACAGTCCTTCTCTGTGACATCCAGGAAGATGATCAGTCGGGCAATGACAAATGGATCTTTACTGGGTGTATGTATACTGTAGGTGATTTGAAAAGGAATTGTCTACAGCTTGGCAAGAGGGCCACGCTAACAGCAGCATGTGCTAAAATGTATTATTTTGTAGTTGCAAGAGAGGGTTATATGAACCTTGTAAGATATGCTGGATATTTCATGCCTGCAACTCCATTATCATTTAAAATTTTAAAGTATGGTTATTATGTTGTGGTGTTCTGTGCTTAGAGTCAGGCAAAGTTTCTGCAGTAGAAGTGGGTGGTGGAAGCAACTGAAAGAAAGGAGCTTTCAGGTGCCTGGTCAGAAAGGACATTCCAAGAATCAGAGAAGAGGTATGAAATAATGGCAGAAAAGGAGAGCGAGCTACTATGGCACAGGACGTAAAGGCATAAACCAGTATGAGGTGTGATATAAACCAACCTGAAGCTTCACCCGGATTGTTCTTAGACATGAGGCTACTAATTTGTGGCACTGCATGCCACGTAAAAGTGTGCCATAGATTTCTCTGTGTGTGTACATATATATGTATGCACCACTTATATGTGAAGAACATGTGAGCTGTGAGAAGTAGGAACTGTTTACCTGCTGTGTAATGTGAAATTTTTGCTACATGGAAAATGAATTAGGCTCACCTCATTTTATCTTTAATTACCTATTTTCTTTATCCTAAAGCAATTTGGTGCTCATTTCTGTCTGTGAGGGTGCGTATAGATTTCTGACTCAAATCCTGAGAAATTTCTAACTTTCTGAAATTCAGACTTGTTGTGAGAAAGCGCCTTGACAAAGTTTCTTGTTTCAAAGAAATGGAGAGAGGCTGGAGTCTCTGCTGACGTAACCGTTACGAAGCAGGAGTGTGATTTCTCTTTTAAGTTTGACCTTGCACAAGCAGTAAGACTGACTCAGTTACACTCGGTAGTAAAAGCCTTTTCCAGAACAGTTCATTCTGTGTATGATTTAGCTTAAACTTTGCTATTGACAATGCAGATTTCGGAGCTGGAGGAAGTATTTGTGGTGCAAGTCAACTGAAAGAAAGGGGCTTTCAGGTGCAGAGTGAATTAACATTGTCCATAGGATATTCTAGAGGGAAGATACTGTCCAGTTTCCATTGAGGGAAACTATAATTTTAAGCAGATGAGTAGCAATGCTGTTATACCAGAGACGTAGCCTAAACCAGTATCTTGGATGACACCTACAGTAAAATATTTTACTATTTGGGCAAAGCAGAATGGAGGTCAAGATGATATGGTCTGCATAATTCTACAGATCAGAGAAAACTAGAGATAAAAATCTCATGCAGATACAGGAGCTATCTCATAGTAGGTCTTAGTTAATAGTGTTTCATAATCACAGACCGTAAAGTTGAAGCTCTTCACAGATGTGCAAGTGATCTAGTTACAATGGGCAAATGCAGATTTTAACAGAAAAGAGCTTGTTTGGGGTCAGAAGATAGAAGCTTTGTTTTCCTGAAGAAAAAATTGCTTTAGTTTTGCTCTAGCTGTATAATCCTCGTTTTCTTGGTAGTTTTAAAGATACCTCACTGGTAAGGCTTTAAAAAAAGGATCTCTTGACCTCATGAAAAAGTTAGTTATTTGGAATGTTAAATGCAATTATATTGACATATGGTGATAATGTGATAAAGCGTAAGGGTTAAAGGTTGAAGGAACCATGTCTTGGCAATTAGCAATGTAAATGAAACATTCATTATCCAGCATGCTGAGAAGTTGATGAACTGTACGATAAATCTGAGCCCAAGTTACTACTGAGATAACTCATTTCAGACATAACGGTGTTTATTAGGATCCTGGACATTGTTTTGCATTCTCTGATGAAATATCTTGCTATATAGAAATATTGTATCCATTAATTTATGTGAAATAAGTCAATACTAAAATTCATAAGGCCCTAAGTAATTCTTTGAATAATATAGGAAAAAAAAAAAAGAGAGAAAAATGAAGGACATTGAAACTCATCCTATCTGGAAAGACGTTTGATTAGATGTATCGGTATCTCTTCACTGTATGGGTATTGGTATTTCTCCAATATAAATTGTCTCCAGTGACTTATATTAACTCATTTGAATCCACTTTTCATCTTAAGAGTTATAACTGAAATCAGAATCTGACCTAGTAAGTAGAGAGCCCATTATTCAATGTTGTAAAGTTCCATTTATATGTAAAAGAGGGTATTTTTTGGTGAGAGCACAGGATGTAGACTTGTTTGAGAGAAAATACAGAACATGTTTACTCAATATATATAAGTTCCTTGAAGATTAGGATTGAGTGTAATCAGGCATTATAACAACTGTATTTGTGTGTCTCATAGAATAATGCTCAGTACTAATAAAACCACAGCTAAATTTATTAACTTGATGATAGCAGTGGTAGGTTACCTCCAATTCATTAGACAGTTCTATGAGCAGCTTAGGAGGAGTTCCTAATAGTAAAATAAATAGTGCATAATTTGTTCAGTAAAAATAACTAACAAGAAGTTAACAGAAATGAATACACATAAATAGGTGCTAGCTTTCTTGTCAGTGAGACAAAAGAATTTTTTGTTCAAGTGATTGGTGGAAACAGAGCATATATTTGGTTTGTGTTAAAAAATGTTGAAGGTGTTTGTTCCTTTTAAAGGCTACCAGTTTATCATGGCCATAGCAAGTGATACATTGTATTTTCTGCTCCAGCTTTGCATCCATTTGGCATTGTTAGAAATTTTGCATTACGTTTTATTTTACATAGATTTCCCACTGTGGAATAGACAAATTTCTTACTATTGAGGCAAAACATTTGAGTAGATATGTATTAATAACGTATAAATTCTGAGGGAGTACCACATCTTACATAGTTTTCATGCCAGTTCTGTGAAATTCTGTTCTTATGGATCATTATGAATCCTGAAAGATCACAATGATTCATGTATTGAGCCAAAAAAACTCAGTACTCCCTTAATATCCTCCTCTATGAGTATCTGATGCACATAATTCTCACTTCACTCATCAGTGTCATCAAGAAATGCAATATTTGTTCAGTAGTACAAGGAAATGTAATGCACTGTTCAGAAAAAGTTTAATAATATGTATTCTATACAGAAAAGATAGCATTCCTATATGTATATAGTATAGTATATTTGCATACTATTCTGTACTACACTGAAAGTACAAAGAACATGCAAAGAAAACTCTGAAGAGCGTTGGTTCTCCCCTTCCCCCCTTCATTTATTGTACAGAAAACTATTCAGAGAGTAAGCTTACATGGTGTACATACTGAAGTTCTGAAAATTGCTTTTGACTAGGTATCTGTCAAATACTTTGTATCTTCAATTCTTTTTGGAATATCTCTAATTTTATCATTCAACTGAAAGTTCCTTGGGTCAGCATGGTACACAGATTGGAGGATGCAGGATATGCTGGAGATCCTGTGGGAAGCCTGTAACAGCAGCAAGAATTAAATTTATTACTGTGAGTTTTTTAAATAGCAATTTAAACTAAAAATTGGAGTAATTGAGATGGCCGAGTATTATATATGTCCCCAAAATAGGTTGCAGAACAGCTTTAATTGCAGGAGCTACTTGGTTTCTGCTGTGGTTTTGTCAGAGCATGGCTGTACTTTAAAAGCTAAATTGTGGGAACTTAACGGTGGGTGAAGCACATCAGCCAGAATACTTACTGTGAAGACACATGCAAGTGCTGTGTTGAGCACAGCTCTGTCAGAACTGAGAATGTAGCTATGAAGTTACTATTAAATTGTGAGGAGAACGCTATGAAGAAAATATTTAATAACTCCTAAGTTGTATTTATGTAAAGAGTGTCTTATTTAACTACCTTTGAATTTCCCTGGATGTCTACATAGCTTTTACTTCTGTGGCTATTGCTGAGCTTTGCTATAACAGTGATACCAGCTAGGAAAGATTGGGGCATTAAATTCTAAAGTATGTAATAGGTCATCCTTTACCCAAACTTTTGAAACTAAAAATGCCCACAAATAAGTTAACGTGTTCTGTTGCTTATCTTTCCTTTTAGAATATTTCACTGTAACATCTCTAATCTAAATAAACTTGCTGACCCATAGCTTATTTGTACTATTTGGATAAAAAGTGTTCTTCTGAATTACACTATTTGTAAGTCTCGATTTCCTGACTACTTACTGATTGGCTGTACTGGATCAACTTGAAATGAAATGCATAAACAATGGTGTGTATATATGTGATTATATACTTACAAATATATTATTCTGACAATGTATATATGCACATGGACACAGTTGAAATATGAAATATTCAGTGTATATATACAGGTTATATACAGTATATATAAAATATTCAGTACATATACAGTACAAAATACGTATACATTGGATTTGTTTAAACAAGTTTATTTCCACAAGCTGCTCTAACAATAAACAGAAGTTTAGACCTCAAGTCTGAATGTTGCCTTTACTAATTTTTAGGTGTTTTCTTTAAGTATTATGCTTTCAGTTTCTCACTGTTCTTTGAAAAGCTATTGGAGTTTTAAAAGAAAGCTTCACGGAGAGGAGTGGTCATCTTTCACCTCCCATTGCAGCCTTCTTTTGGATTTCTTAAGCTTTCTCTGCCATGTTTTCAGCTGAGCTTGAAATTTCCTTTTGGCCAAAGGTGGAAAATCCACCAATCATTGTGGTGTCATGACAACCCAAGACAAGTAAGCCAGAAGACTTTATAGTCTTTCCTAACTTTCTAATGTAGAGGACACTTATGATGATATCTCAGAATATGTCTAACTTATTGCAAAGTCCTTGGACCCACCTTCTGGAAAGATCACAGATGAGATAAAGGAAAAATAAGGCATTGGGAAACTTTTTGCATACTAACATGAAGGTACCTACACATACAGTGTGCACTTCAGACAGGTTAAGGCAATGTTCTTTTTTATGGCATCCAGCAAAATTAAGTAATACTGTGACATGGATAAGTTCTTGAAGCTCAAATCCAAGCAGTTTCTCAGAGTTCCAGAACTACAGATAAATAATCTTTCTTCTATATGTTTGTGAATTTCTCAGTTAAAACCAAAGACATTCAGTGGCATATCCATAGGCATGAGGTCCTCATATAAGATAGGAGGGCCCACCTGTAAATGGCAAAAATATCAGTCTTGAATCAGTATTTTTTCTTAGGTTTTTCTGTGTAGACACTTCAAAGTATCACTGCGTGTTCTCAGAGAGTAACTCTCCCATCAACAAAATAGGCTTTTTCCAGTATGATGATAGTGAGTTACTAGTAACCAGTAAGTCAGGCTTGAGGTGACTTTGTCTGTTTTTTTTATGCCAGCTGGTTTATAAATATTAGTTGTGGGTTTTGCAGTCTAATCTCATTGGTGGATTTTTTTTTTTTTAAGCCCAACTCTTCTATAGCTGATTAGAGATAGAAAGTACTTGTATTTTACTTGATCACATCTGTGCTTTCCTGTTATCAGCTGCAAGGCCAGAACTAGATCTGACCATAACTCTTTTGGCAAACATGGGGGGAGACAAAAGGCCTTAGACCTTAGACGTTGTGTTTTGGGAGAAACAATATTTTTGTTAACTTCTTAGTACTTCTTCTGGCATAAAAGCTTCTGCTAATAGCTATGCTTTGCAGAATGGGTGTGAAAAAGCAAGAGTAAACCAAATAGCAGTGGTAAGTGATGGTATGGTATTGAAAGGACTAGGAAGAGAAGGCGGTGGCTTTCCATGTAAAACTCCACTAATGTCAAGGCACTCCGTGAAAAAAATGTAAAGATTCTTCTTTCAGTGAGTTTCCTGATTACTTGAGACAGCTAAGTGCTTATCAGACCACAGAGATTAGCAAGCACAGAGGTAGAATGTGAATCTACAGAGCCTGGCTGTAGTTGACATTTACTATGAGCTAATTACCTAGGCAAACATTTACAGTACAGGTGAAAGTTGCCTTTTTGTAAGGTGGCTACCTAACACTACTCACAAACAGTACCCACTTAACAGCTTGTTTATTCATATTCTGCCTACTGCATACCAACTCCCCTGTTCTGTATTATGGAAGTGACAGTCTTGGCTGAGAATTGTAGTGTTAGCTTTCTTCTGTGGAAAATTGGAGCCATCTACTGTCCAAAGAGAGCATCATTTAAAGTTAAGTGATTCTTTTGTCTTGTCTTACATCCTCAAAAATTATCCCGTGATTGTTGTTAGTAGGATATTTGCTAACAACATGGATGCAAAAATTACTAAAATCTAGATGTTTCTGGAAAAAACTTATCCATTAGTACATATGTAAAAGGCATTTGTCCAGACTTCAGCATTAACTGTTATTTAAACTTTTATATTACATAGGCAGCTTGAGAATCAGGAAGAAAGCTGGGCAAACAGCCATCTGCAAGTGTGCAATGTCTCAAAAACTCATTCAAGAAAATTAACAATTTTTCTGCTTAGTTCATAGTTAGCTTCCATTCCTAGTTATCTACTCCATACTTAAAAAAAAAAAATCTCATGTGATCAATTCTGAACATGACTCAATGGAAAAACCATGCCAGGGTCCTAGTTTCCTATTTCTTTCTGATTTCACATCTAATAGATATCAAAAAATATTTGATCATACATTCAACAAAAAAACCCAAAAAACAAAAAACCAACCCAAAACAAAACAAACCCCAAACCTGGAAAAGTTTTTATGTCTGGCAGTCTTCCAGCTGAGATCAAACTTTGGAAGCCTGTCAAGATCTTTTTCCTCTAATGCTTCTCCACCACTTCTGCAGGCCACATTGTGCCATTGTCTGCTGGCCAGTTGCCCCTGTTATGCCTTTGTGACACCTAGCACTATGTTTCAAAGTCTTAAACAGGTGTAGCTACATGGAACTAAACAAATAATCGTATGTCAGTTTGAGACACAAAATAGGCTATAAGCCAGGCAGCTGTTTATTAGTTGTGATGAGCTACTCAAGAGTGGGAAGAGGGAAGAAACATGTAAAACACTCATTTGCTGTTAAAGTCAAAAGATACGCACTAATTAGTTTAGCTCGTAAGATTCTCCATCATTTTCATTGCTGTGGTAGTTGCTCATGTCTTACACACATATACAAACACACCCAATGTGAATAAGACAGCATTTATGTGTAGGTTGAACCAAATGATTATAAATGAATTGAGGGATGTCTCCTGGGATTGGACATAAAGGTCTTGTAAACTGAAAATTTTATAAACAAACAGCTGTTGGGAAAATACCATTATGCTGTAATAGCTGCTATTAAAATCCATTAGCAATCTTGATGGCCTGTTTGAATTTGATGCATCATTTGCTCTGACAGCATATCTTTCTAAAGAATTTTGTAAAATATATGTAGATTATGAAAGACAGTAGTAATAGACTAGGAGATTAACACTGATTACACATTTTACTTCCATGTGCCAATCAAGCTTTGAAGAATGCTGTGTATCCTCCAGTTTAAATGTCAGTGGACAAACAGGAACACATTAACCTGAACAGCTGCAAAGCTTTCTCCATCACTGTGGGAGAAATACACAGCTCTGCAGAGATGAAGTATTTCCAAGTTAAAACCCATGTTTCAGGCAACAAATCTCCAGTGTTTTCTAAGAATTTGTGTGCTCTTCTAATTGATGCCACACTGTCATTCTCCTCCTGCTCACAGGTCCAGATACACAGTGGATACCAGCTGCCGTAGGGGTAGGCATGGCCTGTAGATCATGCTGCTACCAAAATTAGTCAGACTTCTAATGAGATTTTGAAAAATCTGTATGCCAGGAACTATCTGAAAACTCTCCTCTTTTAAGAACAGTTCAAGTGTCAGTGTTAGATCTAAACTGCCCCTTCAGAAGCAGGTATGAAAACCCACAGAGTGAAATGTGTATGTGTCTTTTGTGTTTGTAGGCAGAGGTAGGGTTGCTGTTGGCTTGTTCGTGCGTGCTGCAAGGGCACCATCTGGTGGGTGAACAAGAATAAAAGACTAAAGCTTGATAGAGCGGTCGGGTTTGTATGTCTTTTAATCAAGACTTTTTGTCTGCTCCCTTTTTTCGTAATGCTCATACTCAGATGATCTAATGCTTGTTATTGTACATAGTTTGTTTCCTACTTCTCCTGTACCTTGTGTTTTTCAGTGTTTTATTCAATGAACTCGACAGAGTATACTTTACAAGTATTATTCTGGTATAAGCTCACATGCCAATTTTATGGATACCCTCATTCCCTCCCTCTCCTTCTACCTGGTCTCAGTTTCTTTGCCGTATCCTCTTTCTTCTCTCTGCTATCTGCAAGCAGCTTTTTGCTAAAAGGACCGGCAAAGGATGCCGTGTCTTACACTATTTCCTCTCTTGACTTCTCTACTTCCTGGTGGAAGTACAGTGGTGGAGGCAGACCACACTTTGTATGTAAGAATGTTGTTCTGCTGAAGTATACAGCAGAGCCGTGGTCAGTTCTTTTTGTAAGAGAGAGGAATAGAAGTGTTCATGCTTTAGTGTAAAGACACATAAGTCAGTGCCTTTATGTTCTTCTAGCTCTGGACCACTCTGTCTTATTTTCTTTTGCAGATTTGGTGATTAAACTTTTCTTTTTGTTAAGGATTATGATACAAAATATCTTCATCAAAAGAGCTGTAGATCTACAATACCGCTGTTTATTCTGGTGTTGTCTTAACAGAGTTGCAAGAGGCTAAAACTAGAGTAATATAGTAGTTGCATAATTTAACAGGCAAGTTCTTAAAAGAGCCTTTACTTTACTACTTATCAGCTACTGCATGGTTGTGATAATATATTATGCGTTCCATTATATGTCTCTCTCTAGCAGTCATCAATAGGTGGTTTTGCAAGGCACAGTGTAGCGGAGGTAAAACCCTTGTGTCATTCCATATGGATTTTTTTCATGGTTTGAAAGAAGACTGGATGCTATTTGGAGCCCAGCTTTCTCATTTACTTGTTAACATTTTTAACAGTATTTTCAGAAAATAAATGAGGCCCTGAATTTAAAGAGATTAATTTCACAGAGGTTGAAGTGAGAGCATTCTAAAAATGAGCCAGCAGGATAGAAAGCCTTAGTGACGGGCCTAACTAATAAGTTGCTCATGCATGTATTTTTTACTTCCATGAATTACTTCAGTTCCATGAATTCAGTAAGATTTGAATATATTTTACATACATTTTATCTGTAAGCATATTAAGCAGTTTGACCACCCTATCTTTACTTTATTTACTTCAATGTTCAAACAACAAAAATTCAACATTTAAAGAATTGTATTCAACACCTTAGTTTTGAAACCTCAAATTATCAGCAGGCTACAGTGAAATCAACGGGTAGCATTACAAAATTTAGTAGATAAACTGCTTGCTTTGTTAGATGAAATTTTGCTTTGACGTTGCTGTGAAGTACTTGTTTTCTTTCCTTACTGCGTTAGAAAGATGCTTCAGTGACAGTGCATGGCTGTGTTCGTGAAGCAGAAGGTAAACAAATGTTTTTTAAGGCATTACAGCTATGCATGGCATGCCTGCGGCAAACTCAAATTATGTGCTGTTAATTTGCTATATATTTATTTTGTTGTTAAATTTTTAGTTTGTTTATTGAGTTTATATTTAAATATATTTATTTACTTTATTAACAGTCTTACTACACAATTCATCTGACAGATCAGGCTTGGCTGAAGGTTTAAGTGCTTGGAATAAAGCTGTAATGGTGTGAGGAGAGTCAGTTGTGCTAGCTGGAGTCACTAGTGCACAGGGTCGAATTGCCAACGGTTGGTAAAGCCCATTTTAAACTTGTGTTAAGCTGCAGAGGCAGTACCAACCTGACGTGATCAGCACCAAGAAAAATTTTTGGGAACTAATTGGCCTGGCTGCTGAACATATTGGAAAATAATGATTTTGCATGCTACTCTTCCTGTGATGTTAAAACTTAGAGCATTTTTTGTTTACCAACCCCAACAAAATCCTTGTATTATTGTTCTTTAGAAGAAAAAGAAAGATATTTTTTTTTCTTTTTATGCACTCTCAGTCATAGTTTCTTTTAAACTTTGAGGCTTCTGTGTAAGTATCAAGTAAAATTAGAACGGTATTAAAATGTATTCCAGCTGCTTTGGGCCCTGAGGGCCAATGGTTGTTAAACTAGATCTGCATGTCAGTGTTGGCAGAGCAGAGGTCCTGTGCCTCAGAGTGGTTAACTCCGAGTTGGATTCAGGGTACTTTCTTGCTTTGCATCTCATTTTTCACTTTTACTTGTCTAGAGAGAGAGAGAGCAAAGCACAACTTTCTGAAGCATACAACCTGAATAAAGCACGTATGCTGGAGAACTCAGTCCTGCCAGTTGTCATCCAAAATCTGCCTTACACACAGCTTGTGTTTTGTTCTCAGAAACTTGAACCATCTCAATGGCAAAAACCACTGTCTTAGCTACTGTAAATGTAAAACAGAGACAAGGGTCCCACAGTTGAACTTCTGCCCAGTGTAACCAAGTGTGTGTCCCCTGACAGGCATCTGCAAATAACTTCATTTTTTCCTGGTTTTGCTTATGTTGGTAATGACTCCTTTTATCTCTTGTGAAGGAACTGACTGTTTAACAAATGAGTTGCTAAAGGCATTTTGCTTGCATATCTGTAAGTGCTTATTAGAAGAATCCTTAGGAAAACTTAAGTGAATTACAAGAAACTGAATCGCTACTCGTATTTGTAAGAAGACTGGGATTTTTTTTGGTGGCAAAGTTCACTGTACAGTATTTGATCACCTCTGTTCAATTCCTAGTTCCTGTTCAGAAACAGCCGGTGCAGATGAGACTAAAGCCAGTTCTGCTGAAAGCACATTGATTCCTGTTTGTTTGTGTGTCTTGGAGGAAGATGTTCAGCTTCCTCAGCAGAGGTGAACTGCATGAATGGAAGATTACTCTTTTTTGTCGCTGGTTGTGTTCCAGATGAGGGTTACTCCATATTGACAAGGCAGCATGGGCGGCCAAGCAAGGTGCCAGTGATTTAGCATACAGTGCAAAACTGGCTTAATCAAAATAATTAAAAATGCATTTCTAAAATTTTTACATACTTAGCAGAGAACTTTTACTTTCTGGAAGGGCATTTGGCTAAACTTGAGTGCCTGAGAAATAGCGTGAACATTGTCTAGGGAACTGATTGGGAGAATAATTGCAGGTACATTAGTGGTGTATGCCAAATGCTTTGAAGTCAGTGAGAGGCTTTCCATTAACTTCTAGTCTGTGTGATTCTGAATTGGCCTATTCATTCAGGCTTGCAAAATGAACACCTAAAGGTAATAATTACTATTTGTGTTTTATAATAGGCAGAGACCCCAGTTAGAGTGGGGCATTTCAAAGCCATGGATCTGTGTTGCTGAAAGGAAAACATTTACTGTAAACCAAAGGATAAAAGTATAATAAAGACTGAGGTACAATCAAGGAGCATTTTTGCCCCAATGGGAAACTGTATTTGCAATTAGAGAGTTTTGGAGCAATAGGAAAAAGCTAAAACTAAATTCTTAAAGGGGAGTCAGTGGTTCTTGCTGAGAATGCGATTGCAATAGGAAAGAGAATGAGAAATTTGGAATGGGAACAGAGAGATCATGACAGGTAATAGGGCAAATAAAAAATAATGTAAGTCAAGAATTTGCAGCACTGGGGGAAGAAAACTTGTAGGAGAAAGTAGTATTTTGGAGTCAAGAGAATGAACGGAAGAAGTACAGTTTTTGAGAAAAACAGTTTGCAGTCAAAAGACCAAGAGTGGAAACAAATAGTTCCTTTAGAAAGGCAGAAATAGGGGTAGCTAGATGAAACAGAAGGCTTCACTCATTACTAAAATTTGATGAAACAGTCCAAAACTGACACATTAACAACTTAGAATATATTAAAAGCGATAGATCTGAATTCTGCACAAATGGTTTGTTTGATTTATCATCAGCTGATCATTTTCGAAGCAGGATTTTTAATGGGGAAAAGAGATTTGGATAGTGCACAAATACGGATGCCTGATGGGGCTGTATTAGTAAGAGTGGTCCATATTTTTTATTCTAGATCAATTATCTTGCAAAATCATTTGCCTGTCTGTGTAAATAGAATGAAATAGCTTTAAGAATTAAGTAACCTGGTTTATTCCTGTAGTGAGATTGTGAGATGCTTACATAAATTAGCAAAGTGAATGTAATGGGGAAAACAAAAGGTAAAAAATAAAAGCCAGCAATATGGGATTTAAAAATGCCATTTAACCTTTAAACATCTTAAAGAGATTTAAGGGATTATATATTACTAAAAATTTTGGTAACTAAACCAGAAAACAGAAAAGTGTGAGTGCATCTGCATGGCTGCATTGCTGTGTGAGGAACACTCAGATTGAAATACAGATTCCCCAGCAGATTTTGGGGGGTTTTGTTTCTTTTTTTGCTGATGAACTAATCATTTCGCATTAAATACTATTCCCTTTTAGAAGGAATTAATGCTGAAAGATAATGTCATCCCACAAAATATTTTCAAAGTTTCTTCTTCTTCTGACTGCTTTAGCTGCAAGTTTTTGAGTTCCATCTGAAAGATTTTTGCTGTTTTTACAGCCTATATTAGCATTAAAAACGTTGGTATTTTGTTATTAAGTACAAGTCACACTGAATGATTTGTTCAGAGTGCCACACTGGAGAAGGAACTGCAGGTTTTCTTCTACTGCCTATACACAAATGAGTTTTCCCCCTCAGCATAGTGGTGTTAAGGAACAGGGATGCTGGTGGAGGCATGGTGCAATGGAACCCTGCTAGGCCATATCCCAACAACATCAGGTGGAGTCGTTCACCGGCTGCTCTCTTTGGGCTGCAATAGGAAGTCTGGCAGCGTTTTTCTCTCCTTTACCACAGAGGGTACAGGGTTGGCTTCCATTGTATCAAAAAAGGAGAAGAAAAAAAAAAAAAGCCTTCAGGACTAACTCAGCTACATTATTTCTAAATATGCTCTCGGCTGAAGACTGATGATTTATTAGCTTGAGTGAAAGGAATTTTCAAAGATTAGGAGGAAGTTATTTTCTGTTACAGACACAGAGGGTATGTGGGATATGTATAATATAGAAGGTATAATACATATAATTTTTCAGACAGTCTGCCTGTGATGGTGTCCATTTACAATATTTCTAGCTTCTTGCTATTGAAAGTGTTTTTAATCGTACGTCCAGTCTTGCTGTCTCCAAACAAAAGAAGTGTTCCTGAAAGTAGGAGAGAAAGCAATGTTTCCTCACTCTATAGTGATAGCAACTGAAGAGATAGAGCACTTTTTGCCAGACAAAACTAAATGTTTATGGGAAAATGGCAATAGTATACTGTTGCCATTGTTACCATGAAGCAAATCTCCATTTCCAATTTAAACTGCAAGCATTACAAGTGCACATAAGAATAGCTCACCATCCTGCCTTGGCATTTTGTTTTTTTCCTTGATTATATCTTCAGGAAGAATTAACATTTTGATACAACATTTGTTCATGGATTTGCAGTGGTTAAATCAATAGTTAATGAGGTTCGTCGTATAATTTGAGCTTGTAGTTTGTTTATGCTAGACCAACTTTATCCATACTCCAAACAAATTATCTCTTATAATCACCAGCCTGAAGATAAATCTCTAAATGTTTTTCTGATGATAGTGCTGTGGTTGGCAGGTGTTAGAAGTGCCTCCCAGGGACAAAGATTGAAGATGGGCTTGTTCTCACAAATCCTTCAGGCGAGGTTGTTTAGCTTTCTATCCTGTCATCTGCAGAGGAGCCTTGTATGGTGCCCTGCTAATGAAATCTAATAGGCAAAGGTCATATATCTTTATGAAGAAAAATGCAAAGCTGGTGAGTGATAAATGTGCTCCGTGGGGTTCAATGGACGATGCTTAGTGAGAAAATCCATGTTTAAACAGTGTTTCAAACGGCTTGGCGTTATCTCTGGTTTTTGTGCCTTAACTACTTTTTATAACAATTCTCATTAGTAGTGATGGGATTAGATAAATACAAAAATAGTTGAATATGCATGCAAAGTTGTCTAATTAAAGAAATAGGTGGGGACTTTAAGTGGGTAATTATTTTTCAGTATTCATAGCATAATGAATAAGATGGCTCACATGAAAGTACATGGCAGTATTGTTATTTAAATTTGAAAGCTCTATTGACTAGCAGTAGAAGCACACTAGCCAGTGTGAAGATTTAGGTAGACTCTAGCATCAGTTGTAAATCAAAAATACCTTTGTCAAATGTCAAAATAAAAAAAAAAAAAGAAAAGGAATGGAAACAAAAAATGCTGGCATAAAATTGCAGATAGAACTTCCAAAGAATGCAAGTCAGTGCCTTTAAGAAATTGCTAATCTGAAGTTAGAAGGAATCAAATAAACCAGATATTGTTGAATCACTGCTGTTTTTTGAGAAGTTACCAGTTCATTTGCTATAGTTATACTGCTGAGATAAGAGACAGTTCAATAAATCAACTTGGGCTTGATGGATTCTACAAACCATTGCAATGAGTGCGTGGAAGAGGAAAGAAATCTCTTAGTACTCCCTCTTTGACAAAAGGGTATGCAAAGAGCCTGAATGGATGAATGGTTGATTAATTTTGCCAGAAATTTTCTTGACAGCCAGAAATGTGTTTTTGTGTTGCCATGTTTGCATGGGAGTTATTTTGTAAGGTATGAATTATTACATATAAACTTACACCTGAGACTTAGCTGGCTAAAATAGACAGCTCCTGGTCAATATGTATAAGGTTGTGATGTTTCTTATGTTTTAATTCATCACTCTGGCAAGTCAGCCTTTTGCTTGTTACCACTTGCTAATCAGTCAACAGTGAAATCAAATATTGTATGTGATTAAATGAACCTTGTAACTGAAGTGGTAGGTTGTGTCTTTTTCAGTATTTTTTAATTGATTTACAAGCTATGGAAAAATCAGATGGAAGTTCCTAACCTAGAGTCAGAAAGCAGAATAATATAAGGGAGAATAAAAAAGCGTATCATATGCTGTGTCCACATGGCCTATTGATTAGTAAGACACAAAAATAGTGTTTATTTTTCTCATCTAAGTTTCTGAGGTAAATAATGTATTAGATTGTGTATACTATACTGTACTTTAGTATGGAGATTTTTCCTTTTCATTTTGTACATATTCTGTGCATATTTTGTACAGGTGATATTTGCTTATAAATGTGGTGCATAAGCAGGTCCCTGGATTCATTTACTTTTAGGCTTTGGATACTCATAGCTGTGATTTCAAAATAAGTAGACTTTCCTTTCCATGCAGATCACTCCAGAAAAGTATCTACATACTTACTTCAGCCTTTAAAATGACCTGGAGGGAGTACATTTTAACATAGTGCCAGTATGTTTCTCTGTAGTTCCCTACTTGCAGTAAAAGTCATACTGTTAGGATTGCAAGTTTTCTAGTTTGTCCCTTTAATTATTTTACAGGGGCAGAGTTTTAAAGACACACTTGAAAAAGGAGGTGACATTTAAGCCTTTAAACTTGAAAATCACATCTATATGTTTTGCTGTATTTTGTGTTTTTAACTCCAAACTACTTATCCTTCAACTGCCAAAAATGCTGGAAAGTGGCAGCTTTATCAGTCACGAATTTCTTATTGCAGAAGACAACCATTAACAATGAGATCAATTACAAACACTTTGAATTCCTTCCCTTGAAGATGGAAATAAATAAGTGCTTTTACTTTTATCTCACTGGACTAGATGTTGTACATCCCTTCTTTGATTCCTGTGCTGCTGCGGAACTTTTTTTCTTCTAGATTTGGTGGTCACAGCCATCTAATATTACCATGTTGTTCCAGCGCACACCACAACAGTATGCGCACCATTACCTATGTTTGTTTATGTCTTCAGGCTATGCGCTTCATGTTTATCTCATGCAGTAGCGGCAGTACCTTAACGGGACTTTTCATCTCCAGCCCTCCCTGTCTATTACATTCTTTGAGTCTATGCGCACAGACCCCACCGACGCCGGGGAGCATTTTCGGCTGTTGTATTTCAGGCAGTTAGTTGTAGACCTCAGTGGCAGGGGAGGCTGCCTTGCTTAGGGATAAGAATTTGTGTTCCTTCAGGTGAGTGGCAATGATGGCCACTAAAGGCAGGTATTCCTGCCAGAGGAAGAATTTTCTAAGCCAAGTGGGCCATTATGGTATCCTTATGTTACACTGATAACATAATGTCTCAAGATACATGGAGACCCTGTACCCCAGCTGCTAAATTCCAAGCTGTCTCAGCTAGCTCTGAATATGTGGAATAATGGAAGTGAAGTTTGGCTTTTTACCTGAGCAACCTTTTTTTTTTTTTTTTTTTTTAATTTTTATTTTATGAATGAATCTAGAGTTCCCAGTCTTTCCTGGAAGTCATGTGCTGTGCTAAATACATATAAAACATAGATATCTTTATAAGTTCTAGTTAAACACAGATTAAAATGGACAAGCCTGTATTTGAATACACAGAATTTTTACTTGTATGAAGTACAAGTGAAACTTCTTTAGCTGTAATCTCAATTCATAAAGAGTGGATCATTGTTAAGACACACTATCATAAAACGTACCAGTGCTGTCGAAAAGGTACTGTTTCCAGTGTGAAACTGGCTAAATACACTTTCATTGAATAAAGCATGATAATTTATTTTATTATAGATGAATCCTTCTTTTTTTGTTGCTTTTTTTTTTTTTTTTTTTGTTAGTTATTCTGCTTTTAATGGAAATAATAGACGGTAAAAACACAGCCGTCATCTATGGTAAGGGGAGTGAGATCGGTGCTAAACAGGCATTCATCACTTGATTCTATATGCAGTGTTTCACAATGCTATAGTATTTCCTGTTCAAATTTCCTTCTAGGTTAAACTTGGGATGCCTAAAGTTAAACATAAGGTGTGACTGGGATCTCTATAGAGCAGGGTAGCACAAGGTCTCAGATGCCCATTCTCCTGCTCTTCAGTTTAGGACCTAATACCTATTCCTCTTTGGAAACTTTAGACAGCAACACAAAGAAAACAGAATTAGCTGCTATTTTTGTTCTTTTCAGAAGACTCATAAGTATTGGTACACCAGAGCTGCTGTTTGGTAGATTGAAACGCGCAACAGAAAAATGCAATCTTTCCTTACAGAAAAGATGGTGAATTTTTTATAGAGTGTTTTCACCAGTGGTGTTGATATATAAAAGAGGTAAAATAGTGAATATACTTGTCTGTGTTTCTGAAGACTTATAAACGCCATACTGTTTATACTGGTTTTTCCATTTTTAGTGACCTTACCTGAAAACTTTTATAAAAAATTGAGTCTTTTTCTGCTTTTTTGCCCTTTTTTTTTTTTTAAAGGAGGGGGGCTTCTAGTAATTAGCTGGATTTACAACAAATGGCACACAGACTGTTAGCTCTGCATGTGTGCTATAACATTGGTGTTTACCCTATTATATTGCAATTTAAGTATGTCATAAAGTTTTATCAGTGATCACATAGAAATAAACTGGAATGCAGAAGTGGTGACCATGAAATATTAAGAGAATACAGCATGAAGCAGTATGTATTGACTTCTGTATTGTCATAATTGCTTTGATTGTGAATATTGTAATGGGATGCAGTGATATTCCTCATTTATATTTTGTGATGGTTGGGTATTTTTAGCAAATGAGTTGTCAGCAGAAAGGCTTCATTAGACCCATCAGGGTATCTGCCCATGAATAACGAATCCCAAACTGTACTGACAGTTTCCTTGAGCCAAAATGATGGAGTACCTCTGACAAAAGCCATATTGTGCTCTCCATGTGAGGAGTGTGAAGAACAAAAGAGACAGTTTGTTCTTAATTTGGTCAGGTTAATATTGACACAGTTAGCTTAGAAGAATCAGAAGTATGTATAATGTACATTTACAGTGATCATTTGGGTAACTGGCTGTTGGCTTCGTGAATCAGAAAGTGTTGCTAGCGATGGAGAAGTTACATATTCTCTTTGGATATTTCTTGGAGGTTTTGCTTCTTTTAAAGGATCATCCGTGTTTGTAGTCATGTTAACTGCTCAATTAAAAAAAGAGATTCCTATAAGAAAATTAAGTTTCAGAGAAAGGAATTTCACAATATACAGCCTACATAAAATGGTATTTCTCAACAGAAATACATAATAACTGAACAGGTCATGTTCAAAAATCCTTCAAAAGTCTGGGGATTTCTTAAACCGTCTCATTCTGTTTACCCGAATGATAAAAAAATATTTGTCATTTCAGAATGTTTGACATATTGTTATGTTGTAGCATTGTATAAACTATTTATATGCGTTAGACAAAACAAATACACAGTTCTATTACAAATGCCAAGACACTAAATTTCTCCAGTATCCATATTGCTGTTAACTATCCATAGTTAACAGCATTTGCAAAATATATTTACTAGATTCTATTTATTTCAAGTATATTGCATTTCAAGCATACTCAACAGTCCTTTTTTGTTGTTGTTATAGGTTACTTAGAGGGCATCATGACAGCTAATAATGTTTACATATGCTGTTTACCTGCTGTATGCTATGCAAATGTTAATTAATATTTAAGCCAGCACATGCTAATCAAGTAAGGAAGAGGAGTATAAAAATGAATAGCTGACTGACCTTTGTCATGGTTTGGCTGTACGTCAGTGTATTTCCTACCATACTAATTCATCAACAGTGTATTTTACAGTGCTTGTAATTAATTTGGGATATAGCAGCTTAACTGTTGAAATGATTAGCATTTTTTCATTTCTGAAGGGAATGTTTTATTTTCTGTTAGCATTTACAATGCATGCAACATTCTGGTTGTTTACTTAGGTTAGCAAATTTGTGGAAGAGTCCATATGTCTACCATATCTTTCACTATATAGTCTTTGGTAATTTATAAGAATTTCTTGTTTGCAACTGTCTTTATTTATTTGGAGGTTTGAATGCTTGTGAAGGGAGTGTCTCAATTGTGTTGTTGGTACTAGTTTAAAGGAGTAAAACTTACAGATGTCTGGGGGGAGGGATGGAATTAAACTAAGTTTTAGAAAAAATATTACTTAAATTAATAATGTTTGTTAACATTAATAAAATTACTTTTGCTTATTTTAAATTTAATAATTAATTTTATGTTTTGATTAATAGTCCAGTCAACCAAAAAAATTTATGAAGTAGAATCATGATGCTGTAAGACATGTAATCTGATCTTGCTTTTATTCAATAGCTTAATCAACAGCATTTTCCAGCAAGTTTACTCTTTGACCTATTCTTTTAACAAGGTCGGTTTGCCTCGTGTTTCATTTCTGGATGCACTTAGTGAAGCAACAGCTTATGAGAAACATTTATTGTTGACTATTAAAGTGACTGTTTATGGGAAGACTGAGTAACTTATGTTGTTAGTATTATTTGAATATTAATTATTGCTTAGTAATGGTAATTTGAGAAGCTTGTACCTTATTCCTTATGCCACAGAATGAATAGGGTCTTGGGTTTTATACCTTCGCTGAATAACGACTTTTTTGTCATAAAGTTTTCTCATTGACAGGCTATGGGGTAAAGTAATACATGGGATGTGATCAGCATCATTTTGCTTGACTTGATCTGTGTTGTGACATGCCTTAATGACTTCTTCAGTGTTATTGTTGATGGGATGTCACTGTAGAACATCTCTTGCCCTATTGCACTTTTAAATCCTCAAATAATTTGCATGTTTTCTTTCAGTGTGGTGTATGGTGCTGGCACAGCTAAGCCCATTCCCATGCTGCTCTGAGGAGTCTCTCATCAGCCGATAGTGTTTTGCGCCACGTAGTGCTGGTCCATTACAATTCCAGTAAGAAAAGCATGCAAACTCTGTGAGGTACTTTTTAAAATGCTGTTTATTAGTGCTAACGTTAAAAGGAGAAAGCTATAGATAATCCTACATCCCTTTAGGTGGTGGGAACCCTTGAGGCGTGTAGCATTGAATAAGCCTCCAATTCGTGCACAGCATTCTGGGGACACCCTGTTCATAGAAGAAATTTCCACCTTTTGGTCATTTTAGCTGTTGTAGGATTTTCTTACAAGGAAACACCTCCGTTCCTCATTTCTACTGTCAACCAGAAAGGAGGTTTATATGAGAACTCATTGCTGCACTTTTAGATGAAGGCAAGGACACACAGGTAATGTAATTGCTAGTACCGAGTTGATGCTGCCTGCTGGCTTCTCTGGTACAGTTAGGCGGCCAAGTTCATTCTGTGCCCAAGGAATATGTGTAGCACAGCACAGCCCAAAGGCCAAGCTGGATGTGAAGCACAGAGAAAAAAACATGTAGTATATAGCTGATCTCCTTCTAAAGTTCGTACCCGGTGGAGAGGGACAGGGACAGGTAGCCTGCTCAGAGTTAATCTTTGTGGTTCTCTCAGTCATCAACATGCTGAGAACCTCAAGAAGAAAAAATACACACTCTGAATAGTAGTAAGTCTGAGAGCATGGAAGAAATGGGATAACCTCAAGCAACTGGATCAGGTAATTATGTAGGTAGTACAATCCATTATTGTTTATATTAATGTGGCCCACTGTGGAGCTCTCCAGCCCAGTTGCTCCCCCAGGGATACATACTTGGCAACTTTCCTGCTCAGAGCAGCAGGCTGCTGGATCACCTGCTGCTGTATCAGTTCCTCAGTGTGGCTCTTGATCGTATGACGTAAGTTAGCAAAAAAGGGGGCACAAGGCAAATTCAGATTTTAGCGCCATCAGGGCCTTTACCATGGCCATCTGCATCTTTAGTTCCTGCTCTGACTGGTAGAACTGACCTTTCATTGTATGGCATTTGGTGCCACACCCTTGCTGTGGTAACCATTCCCACCAGCAAAGAGCTGCTAGCATGTGAACGTTTTATCTTCTTCTGTTCTATTCATAGTCTTGCTCTATGATGCCCTAGTGGTCCTTGGCCTTAAACTGTAGAAATATACCTCCGATTGCCCGGTATGCACATAGACTCTCCAGTTGGCCATGGTTCTGATTGGGAATTTTCCATGTAGGTGAGTTAAGAGGTTCCTTCCTCAAAATACTGCAGAATGCAGGATTTTCAGCACTCCCCAACCTACCACTTTGTGAGTGGCAAATGCAAGCTGAGATGGTGGCAGATATTATCTCAGTGAATTTCATGAGGCTTCCAGTTCAGTCATGTGATTTTTAACAGAAAATTTCTAATTCCTTGCATTTTCAGCTGATACAAGCAATATGAAAGATAAAGCACCATGAGGCTTGAAGGCTGGACATGTTTTAGAATCATCATTTATTTACCTTATGTCCAGCCATAAAACACCTCGCAGACTAGATCCTTGATTGATCCGTGTCCTTCCCTGTGACTTCCTGATGGTCTTGAATTGGCTGTGAGTGGGTAACTGAGATAAGGAATTATCAGGGATTTTCAGATGGTTTTGAATCTGCTCTAGTTCAAATTTTTTTTTCAAATAGATTTTAATTATTCCCACTGCAGTTAGGAATGGGATAACTGAAGTAACTTTTCCATGCTTAAGCACATTTTGGTACTTTTTCTAATACATTTAATACTTGAGTCTTCAGAAAAATGTTACTGGTTTGGACATTGAAACCTTATTCGCCATAATTCCTCACCATAACCCCCTATTCAGATTTCATATCTGAATGTCCACCAGGAAACTGACAGCTGACTTTTGTTTGTGCATTACTCTGCCTGAATTTAACATAAAACTTATTTTTAGGTGCTATGCGAACATCAAACTGGAACTTTGTTTCTAATCTCGAAAAAGAATCTGCTTCCAAAGCATTTGACAAACAGATTTTTTTGGTTTAAGTTTAACTTACAGGGAGGGATACCCATTTTGTGGACACATTTAAGTCGATTAATAAATAGTATTTGTATGTATGTAACCAAAACAGCAGTTTATTAGGTAGGAGACAGATGCAGGGGAGTAACATGCCAATCTGCATATACAGTTGTGTTGTGTTCATGATGAACTGCTGTTTATTTAGGGCCAGCGTAGCTTGGCAGCATCAGAAGAATTATTAGCTAGATGATGGCAAAAATTATCTCAAATACAAATAGCAGAAACATAAAGGAGAAAATAAAATTCCTAAGACTTTGTTCACTGGCAGTTATCAGAACTGAGGACTGAAGAAAGACATTTATACTTTGTGCATTATGTCCCCAGGTAGAAAGAGGGTTGTATGTTTTATGTTGCAAAATCTAGACAATTCAACAGTGGGCTAGTCCAAATATAAATGAGAATAGGAATGACAAATGCAATGTTTACCTCCTGTGTGTTTGGTGTGGGATGTATGTGAAAATAAGCATTTTTTTGACACAAAGAGATTTTAAAACTAGTTTGCCTTAATCTGATCTTATTTGGGGTGTTATTGTTTTGAAGACTTGCGCAGAATTCAAAGCGCAGGAATAAAGGAACCTAAAAGAATAATCTGTGGTAAAATTGTATACAATCATGTAACATCATAATGGATACATATAAAGGGCTGCAAAATTAAGTTAGCACACACAATTTCCTTTTGAGTGCCTGATTTTGCACCTCAATACTATTATTTTAACATCTATTATTTTAAATGAAATATTGACATGACAAATTTCATAAAATGTTTTTATTTTTCTATCAAAAAAGGGGTTTTATTCAAGAAACAGCAGTAGCCCAATACTTACAAACAACCTTGCAAAAGCAAGTAGCAGGAACAAGTAAGAATTCTGTTTCAGCAGCTGTTTGAAGAAGGCAAAACCTACATTTAGTGTTTTAGTGTTCTTCAGAAATAAAAGTCCATTACTGTGTTGTGAGACTGGTTCTTGGTTTTTTTTTTTTTGAAGCATATAACTGTTTTGACAAATGGAATGGAATTCTGTTGCCAGTTACACTGATGCTTATTAACACTTCTGGCTATTTTCACCACAGATTTGGATGGAAAGAGCAAGGAAAAGAAGCTGATATTTCTTTTAATTTCTTACCAAATTTCAGGACTGCGTGTTACACAGGAGTCTCATTGGTGATCTGAAAGCATTCATAGATAAATATGGGTTTGATGTACTTGTCGTTTTGGCCAACTGTTTGACGGATGAGAAGCAAACAAAACGACAAATAGCAGTATACTCGGAAAACTTAGAGCTAGGCAATCAAGTAAGTACCTGGAAAAAGAATCAAATAATATCTTTCCTGGAAAAAAAAATATTTTTTTTAAGTAGTATATACCAAAGTGTTGAATAATTAAGTGGAGTCAAAAAGTAGCAACAGTTGGCTGGCAACTGAGCAGCTATTTGAAATGGCTGTATTATTTATATGACGCAAGATGAAAGATTGTGATATTTATAATTGTTTCAGACCAGCCTAATAGGAAAAGTGTACAGTTACAAGAAATACAGAAAGAGACAAGATTTTTCAGTTTAAGTAAAACAGAGTGATTTATTTTATTTTTTTTTTTTTTTTACTAATTTTGGCTTGGTTTTGTTGTGATGTACACAAATGAGTCTTTGAGGGATGAGCAAACACATTGTAAATGGTAATGAACAGAACTCATCTATGTGTGTGTAACTGCTAAAGAATTTAAGCTCTGAAATGAAGCCAAATTATTACTAGGATGTTCATTTATCCAAAGCCAGGTGCTGTCCATTCTTTTTACTATGTATTGTCCCCAAATGGGAGAAACCATCTCAGTGGCAACTTTCTGAACCTTTTTCTCAGTCTTAAAAACTTCTGATTTTAGGGACAGGTGGCTAAATGACTCTATTCCTTTCGAAGTCAATATAAATGTATTTATTTTATTAATCTAATTATCACATTCTAAAGATAGTTTTCTCATGTACCCTTATGTATTTTACTCAGATTTCTCAAGGCAACAACTAAACATTTATTTGGATTTTTTTTTACTAATGAAAAGTGATCTTGAAAGTCAAATGATACTATTTCAAGTAAATATTCTGACCAATTTTGCAATACACATTATGGCTTGATCTTCTATTTTAATAGTTCATCTAGATCATCATAAGGCTGTTACAGCAAAATGGCCAAGAAGTAGATTAATAGGAATAGATAGGTATGGCTGTGTTACACAGTGAATTAGTCAATATGTGCCCTTATGCCCATGATTGCAATGGCTTTTGAAACATCCTATTTTTCAACAGATCTGCTGTGAATTAGAAGAATGTCAGAATCCTTGTTTGGAGCTGGATCCTGTAGAATGTGGATGTGACCAAATTCTCATTTATCATCAAGAAAATTCTTTGGTGACCTGTGATCAAATTTTTCTTCTAGTTAAGGAAGTTATAAATAGAAGACAACCAGAAATGGTGTCAAACAGTAGAACTTCTTCAACTGAAGCTGTTGCTGGAAGTGCTCCACTTTCACAAGGATCTTCTGGTATTATGGAGTTATATGGTTCTGATGTAGAACCACAGCCCAGTTCTGCCAATTTTATAGAAAATCCTCAAGATCTAAATGGATCTATGCAAGCCCACGTTGATGTTAATGTAGACCTTGTGAGTCCAGACAGTGGACTGGCTACCATTAGAAGCAGCCGGTCTTCCAAGGAGAGTTCTGTTTTCCTTAGTGATGATAGCCCTGTTGCAGAAGGTGCTGCTACCTATCACAGTCTTCTGCCTGGCTTTGATTCCTATAGCCCTATTCCTGAAGGAGCAATAGCTGAAGAACAAAAACCTCAGTCTAGAGACAATACTGATAACTTTGATCTTTTCAATTTTGATCTAGCACCTGTGGTTGCAGCTCCATCCGAGTCATCTTCTCGTTCTGTTGATTGTTCCCCAGCAGATGACTATTTCCTCAATAGTGATTCATCAGAAGGACAACAACTCACTGTGCATAAAGAACTTGATGAGGCAAACCTGCTAGAAAATGATACAGCTAATTATTCAGCTGACTTACTTGTGACAACAAAAGAGGAAGACAATTCAGCTGAATTTGATGAGAATCCAGGAGAAATGTGTGAGAAAACTTCAAGTTTGATCGATTTAGTTGAAGGTGATTCTTCACCAGAAATGTTGAAATCCACTGATTCAAGAATTCCACCAACTCCTATGAACAGTCTTGTAGAAACTTCACCATTAGATAATGGGCAGCCTTTATTTTTCCCACAAGATGTCATAAAAAAGATTAATGAAATTGATGGCACAAATTATTCTCAGTCTCGTGTTAGATATGGAAGCTGGTGGGATGGCTTTGACCTAGAGTCCAAAAATGCTGATACGTGGAGTTCAAGTGAGCAGGAATCTGTATTCCAGAGCCCTGTCTTATGGAAAGATGGTAAAGAAAGTCCCTTGCTACGAGGACATATTGATAGAAGAGCCTCAGATTCTGTGTTCCTCCAAAAACAGCCAAAGCAAAAGGAATATGTGAGAGCAGGTCTGTGGGATAATCAGTTTAAACAAGATAATTGGAACCATGAGAATCAAGAGAAAAACAGTGAACATTTGCATTTGCAAACTGCTTCTTTAGAGGAGACAAAGCAAGAACCGGAGAGCTTTACTGACCTGTGGGAGGTCAGTCAGCCAACACCTGTGATGTCAGATGCATGGTGTAGTGGTGAAGGGAAAGGTAGTCAGCTAGCTGGAGACTCTTACAAAGTCTGGACTAAGTTTGATGCAGGAGATATTGCTAGATCCTCAGAAAATGTATGGAACATGCCCAAACTGGATAGAGAAAAAAAATCAGTGAATATTCCTGAGGAATGGGCCATACCAAAAACTAGTTTGTCAGATTCTTCAGAAATCACAGCAGACAATGAGACTGAAAATCCACCTGTGCAGGTACCTCCAGAAGCCTGGGATAAAGAAAGGTATTATTCAGTAGAAGAATGTGGAAAATCTGAAAATACAAATTCTGTTTTCAACAATATGCAAAATAATTCAAAGCTGGAAACAGAGGAAGAAACTGTATTTGGTGACTCTAAACATAGACCAAAACAATTTGAAAATATAGAGACCTGGAATATGTATGATAAAAACATCAGGAAAGAAGTAACAGAAGTAGTGGTGCCATGGGAGGATACCTTCTTGTATAAACACTCAGATCTTAGTTCATCAAATATAGGTGAAGATTTAGTTGTCTCTCCACCAGACACCAATTATTCAACATCTGATTCCTATATATCGCCTACATATGTGGAAGAAGAAAGAGAAGATGAGGACAAAGATTTTGATGAAGAAACAGTCACTGATAAATTGATAAACCCAAATTTGGCTGACCCAAAAGTACTTGAGAAAGCAAATAAGGAACCATTATCTCCTAGAAACATGCCTTTTTCAAGCGCTGGAAACACAGACATCTGGAACACTCCCCTAAATAATGTCACCAAGTTACAAGAAAGAAATGCTGAAATTACTGCTCTTTCTGCCTCTGCTAAACCTAATCAATATTTTTCAACTGAGATACATACCAGTGAAAATAATTTTTCTATATCTGAAAACAGAAGACTAACACCAGTATACAATCGAACAGTGAATGACTTATCACCACCACAGAATGAATTAAATACTAGGCAGAGTGCAGCTGAAATTGTAGAAACAGTGAGCAGTGTTCCTGTAGATGACACAGACACATCTACACCAACTTCAGACACTGGGAATAGTGTGGATATGAAAATATGTGACTTAGGGAGTGAGATACTTAGTAAGAAGGCAGCACAAAAGACTGCTGATGTTGATGAAAAGCTGGATAGTCAGGAATCAATGCAGCAGCTGAACTCATGGAGTTTACAGAGTGAGCAGGGTTGTCACAAAGGCTGGGACAATGCCATTGTCATCTCACAGGAAGGAAAAGAGGAATATAAGAGAACAGATGAGACGAGCGGACAGCAAATGATTAGTGACATTTGTAATAAACCAGTGCAAGAGGACAGTGAATCTTCATGTACTGCAGATTCAGAAGAAAACAGGTCAACAAATGAAGTTCCCAGCTCCCCAGAAAAAATGAGGAATAGTGTTAGTTTGGAAGTGTTAGTCACAGAGAATGTGTCCTTTTCCAATCAAAGTAATCCAGTTAGTCAGGAAGAGACAAAAGACTTGTCGCAGAATAACGTAGAATCTTCTTCAAGTGCTTCTGAGGAAGGCAGAAATTATGAATGTTTTGATGACTCCAGACCACAAAATTACAATTACAGTGAAACATCACAGCTGCTTTCTGAGAAAGCTGAAAAGGAGACTGCAGTGATAGAGGATGCAACAAGTCCTGAGATGGAAAGTGTCTCTGAAAGTTCTGATAAGGGTAGTGATAATCCTGAAAACAATTCTAAAATGCCCAGAAGCTCAGGCATCTGGAATGAATCTGGAAAGAATAGTTGTCACCTAGCCACATCAATTCCTTTCATGAATGAACCACAAGAAGTGCTGGGAGAAATGAAAGAAGACTTAGATGAAGTGGTTCCTAACCATCCAGACATTTGTAATTCTGAGTTAGTATCTTTCAAAAATAGCTCAGAACTGAACAGGACTCATGAAAAGTCTTTCATAGATGATTTTAAGAAGAGTTCTTCTTCTGGATATGTCAGTGTTCCTGACATTACAGATATGTCTGTGGTGGAAAATTCATTTTCACATGAAATAGGTTCTGGGAGAAATGAAAACTCTGAAAATTTAGAACCTGCTCATAATCTTCGTGGAGAGCCATGTGTAATGCTTAATGACAGTTTTCATCAAACTACTTGGAATTCACAGCCATGTGAAGATTTGCAGTCTCCTGGAACAAGTCCTGAGGCAAGTGAAGTCCTTGAAATGGCAAACACCACAAGTAGCCTTTCAAAGGATATACAGATCAAAAGTTTTTTGGAAGAAGATAATATGTGGAGTGATTCAATAAATGATTATGCACACTCAAGTGGAACAAGTCCTGATTTAAGTGATGCATCTGTGAATGTGTGGGGAGACCTTCCAGTTGCCAGTCATCACAAAAGAAGTAGGGATATGTGGGATATTAAAAATAACAAAAATCTTGAAGATGCCTATAAAAGGAATGAATTTGGGAATGAATGTGAAGAAGTACTTGAAACAAGCACTGAACAGAACAAAGTTCCTAAAAGCTTAGATTTTTGGAATGCCCATGTAGATGATGATACTGTATCTTCTTTATCAAGTCCTGACATAAATGAGGATTCAGAGAATTCAGAGGTGTGTCCAGAAGTGATTCATGAAGATTCCACATATGAAAACAAACAGCACAAAACATCTGAAATTGGAGAGGATTATGCTCAATCCAAGGCAACAAGTCCTGAAGCAAATGAAGGTAATTTAGATGCAAAAACTAAGGTGGGAGAGGAGGTCCAGGTAGGCATCTTCAATGAAAATCATGAAGCAGTTAAAGCTAGTAAAGTAGGGCAGGAGGACTTGACTATAATGGAGCATAATAAGACTTCTGAATATTTAGGTCACTGGGAAGCACTTCAGAAAAAAGGTCAGGCGAGCATTTTCAGTGACAAAACAGGTAGCAGTGAAGACTCATATTTGTATCAAATGAATGAAGATACTACACTGACTTTTGCTGTGGGTGATAAAGAAGAGTATTCTTCAAAAGCTGTAGATATGTGGAGTATGTCATTGGAAGCTGATTTAAGAACTGATCCAAAATCCACAGTAGGAACATTTGGTTTTCCAGATGACAGTTCAGAATGGTGGAATTCACAACCTTGTGAAGAAAAGCAATCGGAAGATCAGTATTCTGTTTCAAGTCACTCTGCAACAAACCAGTTAACAAATAGTAAGAAGGACTCCTGGGCATCACCTTCACAAGATGAAGAACAAACAGAAGCACATTGCGCTAATGCAAGTAATGGTGGAAATCGGCCTCCCCGCCTGTACTGTGATGAAAAAGAAAATGAAAGGCTAGTACATCCTATGAATATTCCTGATAGTCAAATAAATCAAGACACTGTACAGTTCAAACAACTTGATCCTTTCATACTGGATAAAGAAGAAAGGGGCTTGAAAGAGCAGTTGTTTCCTACAGATGAGGAAAATCAACTGACTCCACAGAATCCTTTTTCAGATGAGGAAAGAGGTATGCCAAATACATTGGTTCAAGAAATCACTGTACTGGATCTACCAAAAGACAATGAGGGAAATGCAACTCTCATTCCTCAAGAACAACAGCAAGATACCTGTGAAAGATCAGAAATGCACAACTCCCTGCCAGGTGCTTTCACTCTAGAAGATTTATCTTTTGAAATGACAGAGAAGTCAAGTCCAGGGTGGAGTATATTAGTTCCCCAAATCCCAGATATTTTACAGGATAACACCCAAGAAAGTAATCAGCTGTTTTCAGTGGAACCTGACCTGTGGACTAATGCTGAGCAAATTGTCACTTTGAAATCAGATGGTGAAAATCCCGATATATTAAGTCACTGTGACCAGGACAATAGTTCAGAGACATCAAGCAGTCCTGATGTGTGCCAGGAGTATGAAGCTAAGCATGCCTTTATCCCATCTTCTCAGATTGGGGTGGAGCCTGAAGACAAAGGTAGTCAGCAGATTCACACATGGTCAAATATGAATAAAGAGGCAGATTTTGATTCAAAGTGTCAGTTACTAATGCAGAAGGTAGAGACACAGTCTGAAACTGGTAGCCCTCAGGACTATGAACAGGGAAAGATCAATGAATCCTATCGGCTAATCTCTTCTAATACTCAGGAGCCTCCTGAATTTGCAATTTTGGAAGAATATGCTGTAGAAAATAAACTTGTTACTGACTCAACTGAGTCCGCTGAAATTACCAATGAAGTTTTAGAAGTGACGTCCTTAGGTCTGAAAGACATGTTCTATGAAGGTTTTACTCCTGCAAGCCATCAAGGATCACCAACTGATGAAGCTCAAATAGCGACCTCCCAAAGGCATTTGGTTCCCATGGATTTCACTCTACTTGATAGGGCAGAACAAAGCTTAAAAGAAATGAGTGCCTTGGCTGAAGTTGGAAAATATTCTGGTATTGACCATACAGCAATAACTGGTGATGAGCTAGACATGTTAGAAGAATGTGTGGATGAATCTGAGACAGGTGTAGAACGTAACATCAGGAATACATCAGTGACTAATGTCCTGGCAAGCACATGTGGTGGAATGAACGTACTGGCAGTAGTAGTCAACGAAGCAGCAGAAGAGGAATCAAAGGATAAACAGATATTCTTTCCCAAATCCTTTCTGCCTGGTGGTAATGAAGGCCATGAATCTAATTCAAATAATCAACTTGTTGATGACATAGCAAAAGAATCTGAAGATGTAATTGAAAATGATGTTCCTGTGTTTAAGGAAACACCCACTGACCAATCACCAGTGGTGTGTACTCCACCATCCTGTGTATCTTTTGATGCTGAACCCTCTGGCAGCAGAGAGTGTGCAAAAGATGACCTCTTGTTACAGCAGCCATTTTGTGACAGTGTTTCTTTGGAAAAACTCTTACCACTGCCAACTGCTTTGGAAGGTGCAGAAGGCATCCTAATGACCAAAGACAACAGCATTAAAGATCAGGTGTCTGAAACATCCACAGAGTGCCTTCAGGAAAATCACACATCAGTATCTTCACTCACCAAGTCTGAAATAACTCTAGGAGCTTCTGAGATTTTGACAGGAAAATCTGAAGCAGAAACCACTGATCTCGACTCACCGCCAGGTGGAGATAAAAGATCACCTGATGGTAAGAAAACCTGCTTCCCAGAGCAAGTTCATAAGACAAAGAAAGAAGGAAATGTCTGGAGTATTACTGCTGAATGATGAGGCTTTAAGTGAAGTTTGAAGTTTGTAGGTCTCCCTGATGTACAAAATTCTGTATTTTGGGAAGACCTCTAGCGTCACCCTTCTAGACAGATCTAAAGCTTTTAAGCATTGAAGTAGGAACATTATTTTTGTTGTTTGTACAGGGCATAGCATATGGGAGACCGAATCATTTGTCCCTTAGGAATGATTGCAGTGTTAATGTATAATCTTTAACAATAATGATGATGATGACGTTATAAAATTCAAGTACACATTAACAGAGCAAAGCAAACTGAGAAGAGCTTTATCTCACTGTACTGATTTAAAGAAATCATAGTGACTAAGTAATTCAAAAACTAAAAGGAGTTTCTGTTTGCCTGTTCTTTTAGAAGCTGGCACTGACTCCCTAATTTGTAGGGGGAATAAGCCAAGAAATTCCTCTGAGAGCCCTGAACTGAAAAATGCAGAGGGTAAGGAAGATGTGAGGATGCAGGTGCACCGAGATACAACTTCACTGGAGTCGGATTACATCCTTGTTACTGAGAAAGAAAATATACCTTCAACGGAGGATACCTCTGAAAGAAACGAAAGTGTTTTTGCATTTCAAGAAGCTAATGTAGCTGAACAAACAGAATCTCATAAAGGCTTTTCACCGGGCTCCTTGGATACCTTTCAGCCAATCTCCATTACAAATGAAAGGGAAGATCACTCTGTTTGTGGGACTGAAAGGGACTCTATTCACTTAGAAGACAAAAGTTCTTCTGTTGCGCCTCAAAAACTGGATGATGAAAGGAGATCACAGGAAAGCACTGGGCAAGATGAGGGCTGGATTATATTGGGCCAAAATGAAGTCAGTGACATATCACCTGAAGAAATTTCTGCCGAGTCAGAGATGCCAAAATCAGGGTCCGGATATTCTGACGAAGAACTGGCAGCTGTTGAAGCACAGGAATTGATTCTTGACACTCCAGCAGAATTTCAGGTAGAAGCTACCCTTCAGAAACCTTTTGAACATGGAGGCTATTCTCCTTCAGACAGCCTGACCACCGACAGCGAGAATTTGGCCATCACAGGAACATGTGTGTTGCAGGTGGTTGGTGGTGATGATACATGGGAAGCAAATTCTCAACAGACACTGGGGAATAACGTAGCAACAGAACAAGAAATGAAGGAGGAAATGGTGCTTCTCAACAGTGAAAGAGGACTGAATCAAATATCAGGGTAAGGAAAAACCAACCTGTTTCCTTTCAAGAGTCTTCTGTTCACTTGTTATCAATGCTTTTGAAGAGTATGACATTATGAATAGATGGCAGGACTTTCAGGTCTGAACTATTAATTATATTTACATGATTTAAGTATCACTGTACTCCTCCCCTTCTAAAAACAGAGACTTGGTTCTTGGTTGCTTGGTATGAGCCAGATGAGGAATGTTTTGCAATGCAGGAAGCTTGTAAGGCCACTTCCTTGCAGGAATAAGTCTGTCTTCCTTTTATGGAGTCCCATAGACTTCATAACCTACCTTTAAATCTGAAACATGTGGCCAGGGAACGCAGGCCAAAGCCAGGTACTGATGGTATTGCCAGTCCTGATACAATGCCAGTGATGAGATTATGGAGGGATCGAAGTGAAGTACAATCTCTGCCTAATGCAAAACTGCTGGGAAGGAAGATAGGAGGGAGTTGAGGCCCAGAGTCAGAAAGAGGTGCTGCTCATAGAGAAAAGGAAAGGATGATGGAAAGTCATGGTCTTTGTGGTTATTTCCGAGCTGTAGTCAGGTCAGAGCAGCATTTTTTGTCTGTTCGGACTGGACTGGCAGTTGAGGCAGTTTGAGTATGTTTGCACCTGCCTTTGGGTGGAATTGCAGCCTCTGTGCTGTCAGCATTACTACTGCCTGCTGTCTCTCTGCAGTGTCACCAGATGGAGAAAGAGGTGACCTTCTTGAGTCCCATTTACTGTAGCGTTTTGGAAAGGGTGCTTCTGCTGTTGACTCCTCTTCTTTTACAGCCAGGAGGCTGTAACTGCTACAGTGGACTTATAGAATAGCTCCAGAGATGCAAGTGTGGAAGTCTGACCTCATTTCTTCTGGGCATCTGCAATTGACATGCTGCAGTTTTACAAAGAGGAACCTGGCATTGCATTGATACAGTGAAATTCTTGTGGCCAGCAAAAGAAACTTCCCAGTACAAATAAAACTAAGAGGTGTAACTGCTTTGTACTTGTTACTCCTTTCAAACTGCACTTACCCAAAAGAACACATGTGATATCAATCATGTGGAAACATACTGTTTATGTGAAATGCAAGACTGATTTTTTTACTTTTTTTTCAAGTTTCTCTCAAGTACTTGTCAGGTCAGTGTAGAATACACGTCATGTTCACAACTTCTGTTACCACGTTTTAATTAGCTTGCGGTTTATTTTAGACTTTACTCTTTGAAGTTTTCACTAACAGTTTTGCAATTTTAGCAGTAGGCTTTTTTTTCCCTTAAAGGTGGTATGCCTGTATATGATAGTATAACCCTGAAAACAGCATGTACAAATAATCTGTGATAGAAAAGCACAGCTTTTTGCTACCCCTGTCTCCACCCAAAACAGTTCACATTTTATTAAGATTTCAGGAATGAATAGTTCCAATAGCTGTGGTTTATCTTCCCCTAGATGTTAAAATACCTCCCCTCTAAACATTTTCACACGTTTTTCAAAGAGTGCATTGTTACAAGACCAGACACTGTTATAGCTGAGCTGTTTTTAATATGTGGTAAGTCCTGGCTCCATCCTAAACAGAAACCCCACTCTCATAAACTCTGATATATAAAGATGTTACTTGCAGGCTTAAACTTGCAGTCTTAAAAGTGTATTGGACTTTAGCTTTTCTTGACAGGCAAGATTTTGAGTCATACGCAGAGCATACTTTGCCCTCAGACACTGCCCCTGGCTGAAGTTGCTTCAATCTAACCAGACAGGCAGCACAGAGGAGAGTATGAGATAAAAGGGGCTCTGTTTCGGTAGGGCAGTGACAGCTTTTATTGATGCAGGTTAGCATTTACTACCCTCAAGAAAGAGGCAAATCTTCAGAAGGGTTAGCAGAAGATGAGTACTCCCCTGTTCTGTACAGTCTGACGTAAATGAAATGCTGAGTGCTTGACCTTGAATCTGCTACCTGATCAGAAAATAACTCCCGAAACACACACAGTATGTTTAGAGAGGAGACATTCTGCGCAGGGTGCAAGGTGGAAGATTTCCACAAATCGAGCACACCTACTGAGGTTTTCAGTCCATACTTATACGCTACAGTTAAAACACCACGCCTATCTAATACATAGGTTCTGCCTAACTATTCCATGTTCATTACGTTGAGCAAGCATGTAGTGTTGTTCTCTTGAGCAATGATCCCAGACTCTTCTACGCCTGCGTGGGGGTCTCCTTCGGTGGTCTTCCATGGTTGTTTGGGGAAGAAGAATACCCCTACTCCTTTTGTCCTTTTATGGTCGTGCATCATCTGAGGACACCAGGGTCTTTGTTTCTCTTGCCATCCCCACAGAGGATGTATGTCCTTAATTAGCAAGTCTGTGACTCTTTAAGCATCTTCTGTTGTAAGCAGAATCTTAAATTAGATAAGCTTTACCTTGAATACACATAATCTAAACAGTCCTTGAATAGCAAACATACCACACTTCTAATGTTTTAGGTTTTTTCTTTAAACTATCACCACCTTCTTATTTATTAATCAGTCTTTTGAAGGCTTGAGGCAACAAAACTATCAAAAGTAGAGCTGGTTGGCACAACATTTCTGTTGCACCCGATCCTCCAAGCTTCTAACTTCCATTCCAGAAGGAAAAGTAGAAATTTTGAAATTTTCTACAACAGAGAAATCTGGAAGAAGCAAACCCAAGAAGCAAATCCCCAAGCAGTTGTTTTGCATCCACATTACTTTAAACCACGACAGTGTGGAAGGGTGGCTTGGGATTTGTGGATCTAGGAAAACCAGACATCCTTTGACTTCGAAGTGGTTTGCTTATAAGTAGTTCACACCCTGAAAGTCACCTTCTTTCATCATCTCTGCAGGGTTTCACTGGGAGTTCATCAAAATCAACTAATTTCAATGAATAAACTGGGTTTTGACAAACCAGTAATTTCTAGTGAAAATCTTTAAATCAAAAATGCTTACCACCTGTGCTCACAATAAATGGTGAATGGGATGGGAAAAGGAAGGGTTGTTTAGAGGAGGTGGTGGCTAGTTGCAGGCTTGCAAATCTGACATGAACAAATCAGCTGTCAACTCTTCTGTCTCCCATAAAGCATTTTAAATTAAAAGCTGCCAGATGCTGAGCCTGCTTAAGTCATGCTGATTAATTACACGCAGGCAGCATCCTAGGGTTTGGCTTGCTATGCTTACGTGCCCACGGTGTTCTTAGCAAGGAAAAGAAAACTGGTCTAGGTATCTGATTTTAAATTATTTTTACAAATCAGCAGATTGGAGTTGAGATAACTCTGAAGCAGTAAGATTCTTTTTTAGATACCTCAAGAAAAGAATCTGATTTTTTAACTTACACTGGCACTAGAAAAATCATTCCTATGGCCATGGATTTATAGGGGGTTTTAAATCTTGTTGCTATGAATTGTTAGATCAGTTTTGACAACTCTGCTGTTCATTAGGAATTCCTGTAAGTCTCCAAAGTAAAAATTTGAGTCTTGTACCTAGTAGTACATTCAGATGTAGTACATTCGTTATTCTTAGAACTTAGCATATTCTCCTAGACTGATTGAATGTCTAAAGTCCAAAACTGGACCATGTTAATGTAAGAGTGTTTTCAGTAGAAACTTAAATGCATGATGAAATATGGTGCATCCTGCAAGGAAAGGATACAGTAGTTCTTGGTACAGAATATGTAGTCACTATAGTTTCCACTGTAGGCTTTTTTCTTATCTGACTCAGTTGTTGTTTAATACTTGATTAATACCAAATGCCTTTTCAGTGCAAAGCAGTGGCTGGTTTTGTCCTTAACACTAGTGATGCTGAAGCCTGTAGAAGTAAAGTAAAGCAAGGAAGTTATTCAGCATCTGCATTAACAATTATTTACGGGAGCATGGAACCAGGAGAATCTACTTTCCTTTGGGTTTATGTTTTGCTGTTAGACTATATTGTTGATAAGGTGTGAAAACTGATGGAAGTTTTTTCCACCATTAATGTTATTAAAAATATTGCTCTTGTATGAGGATTTCATATGTAGTAGAGATTGCTTTTACAGTGCTGCTTTCCTCTCAATTTCCCATGTGCTTGGTAGCTGACTGCAGTGGTTTCAGCCCAGCCGGTAACAAAGGACCACGCAGCCGCTTGCTCACTCCTCCCGCCCCCCTCCGGTGGGATGGGGAGGAGACGCAGGAGAGAAAAGGGAAAAAAACCCAAAAACGGAACCTCGAGGGTTGAGATAAAGGCAGTTTACTGGGACAACACAAAGAAATTACAACAACAACAACGGTACTAATGACAGAGTATACAAAAAGAGTGATGCACAGTGCAACTGCTCACCGTGCAGAACCCGACGCTCCGCCACTTCCCCCACCAAAAGCCCAGAGCTCCTCCCAGAGGTCCCCCCGGCCCGCTCCCCATTTATATACTGATCATGATGGCACACGGTATGGAATAGCTCCTTGGCTAGTTCAGGTCAGCTGCCCTGGCTATGCGCCCCCCTTCCCAGGTTCCTGTAAAAATTAACTCTATCCCAGCTGAACCCAGGACACTGACGTTCAATAAACTTGTAATAAGCTTGTGTCTTCGGTCAGTTAGATAATGACTTCAGACTTTTTAGGGGATAGCAGAGACACATGCAGATGTCCCTATGCACGCCCACAGCATGATCACAGAGGCCTTGACTCCTTTGAAATCAAAGCAAACACACAAAAAATATTATGGTAGAAAGGATAGAACACATATGGGAATAATTATTTCTAGATTATATGTCACTTTCATTAAACCTCTTCATATAAACAGCTGAAAAAATAGCAACTGATATGGTAGAAGTGTGTAATTAGAAATGCTTTCTAATGTGTTTCGCTGACAGTTTTGAAAACACAAGTTCCTTCTTAAAACATATGTCAGTGTGCAGCTTTTAAGTCTGAAATTAACTGTCCTTCTTGGCCAACAAAGTTTAAAACAATGTGATACAGCAGAACTGCCAGCCTATGGGAGCTTAGCACAGAAATGCTGGTGTCATCACATAAGAGATGAAACTAAGGCTTTTTTCTTGTTCTTATTGCAACAGAGTTTCTGGATGGCCTAATAGGGCTAGTCATCACGCTTGGAGTGCGCCAAAGATTTACATCTTCAAAGTAGGCTTTGGTAGAACTGAACCAAAGTCTAAGTAACAGATACTCTGCTCTCAGAAGTGTCCTTCTGCCTGAATTCTTGTACTTCTGAAAGGCCATAATTTTGACTCAGGAAGGTTTCTTGGATTCTTCACTAGATGTGACTCTTGCCTTCACTGAATAGTCTGTTTCCTAGCTTATGCTTAATTAAGCCTGCATGGTATCAGAAAATTAAGCACCCTTAATCTGAACATCTGGCTGGATAGCTGTGCCCTGAGCATGGATTCCATTCTCTGCTCATTTTTTTGTTTTGTCAAATACTTTTGGTTTATGCAAATTAAGTTTGCATTCTGAACCTGTAACACCCATCTCTGTGACAGTGATTTTAGAAGTTGCTCCTGAATCTGGGGCTTTCTCTAGTGGGTCTTTGCTTCCCACATAGAAGCCTTCCTTGTGGCCTGCTGGTTGTTGTTTCATATACCACTTGGCAGGGTATAGAAATTAGGTTCCTTATTTTTAGGTATGTACTTCACCTTCATATATTTATGTATGGTACAAACACAAGCTTCTATAGGTATGTTAGTGGTAAAAAGAAGAGTAGGGAAAATGTGGGCCTTCTCCAGAAGGAAACAGGAGACCTGGTTACCCAAGACATGGAGAAGGCTGAGGTACTCAATGACTTTTTTGCCTCAGCCTTCACCAGCAAGTGCTCCAGCCACACCATCCAAGTCACAGAAGGCAAAGGCAGGGACTGGGAGAATGAAGAACGGCCCACTGTAGGAGAAGATCAGGTTTGAGACCACCTAAGGAACCCGAAGGTGTGCAGGTCCATGGGACCTGATAAGATGCATATACAGTACCTGAGGGAACTGGCAGATGAAGTTGCTAAGCCACTATCCATCATACCTGAGAAGTTGTGGCAGTTGGGGGAAGTTCCTGCTGACTGGAAAAGGGGAAACATAACCTCCACTTTTAAAAAAGGGAAAAAAGGAATTCCCGGGGAACTACAGGTCAGTCAGTGTCATCTCTGTGCCTAGCAAGATCATGGAGCAGATCCTCCTGGAAAATATGCTCAGGCACATGGAAAATAAGGAGGTGATTGGTGACAGCCAGCGTGGCTTCACTAAGGGCAAATAGTGTCTGACAAATGGGTGGCCTTCCACAGCTTTGGTGGATAAGGGAAGAGCAGCTGATGTCATCTACCTGGACTACTGCAAAGCATTTGACACTGTCCCACACAACATCCTTGTCTCTAAATTGGAGACAGATGGATTTGACAGATGGACCACTCGGTGGATAAGGAACTGGCTGGATGGTCGTACCCAAAAAGTTGCAGTCAACGGCTTGATGTCCAAGGGGAGAGCAGTGACAATTGGCGTTGCTCAGGGGTCAATATTGGGACTGGCACTGTTTAACTTCTTCGTTGGTGACATGGACAGCAGGACTGAGTGCACCCTCAGAAAGTTTGCGGATGACAAGCTCTGTGGTGCAGTCAACACTGGAGGGAAGGGATGCCATCCAGGGGGATCTTGACAGGCTTGAGAGGTGGGCCCATGTGAATCTCACAAAGTTCAAGAAGCCCAAGTGCAAGGTCCTGCATGCAGGTCAGGGCAATCCCAAGCATAAATACAGGCTGGGCAGAGAATGGATTTAGAGCAGCCCTGAGGAGAAGGACTTGGGGATACTGGTGGATGAAAAGATGGACCTAAGCTGGCAATGTGCGCTCGCAGCCCAGAAAGCCAACTCTATCCTAGGCTGCATCAAAAGAAGGGAGACCAGCAGCTCAAGGGCGGTGATTCTTCCCCTCTACTCTGCTCTCGTGAGACCTCACCTGGAGTTCTGTGTTCAGCTCTGGGGCCCCCAACTTAGGAGGGGGGGTGCAAAGATGATCAGAGGGCTGGAGCACCTCTCCTGTGAGGACAAGCTGAGACAGTTGGGGTTGTTCAGCCTGGAGAAGGCTCTGGGGAGACCTTCTAGCAGCCTTCCCATACCTAAAGGGGGCCTGCAAGAAAGCTGGAGAGGGACTTTTTACAAGGGCATGTAGGACAAAGAGCAATGGCTTTAAACTGAAAGAAGGTAGATTTAAATTAGATGTAAGGAAGAAGTTCTTTACTATGAGGGTTGTGAGGCACTGGAACAGGTTGCCCAGAGAAGTTGTGGATGCCTCTGGAAGTGTTCAATCCCAGGTTGGATTGGGCTTTGAACAACCTGGTCTAGTGGAAGGTGTCCCTGCCCATGGCAGGGGGGGTTGGAACTAGATGACCTTTAAGGTCCCTTCCAACCCAAACCGTTCTATGTTTCTATGATCTCTGAAGAATAAAGAAACTCATCATTTGTACCCAAAACAGTGATAGCAACATCCCAACCAATGGACAATTGAATTGATTGTCCAAAGTTAATGGAGGCATTTACTCAGTAACTGCCTTCTAAGCCCCTTTCTGAATCTACAGTTTATTCACATGTCCCTGTTTAGAAAAACTGAAGTTCATGCTTGCACACTGTGCTGAAGTAAGTTCTTTTAGCAGTGGAATAAGGGTCAGTAAAGGATGCTATCTGCATTATTTTCTGCTGTCATCCAGAAAGTGTCTGTCACATTGTCTAAGAAAATTGACTGTTTTATGGAGGAGGGAATTAAAATTGTGAAACAGAAAGTGTAAAGAAAAATGAGGATGAAATAGTGGATTAAAATCTTAATGTCGCTGGTCGCTGTCCCCTTCATCCCAATGTCAAGCATAACAACTCCCCAAGGTGTTCAGGTGGGTTTTAAGAAAGTCTGTGACTGGTGGTAAAATTCCCTCCTGTACTGTTTTTCTTCTGCAAGAAAAAGCAGCAGCAGGAAGAGAACTATGAGGATGCTTGCTAGCATTAAAACACTGAAGAAAAGACATAAACCTGTCTCAGTAGTGTACAAACACCAGAAATAATAAACCCTAGAAGTTTCTTTGGCCTCATAAAAAATTGTTTTGGGTTTGTGTGGTGGGGTTTTGGTAGCAGGGGAGTGGCTGCAGGGGTGGCTCCTGTGAGAGGCTGCTGGAAGCTTCCCCGGCTCCAAGTCGGACCCGCCGCTGGCCCAGGCCGAGCCCATCAGCGACGGTGGTAGCGCCTCTGGGAGAACGGATTTAGGAGGGGGAACCTGCAGTGAGTGGGGGGATCGGAATGTGAGAGGAAGGAACCCCTCTGCAGACACCGAGGTCAGTGTGGAAGGAGGGGAGGAGGAGCGGGGGAGGAGGGGATGCCCCTGCAGCCCGTGGTGAGACGGCAGGCTGTGTCCCCCAGCCCACGGGGGGGAGCGGGGGAGCGGAGGCCCACCTGCAGCCCAGGGAGAAGCCCACGCCGGAGTGGGGGGATGCCCCCCAAGATGGCCGTGACTCCGTGGGAAAGCCCGCGAGGAGCAGTCTGTGCCTGCATGATCGGCCTGCGGAAAGGACCCATGACGGAGAATTTTGTGAAGGACTGCAGCCCGTGGGAGGGACTCGCACTGGAGAAGTTTGTGAAGAACTGTCTCCTGTGAGAGGAACCCCATGGTGGAGCAGGGGAAGAGTGAGGAGTCCTCCCCCTGAGGAGGAAGGAGCGGCAGAGACAAGGTGTGATGAACTGACCCCAGCCCCCATTCCCTGTCCCCCTGCGCTGCTGCGGGGAGGAGGGAGAGAGAAACGGGAGTGGAGCTGAGCTGGGAAGGAGGGAGGGGGAAGGTGTTCTAAGGTTTGAGTTTACTTCCTAATATCCTTGTTTTGATTTGATTGGTAGTAAATTAAATTGATTTTGTTTCTTCCCCAAGTTGAGCCTGTTTTTTGCCCATGACCATAAGTGGTGAGTGATCCCTCCCTGTCCTTGTCTCGACCCACGAGCTTTTCTTTATATTTTCTCCTCCTCATCCCACCAGGCAGGGAGGACTGAGCGATTGGCCTCATGGTGTTTCATTGCTGGCTGGGCTTAAACCACAACAGAAGTACAAAAAGATTTGATAGCATATTATTAGTGTCAGTCTTTCCAGAAAGGAAATAGCTTTTTATATGGCTTTCCATATGTGAACAGCGAAGAGTGACTACATTTAAAAAAGAATAATTGGTGGAATTCATGGAGCACTATAGGAGTATTGGGTAGGCAGGATAACATAGTTCACTGCTGCTGCTGTGGCTGGATGGGTGCCAGCAGTAACATTTATGAGGACTGGGGGTAATTTACTTCCTAATAGAAGCTGTCCTGTCTTACAGAGCTGTATGAAGCTCAGCAGTGATGCAATGGTCAGGAGGCAGGGGGAGAACGCTGCAGATGACTATGCTAACTTTTACTTCGCAGCACGCTCCTCAGGGTGTGTTAGTGTTTGTGTATACCAGATCATTCTTGCTCTTAACTTTGCTGTAGGGAAGGATTACCCTTTTCCTTAGTAGGAAGACTTAGAAGGAGCTGAAGGAAATACTATGAAATCACATATTAACTTGAGGAGTAAGAAGTAGTGAGAGCAGTAGAGATAAGGACACTGATGTTTGGAAGGTTTGGGGGGGAGCTTGGAAAACTGATGGAAAAACTGAGCAGAAGACAATTTCCTTTGAAAAACTGCCAAGATTTATTTAACCTACTAGAATAAGGCTTCCACAAAAGAAAGCTTCATTTATCTTTCTGATAGCATGTTCTCAAAGAAGCAGGAATCAGTCTTTTCTGCTCACTTGTATAGTGACTTCTTGGAAAAGATAGTTCTCCCACTGCCTCTGTCCAAAGTATCTCTCTGTGACTATTGCTGTACTGCTGGCTATTAAAATTGCACAGTACTTTAAGCAATCCAGTAAATTTTTAATAGAGGAGGCTGTTTTCATCATATTGCCTGTGGTTGACAGTGAATAAAGAAAACTAAATATAATGAAAGAAAAATCTGTGACAATTTCAAGATTAGTAAGAGTTCTGAGACTACTCTGCTATCTCTGTGATTTAGCTAAATGCACATCATGTATCTCAAAGCCATTAATGATTCAAGTCAAATATCAATGTCCAGTACTGAACCGAAATACTGACAGAATGGAACCAGGGAAAAAATTCTCATTGACTCCAGTGGACCAAGGGTTTCACCCAGTATTTTCTCAAAATGTCTGTTCTGTCACCCCCAAAGCTAGGATAAGGCAATGAATTAGGGAGCCCAGGTTTGCTTCTTGCTTTAATGGGCAAAGCAGGCTGCTGTGTATAGGAAGCCTAAAGGACTGATAATCTGTTGTAAGTTTAAGAGGCCACATTCTGCAAAGTAACCTTTACTTCCCTTTGGATGCCTCTGTTTCCTTTTTTCCTTGCATACCCTTGGGGCTGTCATCTTTCTCTCCTGTCAAGATTGTTTATTAATTGGCTAGATTTGCTGGAAAGCAATTCCAGGCACTCTGGAGACAGGCATGCTGCTTCAGCGGTGCTTCCAGCTCCTGCTGAACTACATGATTATGGACTTGAAATGGTGCCGTGGTTTAACGCCAGCCAGCAGCTAAGCACGACGCAGCCGCTCACTCCCTCCCCACCACCCAGTGAAATGGGGAGGAGAATCAGGAAAAAAAAGGAAAACTTCTGGGTTGAGATAAGAACAGTTTAATAGAATAGAAAGGAAGAAACTAATAATGATAACAATAATAAAATGACAATAATAATGATAAAAGGAATGAAATATACTAAACAAGTCAAGCACAATGCAATAGCTCACCACTTGCTGACAGATGCCCAGTTAGTTCCCAAGCAGCAATCTACCCCCACAGGCCAACTCCTCCCAGTTTATATACTGGGCATGACGTCACATGGTATGGAATAACCCCTTGGCCAGTTTGGGTCAGCTGCCCTGGCTGTGTCCCCTCGCAACTTGTGCCCCTCCAGCCTTCCTGCTGGCTGGGCATGAGAAGCTGAAAAATCCTTGACTTAGTATAAATGCTGCTTAGCAACAACTGAAAACATCAGCATTATCAACATTCTTCTCATACTGAATCCAAAACATAACACTGTACCAGATACTAGAAAGAAAATTTACTCTATCCGAGCCAAAACCCGGACGAATGGGAATTGAACTCAGGTCTCTCACATGGCCTCACAAAGTGTGACAATTGACTAAACACAAGGAGCATGCTTTAAAGGTTAAAAACAGACATGTAAGGAAAAGAGCAACAACTGAGAAGGTTGCTTGTAGAAAGGTCCATGTAAATGTAACTTAATGCCTTATAACAAAAGTAAAAAATTGAATTGAAACTAAACGTTTAGAATAGCATGACCAAGAACTCATTAAGATTGCTGGCTCAGAACTTGAGATTTCAATGTTCATCTGAGTTTAGGATGGGAAAATATATAATTAATGTATTTTACATTATTATATATCATACCATTATAATCATTATAGTAATATACATTATGTATTGGAAGCTCTATGTTATATATTAGCTTTTGCAAAGATGTTGCTTCTGTGAAAATGGAAGAATCCCTGGGACAGATTCAGAGCAGGGAACTTTCGAACAACACAGTTGTAAATTCATTAATTTTTTTTTTAATTTGGTAATAATCTATTTTAATTTCAGTTAATCTCACTGCTAACCTTTTTTATGATGGAAGTAACAACATAATTCTGTTCATGCATGAGCTTTAGTAACAGCATTTCTTGCCATCTACTTGATTTGGCCAATGAAGTCTTGACAACTGTCTTTTTTGTTACCAGTTTTGGGGTGATACAGTATTTTCCATCACCATCTGGAGGTTGAAAATTAATTAAAACTAAAAACCCAGTTTTCCGTTGCAGAGCCAGCTGTTTAGCAATAGCAGCAGCCAATATGGTGATAATCCCATTTTTGTAAAAACAGCATTAATATTTACATGCCAAATACCAAGTACTTTATAAAAACCTTTTAACAAGAAGAGAACAACACTTCAGTGACTGAAAAACAATTTTAAAAGGAAAAAAACCCCTCCTTGCTATTATTCAGTTGTTGTCCTGAAATTTTACTTAAATTGTGGGATTGGGCTGATAGAGTCACTTTCTTAAAGCAAGAAGAACTGGACTGTGTCAGTACGGTTTAGCGGTCACATGAAAAACTCCCCCACTATTCAAAACCCCATGGTTTTCTGAGCTAATTCACTACATAATTTATTCCAATCAATGTGATCAATGACATGAGATTTCAGCCTGAAGCATTAATGAGCTTTGAAACTTAAGCCTCTCGACGCAGACCTGACTTTGCCAGTGAGCCCCAGTGAGCTTAGTGGGTCCCAGCAGAGCGTCCTAAAATCTCAGAGATGTTCTGTGTCATTCAGAGCATTGAGGATCAAGGCTGTAGCTTCTGCCATGTTACTAATTTCATAGCTTCGTCATAATCATGCTACCAATAATTTCTATTGCACATAAATACTTCATAACTCTAATTCCTGGATACAGCTTCTTGGTGTCTGGACTTCTGATTTCAAATGGGTTAAAGTTTATCCTGTTGAAAAAGTGCTAAAAAATATCCCCATCGTTGGAAATTTTACGTAGAGCTAGCTGACAGAAGCATCGAAGATCATGTCTGCAGCAGTGTCCTCTTTAGAAATGTATTTTCATATTGGTGATGATTTTTAAATTTTTTTAAATGCTTGGTGTTGGTCTGTTGTTCTTTAAAATAGCAGCTGAGGACTGATTTCTCGGGAGACAGCAGCAGATGATAACTTTCCCTGTAGCATTACTAATACAATGAAGAAGAAGGTGGGAGCCACTGAATTTTTATTTACACTGTGCTGTAGGTGTGCATGGAGCTGTACTGACAAATGAAAATGGCGTTAGGCTTTTGTTTGTTTTTAACTGCTTATGGCCAAGCAATTTGATGTGAAAGCATCTCCAGTTCTCACGTAACTCATCTTCCAAGGAGGAGTTGCGCAGTGTGAAGGAAGGGGAAACTAGCTGAAGGTTAGGCCATCCTAGGGCCTGTTGCCTTGCTGTTTTATCCTCACAGAACTGCAAGGGAATAGGATGGAAAGCTGTTTTGCATTTGGAAAGAAACCTGGAGTTTTTAGGGACCCTACCTCCAACAGGCTTTTGTAAAAGCAGACTGTGGGACTGCACTGCATGGCAAGAAATGTCCTTCCTTCAAGTACACCCCTAAGAAACACAAGTCAAGAGCACAGGCCATGAGCATTGCTTCTTGGTGCTCATACAGTTTCTGTTTCCAGAATTCACCCTGCTTTCTGAACTGGTGGTTGTTTGGGTTTTTTTTCAAATTTGCATCTGCATTCCCATAGCTGAATTGCAAACTGAACAAATTATGTAAAGCGTGTTTGAATATGCATGTGCTCTATAACCATCGATGCAAACAGAAACGAGGGCTGAGATGGGTTGAATCCATAAGAACTTTTGTCATGCAGTCTCTCATCACAAGCTTTCCTTGGGCTCTGAAATGAAGCAGCGGGGAGCTTTTCACTACTGCCAGCTGACTCGCTGTATCGAAGTTTGGTGATGCGCTAACAAAGCTTCCCTGGGAATGTAACGAAAAAAAAAAAAAAGCTGAAGCACAGCTCTGCATTCATTTAAGGGCTTCTTTATCCAAAGCCCAGTAGCTGCTGGTTAAAACACCCGGCTATCTGAAGGCAGGTGATCACCCTTATTTAGCAGCACCACTAGCCACGTGACAAGAAAATGGTGGAAGATCTGTATTCCTAGTAAACTGCTACAGAAAGAGGGATGCTGAAGTGCAGCAGTAAAGCATCTTTATTATTCTCCCAGTAGAAAGGCCTCTTCAAGTCTTTAGAAGGTAAGCGAGGCTGATATGCAGAAGGTTTTCTGATTAACAGTTCTGTTGTTGCAGTTACTTAGAAAGGGGAAATGTTTGTCAGCATGATGCAAAGCACCCAGGACCTCATTACTGAAAACTGGGCAGCTGTATTTTAATTCTGTTGCAGCTCTTTATGAGAGGAGCTTACATCAGGTCAATGGGATTTCTTTTGTCTGAGTGCAGGCATGGTATTTGTAATGAGGAAGCAAAACTTCATTGCAGTTACCTAGCATATTAGATTATTTTCAGCTTGTTTGCCTAGCTCTGAGGATACAGTGGGACAAAAGGGAGTGAACGGTGGGCATTGGCACCAGATAACTTGCTTTTAAGAATGCTTAATTACTGCCATAGTGATTGTTTGCGATAGCTCTTGTAGACTACTGGACAATGGTATTGTTTTCAGGTTTTTTGCTATCAACTGAAGCATATGATTTTTGAATTTTTTTGCAATGTCGTCTTAAAGTGTTACAGTGAACAGAATATGTAATATTTGAAGGTTAATGGATTAAGGATGCAGCAGTAATCTCGGTGGTAAGAGGACTGAAAAATTACGGCAAAAGTTTGTTTGTACAGGCAGTATTTTTGTTTAATTATAGGAGCTTGATTTGTCTCCATTCTGTTGTTTGCTTCTCTGTCTGTGATGAAGGATTGAAAAAATTCTTCAGTTCTAAGTGTGGTAAGCAAACAAATGATAGTGATGTACAGGAGGCATTGAAAATGTATAGAATGTCTAAATACCCGCTACTTAGAGCAAGACTGAAAGGAAATGTATGCAGGCTTGGTAGATGTATTTAGCCAGAATCATTCTAAGTAAGTGGGGGGCAGGCAGAGATGTCATTTCTGGACTTATCTTTATTAATACTCTTGGGAAGCATAACTGTCTTGAGAAAGCGAGGAAGCACACAGTTCTAGCCGCCCTGTCAGGAGGCATTAAGGCAACTGTGGGGGTCGGGGGAGCAGCACACACCAATCCTTACCCTGCCAAAACACTATTTTTTCCAGGGCTGCTGTGTTCCTCCCAGTACTCTCACCCACGCTCTCCACTGCTGTCTCTTGTGGGGCAGAGGAGTACTAAGGTCTAAAATAGCCTTTTTATTCCTGTCTTTGATGAGTCTGGCTGTTATTTGGCCCTGCATAAATCTGGACAATATCAGAGAAAATCTGTGTAGTTAGAGACAAGTCTAACTTTTGCCTGAGTCCACTACTTTAGAAACTTAGATGCTGCTACAAGCAGTCTGTTGTGGTTTTGTGGCATCTCCATAGTGTTCAGCAGTAACGGGGGAGCAGTGTTATTTAACAGATTGTAATACATTTGTAGGAAAAGGCAGAGAAAAAAAAATCAATCTTTCAGTCACAGTCTTTGTTCATGCAAAAGATGTAGCTCTCAAACTTACCAAGAAATAATGTATAGGTGAGTATATGATTTTGTCAGCACATGTGAATGTTGATAAAGCTGTTTTTATCACTGTAGTGTCTTCAGGACTGGAGACGCTTCCTGTGACACCCTGTACAAATACCAAGAAAAATATGGTGCTACTGCAACAACAAATGACACCGAAGCAGAGGAGAGGATGGGAGTGACAGTCCAGTTGCTTGACAGATTTCTTAGTTTATCTACTTGTTTTTCCTTTGGACATTGAAGGAAATGGCTTTGCTGTTACAGGATTATATGAATTAACTCATTTCAGATATTACTAATTAGTTCTTAGTGTATCCTCTAGATTGCGGTCTCCTCTGTAGCCATTGCAGCCGTGAAAAATAGACAGTGGCAGATCAGACTTCCTTATTTCAGGCTATGAGATGAAAACTGACTGTGTCCTACAGGAACAAGATAACTCTCCTTAGCAGAAAACATTGGCAGCAAACCCTAAAGAGCTGACTGATGGACAGCAGCCCAGCAGGATACACCTTTGCCTGCTTGTCTAAAGCAGTAGAGCATACAGCTAACCTTGCCCTTCTATTTCCCAGGCTATAATGTGTGAGGAGTTCTGTGTGGGGGAAGGAGGAGCCCTGTTTTCTCACCTCGTTCCTGAACGTTACTTCTTCAATCTGGTATTTCCTGTTGCTCTGGCTTTTTCACAGCATTTTTACTATGTCTGACATTATCATCTCTCCCACACTTACTTTGGTTTTTATCTTCCTACTGTTTCTGTGGCCCTTCCAACTCAGTGACAGAGTTCCTGTCTCCCTTCGCACATGCCTTTTTAGACCTGCCTACTGCGGGGTCTGGCAATCTTTCCTGCTCTGAACACCTCCTGCCAGTGCAAGCAGGCTGCAGGACTGCCTTGTTTGGTGCCAGTTTTACTGCTTCAGTAGAGCTTATGATGTGCCTTGATTAGGTGCCTTCTCTGGCTCATGCCTAGGCTTTTCCTGTAGTTTTCCCAAGTTGCAAATCACTCAATACGGATGGGCACTCTTCAGTTACCAATTTATACCCATTAGGGTATTTCCATTTTAATCTGCCAGTTAAAATTCCCACTCCACATTCTGCATTGTCACTTACATTCTCCTGCTGTCTAATACATCTCTGACAACTGCAGCTTTAAGAGAGACTGAAGTTTAACGTTGATGTCTTTTTAGAGCCTTTTCTTTAGCTCAGTCACAGCCAAGATAGGGAAAGTGTAGCTGTTAGTTATTTGTAGGTTTGCTGCAGTAGGTAAGACAGGAATCTAAATTATAACAACATTGAACATAGTGACCTGTGAAATCATAGTTCCATTAACATGGAAAAGATGGAAAGCTGGAAATTTGGCAGTACAGTGACACAGAAGTGAGAAGAAAAGAGAAAATAAACAAATTCACAAGATTTAAGGTATTGAAGGAATAGAAGTTGTTTGAGAAGGATGAGGAATTAAGTCATAAATAGGACCTGAAAAAAAAACATTATGAGGGGAGGAAAAGATAAAAGTCATGCAGTATAAAAAAAATATTGCCATGGATCTTTTCCTGTGTATCAGCATATTATAAATTGTGCCAAAGGCTGAACTTGAAATCAAAGGGGTGCTAGAAAAATCCTAATGCTTTAATGAACAGATCAATAAATCTGTACATCTTGATGTTAAGTGAGTTGTTATGATTAGCAGCTCTGAAAATCATCCCTTAACACCTTTTATCATGCAAGCAAGACAGAGTTCACCTGTTGTAAGATGCTTTGTTAAAACTTTTGATTCCAGCTAGTATAGTGTGGTAATAACTATCATCATCATGTCAGCATTCATACACACAGAGAAACAAATCCATTAAGCAATGCAAAAAGTTGACAGTATTGCTGAAAAGCCAAGTAGAAAACATGAAATAGCCACTGGAGTTCAGAAGTTAGCTCAGTTGCAGAACTAATGGTCATTACTAATGGTTAAGAGCAGTCTGAGGCATTTCAGCATGTCTTCATTTGGAAGGAAATGGGCTTGATAAGGTGTAGACTGTAATAATAGCGGGAAGTGTTGTCCCACAAGCAGGGTCCAGTAGCGGCCATGCAGTAGGCCAATCATACACACAGAACCAAGGTACTTATTTATTTTATGTCTGTGCAGAGACAGGTGCTGGTGGTGACTCCACGAAGCTGGCACCCCACACCAAAGAACTACAATGTATTTATTCTGTTACACAATTAGTAAAAACCTGCCTAAATTTACATTCTTTGGTTAGCAGTGACCCTCTCATCTACTATTGGTCAGTTATATTTAAATTAGCCTCACTTGCTATGTAAGTTAGCACGCATGCTCCTTATGGGGTGGGGAGGGAGGGGGCGAGTTCTTCCAGCCTGGAATTGAGTTGGAGGTCAAGATCTCCCCCTGCCACCTTTACCTTTCCCTGTTCATGCTTTGGCAATTGTCCAGCCACCTTATTTCCCTCTTCAAGGTCATAGTCATTAGCAAAGCCTTGTATCCTTTATACAAAGTAATCAGGCTTGCATAGCGAAGCTATTGAGTTATGGTCCTTCTTAAAAGGACAGTGCATCATGTTTACCTCTGAATTGCACCATGGCTAGGCTGTAACTCAAACATATGACTACAGAAGGGAGTTCTCATAACTCCACTGGAGAATCTCAGTAGGGTGTACAATGTAAAACTTCCTAAAGATTTTCTGCTTCTGATCCTGCAACCTCTACCTCGTTAACTACTCTCAAAGCATTAGCATACTTCCTGAAAGTGCAGATGGCTGCACTGAGTGTAAGGTGCACGCTGCTTTTTCAAGTGCTGTTGATATGCCAATTGCATCATTTGGAGCCGCAGGTATTCTGTTGAATAATCTTGACAGCACATTATGGCAGGAAAATGGTCACTATGAACCGCACATGCTGTAAGGAAAACTGGTTTTAAAGTGAGGAAAACAAAAACTGAGTTTTCTCAAGGAATAATTAATTGCTCAATGAAAGTGGAAGGTGGGGATTGGTCACAGATCCATGATTAGGCCTGACATTTTAATAAATTTTTAGAAATACAATTTTCAAACAAAATGTATTTTCAGGTTATACTTAAGGATCTTTTACATCAGGTAGATTTAACTTCTACTTTTTGTGCTGGCATTACCTTGTTACAATGCATTTGTAGTGTTTGTTCAACAGTGGCTGTTGATTAACAGATTGTTTAGATGTTATTTGTAGAATATTAACAACATTTATTAAAAGCAGAGAGATTAAATGCTAATACTGCTCTGAACCTACATAGCTCGTTGTGAGACCTTGTGATCCTCCAACATTGGTGGAGGAGCACCCATCACACAGGCTCCCCAACTTTGTGTTGTTAATTCTGGTAATTTTCCACTGGCTCAGTAAAGATTAAGTAGCGTTGAGCTAGGCACATAACAGAGGAGAGCCCCTGCTCTGAGGGCAAGACCATGTGATAGTACGTGAATGCAATGCCAAAGCAGAGCGGTAGATGTCAAGTGGCATGTTACTTCTACCTTAGAATTTGTTACTCCCTACCTGCTTTTGCACACAAAATACTGAGTTAATAGAATATTATTAAAATGGTAATATTAGGAAATGCCTAGCAGGTTCTACATTTCACTGTCAGAGACACAGTTGAAGACAGTGCTGTTTCATGGCTACAGTCAGATAACACTGCCCCAAAGAATTGTCTTCTGTCTGTGTCCATGCCATGAAGTTGTTAAATGGTATGGGGCAGGTCACTAGGAGTCAGCAGCTGACTGAATCGCACATGTCCTTCTCCTCTGACCCCTGTCTGATTTGTTCTTTTTCTGGATGCCAAAGTGAAGCCACTGGGGTCTGACTATACCAGCCTTTTTCAGTGGCAGCTAGACATGAGGATCAGTAGTGGCATATAAAAGACGTTATAAAATGCTACATATTCAGAAAAAAACCTCAAAGTTTATTAGGCATCACATACAAGGAACTCAGAAGTAATGGACACGCTCAAAGTGAATTTCTCAGTTTTTCTTCTGTAACGGTGAATAATTCCTTATCGTTAACTCATAAAGCTGTTGTCCAAGGTATGTTAAATAATGTTTGGAAATGCCCAGTACTCGGGTGATTAGCAGCTCTGAAAAGCAGCAGAAAGGACTGATTGTCCTGTCTCTACAGTAGTGTTAGAATGGTGCACGGTTAATAATGCTTGGGGATGCAGAAAGGACAATAAAAGGTATCAAATAGTTTTTCACCGCGCTGCACTGTCTTTCCTGTTACATCCTATGACCTGCTGGTGACAAACCTCTAGGAAGAAACTTTTGGGAACTCTGGGATCTGCTGCAGGCAGCATCAGCCTGGCTTACATTCCTAAGGCCCCATTTCAACAGGACATCTAGGTTTGGGATTTAAATCCAATTTCCCTCATTCTATATTGAGATGCCCTTTAATTTCATGTGGCTGGAAGTCACAGATAATTGAAGAAGCCTGGAGCCCTGGCTTCCTCCCATAAGCCTTCCTCATCCATAGGCGTATGCATAAGGTTGCTGAGATAGCCTAGTGAATCCCATTGTCACTCATCTATTTACTTACATTTGTCCCTCCATGGCTGTCCGCATTGCTCCCTGGCTTTGCCTGCTTCTCTTGTGCTGTGACACAGGGAGGGAGCTGGCAAGGGGTCATGACAGATAGCCTGTGGCTGCCTAGCAGCAGTGAAAGCAGCGGCGTAGGCTGAATAGCAGCTGTTATTTTTTAACAGTCAAACTGTTAAGAGCAGTCAGGAGAGCTATGAGTAGCTACCTGGAAAAAATTAAGGGTTACAGTATAGGTTTAAGAAGAGGAGAAAAGAACAAGATGGCTGGATAAACAGATACTAAACACTAAAGTTGATTGGAGACTAGGAAACATGTTCATAAAGAATGGTTAAAAAATTTATTCAGTGACCCAAGGTGAGAACTTTAACATGTTTTCAGTTAACCTACTGAAATGCAAACAATTTAAGTCTTACGGCTAGAATACCTGATTTTCCTACAGAAAGAATATTACCTCTTACAGACATGCCTAACTTTTTCACCCAATTTTGATGCTGAAAATGGAGTGAAAAATCAACACATGGAAAAAATCAAGTAACACTATAATCAGTAAAAGAAGCTTTAAATCTGAAGAGTGAAGTGTGAAAAACTAGGAAGTTGTGACTTTTACTAATTTTTAGCAATGGTTTATTCTGTGGTTGTCAAGAAAGTAAGTGACATGTTTTTTCTGTAAAATGGGAATATCAGCATGTGTTTATCTACTGTGCAGCAGTATGACAATGATTAGTTAACATTTGCACAGATGTTTGATTAATAAAGCTGGCTCAAACAAAGCACCACAGATAATTTGTTTTGGTTTGGTTTGGTTTTTTGTTTGCAGCCAGAGATGGGAATAAAAGTCTCGTGCTATGCATAAATTCTAGTGCTCAGTCTGTAGATTTTTCGTGAACTAATTTGTGATTAAAAGCTACCAAATACATAGCAACAGAAACACAGTTAATTTAGTATACTAACATATGGTTGCTAAATGCAGCTCTCGGGAGGTTATAAAATTAATCCATTTTTACAAGTGACCTGTATACAGTATGATTATTTTACACAGCTGTGAGTAAAAGTAATGATTTTTTTCTAGTCTCAGATATCCTGGAGTGGATTTCTTTCAGTATGCTCATTTTCTTGGTATGTGGATATAGTTGAAGCATAGTCTCTGACTGATACTGACTGAATCCTGCACAGTGTATGTCACTTTGATTTGTTGCATACTCTGCTACAGTTTAGGGATCATTAATTCTGCTGAACCTAAAAAATTCGCACTGCAGTCTCCTTTATCTCTGAATAGGCAACTGTAGAAGTTTTTGTTTGTTGTCTGGAAGTATTGTAGCAAAGGACTAGTTTTAGGAAGTAATTTGGGGGATTATTTTTAGTGGGTGCATTTGCTAATGGGTTTCTTCTCTTAGTGCACAATCCAGTTGGGTTTTTTGGGACCAATGTTTCTGGCTTCTTTCTTTTACTTTCTGTGTATTTTCATCAAACTTTTTTTGGACTAAAGCCCATATTTTTTCAGGTTTCATTTTTCAACTTTATATACTAATGCTTTATGTTATATAGCATCTCCTTCTAGCTAGAGACACAGTTGATGCTGAAGTATGTCCAACAGTTCTCTGACTTTTCTTGTAGAACATTTATACCAATCTTACATGGATGACAAGCAGCAAAACACAAACACGTGCACATTAGGATTTGTTATTAGTCCATTAGCATTAAAGGTCCCTGAAATAACATATCTCAATTATAACATAGTTTATGGAGTTGCATCTATAACCAGAAGAACCATCCTCTGTTTAAAACAAAGGACAGAATTACTATATTCTGTCTTTTCTGAGCACTCCAGGAAAGAGTGATGGTTTCAGAAAGTAGATACTTGTTGTTTTTTTAAAACATACTACTGGAGCAAGGGTCTGCAAATCTCTAATCTCTAGCTTTTTCTGATCAGAAATGGAACAGCAATTACAAGCTACAAGCTTGGAGCACACATATATAAGATATGAAAGAAAGAGAGAGACGTTTTAATTGGCTATAAATGCAAAATAGCAAAACAGTTTCTGTTCTAGAAAGAGAATAATGTGTCAAGTGTAATCATGATAACAGAATGGGGTTTGCTGTTCTTTTATATGAGGTGAGGTGAATGTTGGAGTAGCTACAGAGATGGATGATAGCGAACACCCCTTGTAAGTCAGCTATCTGGTGAGATATTTTGGCTTCAAATTTATATAAATTTCTGTAGCACGGAATTGTAAACTGAAGAGGAATACAGCAATTAAGAAAACACTTTGTATCAACTCTTGATGTAAATTCCGATCTGTGGAGCGCTTGAAGATTTGCTTTAGGCTCCACTTCTGAGGCTTTTTATTGGTTCTGAGTATGGAAGAATAGCATGCTCATTTTGTCCGAAAGAGGTTAGCCATCCTCCACATGGAGCAATCAAAATGCTGTGAGAGCCATCAGTAGGTTGCCTCTGGGAGTGGAAAGGCCAGAGATGGGCTTACACAAGGTACTGTGTACTCTGGCTTTGGCCTGGCAAAGCACTTAACCCTGCTTAATCATAAAGGTGCTTTTCAGATGGAGCCGTGCTGAGAGTCAGTGGACAGGCATTAATGGATAAACGCCAAGGGCTTTTTCATACCTTCCAAGGAAAATACTGTACTGTCATGTCCAGTCCCTTAAGTTCTTGTTTCTCCTTTTCCGGTCTCTGCTTGCGTAAGGGTGATGTTACAGGGTGGGGACGGGTGTTCAAAGAAAAAGTACTTTGTGCTGCCTGTGTTCTGGAAAAGCAACTCACAGAGGAACTTAAGTTCACTTACCTTGTTTTTGTACCTAAAATTTCACAGTTCATGCATTCTTCCTCAAAAGAGCTCAATTTTTCACTGCAAACTAGTGAGACAGTGGGCTATAAGCAGGACTTTCATTTCATCCAAGACCAAGGTGTACCCGCATAATTTGAGAATATGAAAAAAGCCAGATGTCTAGTCTCTGAGTAACCTTTACATTATACTTCATCCCCTCTCCTCCCATTTGGTTTCCAAAACAAGCATGTATTAGTATGAGCCGAGGTGACTTCATCTGTGTCATTCCTATTACTAATCATGCTTTGAAACTTCATAAAAACCTTTATCATCTTGTGAAAATTTAAGTAGAAAAGTATTTCTGTGTATAGAAGGAACAGCATGGAAGAAACATGATTTAGTTATCTAGGGAAAGTGTTTGGAAGTTGTGGGCTCCACTTCAGATTAATCTTTTGCATTAGTGAATACAGAAGCTAGAAAATGTATACAATTTAAAGTCTAGCTGGTGAGCAAGTTGTGATGTTTTGGAGTGGAGGGATTCACTTGAGAAATGTGACGGTCACTGTTGGATTAATATTGCTTTCTTTTGCAGGTTCATTCAGAGCAACCCATTGGAGACATTATTTGTTTTAGACTAAAGAAATTGATATGTAATAGCTGCAGAGCAGCTTGGGAAACTGGTGATCTATCACATATGACACAAGGGTGAGGCAGCACAGCCCATAGGGATTATGACATATTGCTGTGAATATTCAGAGCTGTTCTTTCCAGAATAGCAGAATGTTGCTGTACCTAGAAAAGTCAGGAAGGATAACTTTTATTCTGAGAAATACTGATTGAGAGGGCACTAAGAATTATTTAAAAATTGTTAATTCATTGAGCTGTAAGAATGTCTGAACCAAGAAGGAGCAAGGAAGAGATTACAGCCTACAGCCTCTCTCTCCTCCTTTCATAAGAATTCGGTATCTGTCTCTGATCCACCTTTGAGAAACAGGGGGTTTCTAGGTACTTCTGAACAAGTATGTAGACCTGAATTATCAAAGCAAATATGCAGTAACTTGATTCCGGTGCAGCTGATCTGTAAATGACTGGTCTGTGTACCACATAAAAGAAGTCATTTAGGACACAAAAAGCTTATTTGGCTTTGACCTCTGTTCTGAGTGAAAGATTCTTTTTTTTTTTTTTTTTTTTAATCAATCTAGTAAATCATACCTGATTAGAATGGAGCTTTCTAAAGTAATTAATTTACTTCTTCAATAAAGAGCATTCATTAAAAGGGTGAGGAGTGTTTTCTTTTTCTAATACTTTTAGCCACATCATCCATGGTATCAGTTGCACCTGTAAGGAAGGCAAGGAATTTTGTAAGCCAGAATTTTGGAAGTATGTGAAGTAGTCTGTGGGAAAGGAAGAGGAGGTCGTTGCTTAATTTAAGTCTCTGGAATCCATCTTCCATTACTAGGCTTCCGGCTGAGATCTGTTGAGAGCTTGTGCACAGCCAGAAATTGCTCTGCAAGGTGTTGAGCTACTCAGCATAGCATGCTTTCAAAATCCATTGGCAAATGGGAAGCTATGTCTGTAGAAAACAAACTTTTTCCATATCTTGCTCATTCTCACACTGATGGGGAGTCTGGAGCCATATGTTGAGGTGCAGTGTCACTGGAGCAATGCTCTGTGACCGGCTTTCTGAACCCGCCAGATTTGAAAGATGCCTGTACCGCCTATTAATTTACAACTGAACAAATATTAACTATGGCTTTTAAAAAATATGAACTTTCACTGAACACAGAGTATGTATGTGTGGCAAGGAATCTTTAATCTGTTTGGGTAAAGTACAAGGGATCTAGAAAAATATGACTTGACTCCAGAGTCAGACTCTCTTCAAAAAGCCTCTTGACTGTTTATTCGATAGTAAATGAGAACCTGACAAGATTTTTAAAAAAACCAAACAACAAAGACAAAATCCAATCTCAGCTAAAAAAAATCTGAAAGGTGATACCATCTTTTATGTGGTTGAAAATACAATGGATGACCTTGTGTCAGTAATGCTTTTGGTAACTGGGCTTGAACTGATTTTTAACTGCTTGCCTTGTCTAAGATCTTTCAGGACTGCAGCATCTTGCTTCCCAAATCAAATATCCCAATATGAACAATATGGATTATTGACATTAAAAACACTGTGCCATCAAAATAAAGATTCTCATACAAATTCTGATGCTGTTGTAATCCCTCAGCAAGGAGTATTTTTTTAGTATATTGCCTGTAGCAGTAGCTGTATTTCAGTAGAAATTCAAACAAAAGGATATGAAACACATTTATCTGTCAATCCCCTAGAAATGTACTATTCTTGCAAACACAATTGTAGTATAAAATTCTGGTTTAACTCAGCTCTAGTGGTCACACTGAAAGCAGATAAACATTTGAAATTTATGTCATAAAAGTGTAAGAGATTCTAGAGAAAGCAGCAATGCCAGCTCCAAGTACACACACATTTTTTTAAAAAAGATAAAGACACCACAGGGAGAAAAGAAGTCTTGAGGCAATCCTAGAAATGTCATGACTTAGGATAATTCTGTCCCAGGCATTGCAAAAATTCTAGGCAGCTCTCAAAATTCTGAATTAATTGCTTGTGGGAAATCGCTTTTTTCAGATGATAATTGTCACTATTTCTATAGGGGTACAGTATGTAAAATTCAGTCATGGTCTTATACAGAGGAGAAGATGATCTTCATTCTGCTCAAACATTTTTACAGGCTTACTGCAGAGAATACTGTCTCTTTTTAATATAGAAAGCCTGAAAATTCACTATCCTCATGTAGCTTACTCTTTATACAACTTGAAAGAAGAGCATTTCCTTTCAAATAATTTCCTGCAGTGATTTCTGAAGCTTGTTCAGTAAGGAATTGTCATTTGGTGTGATAAGGCTGTAAGAGATTTTATAAATAAATGGTTTATATGTTAGGATCAAAACCCTGTTCTGTCCAGCCAAACCACCTTTGAGTACCCATAAGTCATCATCTGACTAGTCCTGAGCTGCTTTAATTACAGAACTTTTCATAGTTTTATATTTGGGAAGGTTAATAAAACCCCAAATAAAATCTTGATCTGAATTTAAAATGGATTAGAAGTATTCATCCTCTCCCCACACTGTTTCCACCACTGTGGTTTCTTACCTTATCTGGCTGTTACTTACAGCACTTCATTAGAATTCAGATTTTTCTCTGACAAGTTCAGATGAATAAATTAGATATCATTACATATATTTTACTATTAATTGAACAGACACCAAAAAAAACCCAAAGACTCTAATGACTTATTTACATTTTCTAAGTAAATTGTGATGGTATTCTGTGTATCAGTTTTCTGTACAGCTTCTGAACACAGTTGATGCTACAGAGCAGAAAAAAAGGAAATGGTACGTTACAGACGATCTGTGCCATTCGTTTTATTCATGGGCAGGATACTTTGATCAAATTTCTTTACTGTTCTATTGTGTATCCAAAGAGAAAGAATATTTCAAGCTTTATTTGAAAGTAATTAAATATATTCCAGAATTGGCATGTTTTGTAGAAGTCATTAAGCAGTTAATCTCTGTATTTATGAAAGATGTACTCTACCGTATGTGGGGATAAATCTAGTAAAATTAGCAAGATTAATAATGTGTCTGGTTTTATTGAGAGACAAGGCCTGGTCATGAGTTGAGCAGCACAAACATGTTTGACTCTAGCTTTATATTGTCTGTATTTTCTATGGCCTCACGGGAAAAGTGAGATGAGAGTTCACTAGTTGGCCTGTCTGTACTGGGAATTTGATGGTATGGGGCTTGAGGTAAAGATCTTTCACAACTTTAAGCACAGTGAAGCCTTTGGCTCACTTGTATGCAGGCCTACATGTACACATTTATATACAATCTATATGAAATTAACAAGAAATCACAGAAAATATGCTCATACTCTGACGCAATGTCTGGCCAGAAGACTCTTGTCTGCACACAGTAAAATAATGAGGGTAGCCCTTAAGGGGAAAGTGCGGGTAGGAAGAAACTGCAGGAGTGACAAGCCAAGCCATTCAGACCCGTTCAGCTGAATCATTCAGAACAGAGCTAGCTGATGCTGTGGCAGGGAAAAGTACCTACTTTGATCTCATCACAGCTCTTTCAATCAAAGTGTAAAAATTGTCTGTTCTTCAGCTTTTGTGGAAAAAAACCCCAAACTATTTTTGAAAAATAAAGAGTTTGGAACAGGAATATAGAAAAAAATGCTATAATTATTTTGATAAAATAAATGAAGCTTTTTTTGGGTCACACATTTTTAGTGCAAATAGTTTGAAAGCTGTCAAGAGTGTCCTGAAAATGTAAAATGTTGTTTCCTATCTGCAGTTGAACCATCCTCCCAGCAAGCATTTTGTAAAATTCTTGAATAGAAAATAGACATGAAAACAGCTCAAGTCAATTTGCTTTAAACATTCAAATACCTTTGTTACTATTTTCACCACTTAATGCCTTTTACTTGTCTTACGTAGCTATGTTAAATGTAATTTCTTAGTACCTTCCTAAAAATGGAGTCTAGGTAGGATATTTTGCAACATTTTAGTCTTTGGAAATCTGTGGTGTAGTTTTGGTTCTCACTTTTGTGCTTTTTCAGTGCAGGACTTCAACTGTTTCAGTATTACAGAATGATTGATTTGGGTCAGAATTGCTCTAAAGTACAAATGATATCAAAAGAATCGCAAAACCCACTCATGATCTCATTTTTGCTATACAGTAACTGTATGTACAGCAATGAAAATAGTGTTATGGAACTCTAAATTGTAGCATGCAATTTGCAAAGAGCAGCTGAAGCTCCTTGCAATGATGTGTCTGGTTTGCTGAGTGACAAAAGACCAACTTCATTTGTATAAAATGAGAAACATTGCTGTTTGCCAGCCTATTCAGTGCTATGTCTTGATCCAAGTAAGAGTGGCTATGTGTGACCTGTAGTCTCCAAAGGCTCTACAGCTGTGTGCATAAATAAGGGGTAAGAACAGCACAGTAGAATTAAAACAGCTGTGTTCATTTCTCACTTATATCAGTGTGTTATCAGACTTCTGAACCAGCTGTGTTGAGGAAAATTTCAGTTCCATATGAGATCAGATGAGCTGTATTGATAGTAAGGTCAACCTGTGCATATCTTTAAGATTTTGCTTTGTATTTTACCTTTCAGGTTGGTACAAGAGGATGTGGCGATGGACATCCCCTTTGCTGAGGGTGTACTAAGCCCCAGTTCTGCAGAGATGAGACCCGGTAAGAGAAGCTCTTAGTCATTTTCTTAATTATATCTTATTCCCTTGGCATTTAATTTTGCAGCGAGAAGGATGTTTCTGTGCTGGTAAAGAATCAGTTCAGTGTTAAAAAGTGTTAAGTTGGCTTTATTTAGTCAATTTTCTTCTTCACTTGAGAAATTATAATTGTAGTGTGCCATTTTCTCTTGTGTGTTGTTGTCATCACTCGTTTAGCCCTTGTGAAGTTTAAGTAGTCTCTATTATTTATCTTATATTTGACTACTGTCTAAGTGAACTAAGCATTAGAATACTTCAGACAGAACAGCTTGAAATGTGACACACAATGCAGTGACAAGGGGCAAAGCCATACCTAGATTTTGTCTTTGTGAAGACTTATTTAAGTCTGATTATGAGTCTCAGAGGTGGTTTTATTTCTGTTACTGTATTGAATAAGATATTGTATAGTTAAAACGAAAGACATAGGTACTTGCAGATCGGTACCATTTGAATAGCACCAAGTGCATAAGAAAACAAATATTTACAGGGCATTTTAACTCCTATGAATTTTTCCAGGATTCAGCAGTGCTTTTGTTCATAACTCAAATGATTTGTATATTGCTCTTTAAATTCTTAAATGTTGTGGGTCAGAGCATGTCCAAGGCTTGGTTTTCATCTCATGATTGCAAAAAAGTGAACCTGGATTTTGCATCATTTAAGAGCTCCCAGCTACATCTGCCATTCCTGTAGATACTTGTTTTATTTCTTTAGACATTAATGGTGATATTTGTGGTTTATGTTAGGTGGACTCAAATGACTTGGTGTTACTAAAATTGTAAAACTTTTAGTAACTAAATTGTAAAATTTTAGTAACTAAAAGGTTACTAAAATTGATCTCTCCCAGTGTGTTTGAAGGGGATTCTTAAGTATCTAGGAGATTAATAGTATGCAGAGGAGATAAAGTTCTTTTTTTCCTCCTCCTTTTTCAGAACCTCCCAATTCTCTTGACCTTAACGGTTCCCATCCCAGAAGGATAAAGCTCACTGCTCCAAATATCAATCTCTCTTTGGACCAGAGCGAAGGGTCTGTACTTTCTGATGATAATTTGGATACACCAGATGAAATTGATATCAATGTAGATGACCTTGACACTCCTGATGAAGCAGACTCTTTTGAATACAGTGGGCAAGGTAATGTTCTAGATTGTAAATGTAGAGTTCATCTCTGTTTCTTTCTTTACTGCTTACATGATCAGTCCATCAGGCTGTAAATAGGGTTAAAGCATTTGAGAGTTAATGCTAGATGTCCGGATATTTTTACTGTCTGCTTTTTTTTAACCTTTCTTCCCCTGTGTAAAGTAATACATTTCTACTTATGCAGAGTGCAGAAAGACATAGTACAGCTCATTAAATAAAATAAGAAGAGCTACCTAGGGAGAATAAAATTCAGAATCCTGTCTTTGTCCAGTACCGTAGGACTTGTCTGAAAAGAGTTGTTCAAGAAACAGAAAGCAGTTGCTCTCTGTTGTAGGCAACACTACAGCTAACTGCACCTTCGTGCAGCTCTGGCCAGCTCTAGATTAGTTACATCAGTAGTACTTAGGGATATAACCTTGTGCAAAATGTGTTGGCTGACAAGCTGCACCAAAGAGCAGTGTATAAATGAAGTAGACACAGCATGGTGAGGGAGATCTTCTGTTAGTGAGAAAGCTCTTTTTTTATTCCCATGTATCGTTGGAAAGCTGAGATGTGGAACGTGTGTGTATGGCATGATAAAACTAGTTCAGGTGATGGAGCAGCAGAATTCCTCATTCCACCAATTCAAATGTGCTTTCTCAGCAGGACTAGTTGTACAGTATAGATACACCCTGAAGTGTGCAATGGGTACTTCACTCTTCCTTCGCGTATTAATGATTTTCTCTCACGTGGTGTAAAAGTGATTTGCACTGTCTTACTTTACTTACCCTCATGATGAAATAGGGTGTTAACACTCATTCCTTGCTAGTACTGTAGGGACCGTATAAGAACTGTATTCACTTATGTAAATACATAAAGATCATAAGCTATTTGAGAGAAAATGAGTGTGACCATTTTACAATCTACAACAGAAAGAAACTTTAAAAATGGATCAATTTAAACTGAATTTTCCCTTGCATTTAAATTCTCTATTGCTAGTGACGTCACTATAATTTAAAAATTGTATGCTGTTTTGAGCATACAAGAACAGTTGCATCAGTTTAAGTGATATTGCCAAAGAAGCATTACTGTGTACTCAATCATGCATAAGCATTTCTAATGTCACTTCTCATTAGAAAGCCAATTTCCTTATGGGTAGATGCAGAGCATAGTGATGAGTTGCTTGATGGTTAGAATATTTTGTAACAAAGGTTAAAACCAACACACACTCACACACGCACTCACACCAGAGCAGCGTGTACTTGCAGTCTCAGACTGTTGTGACCACTGTGTGAGAGCAAAAATCTCTGTCTGCAGTGGAACAGATTTTGCCTTTAAGACCTCAAGTAAATAAAACCAACTCCAGTGATTTTGGTGGCAGTTGTATTTATGGCAAGCATTTCTCCCCAGCTTTTTTTGCTGCTTTCTATATGTGATGATTTGTTCAATTGCTAAAGTTGGATGGGTTTCCCTGAACTCCTAAGTGAAGAATAAGTCATGGTGCTTGTGTTTTTGTTGACATTTTTACAGTCGTGTAGTTTGATTTTTAGGCATACTTAATTGACAAAATGTCCTCCACTTAGATAAGCCAGGAACAGAGAATAGAAAAGGCAAAAAATCACATTTTACTAAAATAAGCCCGCAATAAAATAAGTAGGTGGTATATTACATGATTCTGATAGCTAGGAGTATAGTCATAAGAACTAGTGCAGAATGGTTTCTCTGCATGGTAAATAGCCTTTGTTGTCTTTGTATTTCTGTCACTCTACTGTTAACCACTATGTGCTCTGGTGTTAGCAGCACTCATAATCTCCCCCAGATTGGCGTTTCTAGACTGTCGTGCCAAACACAGGGAAGTAAATACTGAGAAGATGTAGCTGTTGAGACTGTAGAGAGCAGTGATTTTTAGCTTGTCACGCTCAGACTGCTGAAGGTCCATTTGAACTATAAAAGGCAACTGAGAAGAGCAAGACTGTTGTCATGATTCAGGGGTCCACCTTATCGCTGGAAAACGGATAGCTCTGTAATACAAGAAATACTGAAACCTACTTGTTTAAAAGAATGATGAAGAAGAATCATCAAAACTGCAATGTGCAAGAAAATGGATGAGAGCGGAAATACTAGAGTACATGTCTTAAACTAGCACTGCAAATTTTTTTCCTTAAGGAAAAAAGGCTTAGTGGTCACATTATATGTGCATCTGTATGTATTTCTTGGTCTTCCACCCCTGTTTCCACTATTAATACAATTTAACTTGAATATGTTTTTAACTCATTGGCTGGTTAGGCAGTGAAATAGTTAGGAGGTGAAATATTACTGCTTTCTTGCAAGATTCCAGTAGGCAGGAATTAGGTAAAGAAAAGAATTAGTGATAGACTGAGCTTTTGTTGCACGTGGGAGAATCTACCTCAGAGAGGGAGACCTTCTGCTTGTATTATTCCCTAATAATACTTTGTATTAGGGACAGAAAATAAAAGACAGGTGGCAGTAGAAATTCGGACTTAATTAGTCTTACTTGTAAGACTTACTTGTAAGACTTACTTGTAAGACTTACTTGTAAGACTTGTGTAACAACAAATGTGTGCTTAACCTAATATATATTTTTTTTAAAAGTTCGGAGGGGTTTTTTGTGTATTGAGGAACTTGATATTCCTAACAAATTTGGTAGAATTATTGATAGGTTTTAATGCACAAATCAGTTTTACAAATTAATAGTCAGTACATGTATGTGTACGTGCCCGTAGGTTCTATGTGTGTAGATATATGTGGTATATACACAGTATACTATCTTGTTCCTGATTTTATAAAGATAACTGATTTAATTCTTAGGATAAACTGGTGTTTTAAGGATCATGTACTTCCATTCATGTGAGTAGTTCAAGAAGCACTTGGCACTGACGAGGCCGCACCTCGAGTCCTGTGTTCAGTTTTGGGCCCCTCACTACAGGAAAGACATTGAGGTGC
>NW_010972687.1:3147160-3220008 GCF_000737465.1 Haliaeetus leucocephalus | reverse complement strand
TGGTTGGACTTGATTTTAGAGGTCTTTTCCAACCTAAATGATTCTGTGATTCTATGATTATATTAATCAAAGAGGCATCCAAAGATAAACTAATACATAGAAATGTTTGAGGATTTCTGTGAATCATTGTGTTCTTTACTTCTTCTTGTCAATTGAAATCACTTCTTTTAGTTTATTCTTAACTTTAATAGATTTTTTTGGTATTTTCAAGTAAGATATCTGATCAGCTTTTTATGTACACACATGTGTGTCATTATGTATCTCACTATACCTTTATTTACTGTTACGTCGCTTATTGACTTATATGATCCAAGCCTGCTCTTCCTTATGACTGCAGAGCCAGAATAATATTTTTAAAAGAACAGTAGATTTTGTTTACTTTAAATGTGTAATGCATAAAATGTATAGAATCTTTACTATGAAGATAAATTAATAATGTGCACACAGCCACAAGGCAAAGGTGCTTCAGCAAGAATAATAGTACAAAAGAGGGATTCTTTTTCCCACTGAAAAAACAGTATGTTTTAAGAATAACTAAAGAAGGAAATGAAATTTTTCCAGCTGTGGACAGAATCACTTTTCATGTCACTTTCTCTATAATCAGCCATTGAGTTTGAAAAACTGGAATGCAGTTAAATTTTTTGTTAAGACCCATCTTCTCAATGTGCAATGGAAATGTAGATTTTGTTAATTACTTCACAGCTCTTCTGAAACTAAGCGTATCCAGCAGAAAGGCTGTGCTGTGAGTCTTCATAGTCTCTTGTCAGCCATGCAGTTTATTTATTGTGATCATTGTGTCTGTGGACTACATATACCTGTACTTTCACGGGTGCTGGTATGAACAGGCCAGATTGCCTGGCTGCTCTGTACTTCACATCTGGGAGGGTACTGGTATTTACCCTCAACTGAAAGGCCCTGGGGGAGGCGAATACTGTGCTTATATGAGGAATCAGCATTACCTCATGACTGAACCAGAGGAAGATGGGCATTCTTCATATTTGCTGGTACCAGATCCAAAGAGATTGGAGACAAACTGGGAGAAAGCTGAGAAGCTGTAGTTCTGTGGTAATTCTTCTCTAGACAAGAAGCATCACTGTGTTCACTTTTAGTTCCCTATTTTGCTTTTCAGTATAGTTCTCATACCTGCAACACAAAGATTTTTAAAGACCTACAGTGCAGTACCTCTAGCAAGCAGCTGATCAGTTTTACTAACTGGATGCAAAAATCCCCTGGCAGTATTCTGCATAGTGATAATTGCTGCTGTCCTTTTTAAGTTCATAACAATGAAAAGTTTTTAAAAACGGAAACTTCTCATTTACTGACTGTTAGATTATCAAATTCTGCTCTTATTTATACCAGTGCAGATTCAGTATAGTGCTGTAAAAATCCAGTTGGTTTCAGTCACCCATTTCAAATGTATGTAACAGAGAAAATATTTAGATATTTTATAGGAAGTTGTAATATATACGATTTTATTTTTCAGAAGAGCAGACTGCTACTAAGAATGCTTCCCAGGAGGAGTCTGAATCAATTCCTGAGTACACCGCTGAAGAAGAGCGAGAGGACAACAGGTTGTGGAGAACAGTGGTTATTGGAGAACAAGAACAAAGAATTGATATGAAAGTTATTGAACCTTACAAAAAGGTCATTTCACATGGAGGTAGGAAACCCCTGAACACATTTTTTAGATTGATGTAAAAAATTCATGCTTTATTGAGCTTGATCTATTTCTGGTTTAGTTCAGTTATCATACTGGCAAGGGGAGAGAGAGTTTATTTTTCAGCCATGGCTGAAATGAACTTGGCTTTCTATTCAGTGTGGCAATGACTAATGAGTGTTTTAAATACAAGGGAATTTCAGGAACAACAAGTAAACTGACATACATGTGTTAGCAACAATCTGGTCATTGTAGGCTAAAACTGTCTAAGAGTAAGGGAAAAAGCTTTTGTCCTACAGAAAAAAAAAATTTGAAAACTTTATTCCATGGATTTTGGCAAAAACTTTTGCAGGAGGAAGTACAGTGCTCTGTGATTTGCTGAATGATATATGTGTGTGCACAGATCTAAACAAGTAGAGTGGCAAAAGAAAAAAAAATACAGTTTTTCCTGGGGCTTCCATTTGTCTGCCTAAGCTCCTTTTTCCTGTCGGTTATAGTTACCAGCAGGTAGCATTTCAGCAGGAACTGCTTTACATTTTTTTCACATAATTTGTTAATAATTATCAAATAGCATATCAAAGAAAACATTTAAAGTAGGAAAATGACCTCATGTGCTTGCTATATTGTCTCCTTTGCTCATCTGCTCCCTAACCTCCTCAGAGAATGTGTAGTTCTGGTGTTACTAGCACACTTCTGTATAAGTTAATTAAAATGGATAAATATTACTATAGGTACTGAAGGGAGAAAAGGAAACAAAGCTTTCTAAGGGCCTTTTCCTTGGTGTCTGGTTTAGATTATCTTTGGGTTCTATATGTGTTTGGGGGACTCTGTTTGCCAGCTGTTAAGTAAGGTATGAAGTAAGGATGAGTTGTTCTATTCCTGCAAAAACTGAGGCAGATAACTTAGCATCTCAGAGGTAAGATTTGTGAGTTTATATGAGGATGCTTCTGTCACACTGTTGCTGATCCATAACATCGTTTAAAGGTAAACCATCATTTCTAGTATACTTTCAGTGTTGAATCTCTATCTGGTAAAAGTGACATAAATAAATGTATGGTAATAAATATATCACCTGAGGACATGGTACTCAAATTTGCACATTTACATTAAAGCAGCTAAATGCTAGCCTACAGATGTTCACAGTGGCCAGTGTGCAGAAGGTTTAGTTGGAATTAATAAAGATGTTTAAACCTCCAAGCATTTTCCCACTATAACACCACCATCAAAGATTTATGAATGTGATGACACCTCAGACACAGTTTAGCAAACAGACACAGATGGCATAATTTAGGAAACAAACATAAAATATTTTGAGGCCTTGCCAATGGTGTTTGTTTATATGCTTTTTGTATGCTGTAAACTGGTCTAGGTACATTTATGGTGAAAACTGTCATGTACAGTTCCTACTAGATGCTGATGTATACATTTATACCAGCTTTTATGAAATACAAATACCAGTCCATTTTAGTGGGTGGAGAAGTAGCTCTTAATTGAGCACTGCTTGACTGTTGAACAAGGACTAGTTCCAGCGGCCGACAACTCTGGTGGCAACTATGAGGTACATAATAATGCACAGTTATTGATGGGAGTCTAGATCATTCAGCTCCGCTCACAGTGTGAGATAATCAGGATTCAAATTTTATATATCTGACATCTTGGTTTGTTAGATCACACAAATCTAAGATAAAGAATATTACATTTCCATTACTTTTGAATGGGTGCTGGTCAGTAACAGCCATTGGAAAAGTAACGGTGTGAGATGTAACAAGTTTCAGCCCACCACTGGCCAGATTGGAAATTGTGCCTGAAATCTAGCCATATCAAAGCGGTTAAGGACTGGATTAAATTCGGTGTTTATGAAATGGCAGACTGAAGATGTGGAAACAAAATCATTTAGATGCATGGATCGTGGGAAAACTTTGGACAGCTTGAACAGTTTCTACATTATGGTGGCTAGACCTATTCTATATGATGTTCCCTTTGGCAATACTTTAGTATCTTTGGAGTGCTTTAGAGGGCCAGGAATCTTTCCTTTTACCTCAAAATTAAAAACAGATTCTGGCTAAAATTACTTAATTGAAAGTCAGGTCAAGCATCTCTTGATGATTCAGTAACCTACTGAACATTCCTCCCTGCCAAGTGACAGATAACACCAAATGCAGAATCTAGATGGTAGCCACAAAATAGGAAAGGGGAGAGTAGACTTGGAAGTCTAGGTGTGAGATTGCCTTCCACATATGTTGATGGAGAAATTTCTTAGCAATCTGTGTCTTTGCATAGGCTGACTGAGAATTTGGGCAAATGGCTTCTAGTGATAAATTAAAAAAAACTTCTCCCTTAAGTAAACATCCCTTGTCTACAAGCATGTGTAAGAAAAAGTGGCTTAGATTTATCTGTTTTTTCTTCTGTGAGCTGTTAGGTGGCATCTGCACATAATCCTTTTGCTTTACGTGAACTGCAAATTTTGCTGTGTAGTTTAGTGGGCACACCTGCCACAACGTGCTTTTGCTGCCAAACTCCTGAGCCAGCTGGACATATTGCTTTATGGCAGCTTGATATAAATTGTCCTGAAAGTCTTTTAAGGATTGTTAAATTTATGGAAGGAAGGAATTCTCCTCCCCATTTGTAAAGCTGAGGGGAAAAAAATACTGCTTTATTCCGTAATGATTTAGCTGAGGGTTCAGCTAGGATGGGATAGGTGAAATGAGTAATGTCTCTTTGAAAGAATGTAGGTCCATTAAGAATATGGAAACATAACAGAGAGTAGTATTACATGATAAGTGTGGGAGGTGGAGTTCTTTTGTTTCTTTTGAGAAGGCTGGTATATTCCTTCATGTCAAACTCTTAAAAGGTAAAGGTGCTGAAAACAGGACTGGAGTTTCTTTCCCCTCCCTGTGTACATCTTTGGTAGAGAATGCAATGCTACTCTTTGAATTTGACCTTGACATCTTCACTGGGACACCAAAGTCAATCACCCATATCTATATCTATAGATACACTGTTCATGTTTACTGGATGCTAACATGAGCTGGAGCTATGACACACCATGCCATGTCACATATTTTAAAGTGATTATATCCACATTGCCCTTTGGCTTGAACTCAAACCCTAATCCTGAGCTCTTCTGCCTTTCCATGTCCTCCAACAGGATGGAGAGCAACACTGCACTGGGGGCCTGGAGAAGACAGTGGACATATGCTGGGCTGCCATTGTACAGTGGCTTCTCTAGCTCTGGAAGCCCAGCTGTATATTAGCTGCCCTTTGACCTCTGGGAGCCAGAAAAATAGCTACTTCACAGTGCTGAGAAGGCAAGAGATGCCAAGATCATGGAAGGGTGGAGTTAAGGCTAAGGACAGAAAGCTTCCTGCAGCGTCCAAATGACTCTTCAGTGGATGAGGTCTAGGCTAGCTAGCATTCTCAACTCAATGTTAGTGTTACCATCAGTAACCAATACAGTATGTATTATCATCTTATCCAATGCATTATATTTAGTCAAACCTACCAAATCAAATTCAAAAAGAAGTCCAACGTAATCCTTCAGCAGGTTGCTTTGCAAAGCCTTGATTTGAAACAATATGGCTTGAGGCAGGAGACTTACTTCTGACAGGCACATTTTTCTCTCAGAGACTTTCCTTCTTCTGCTCCTCTTTGTAACCAGGGAAGCAGTGGTGTTTTTCTGTCCTTTAAGGAACAGCTGAGAGCCCTAAACGGAAGGCACCTCTGTGCATGTCCTGATGACTGGGATAGTGTTGAGATTAATCAGCTGTCGTTCTCCTTGGCATGGAAGACTTCATTGGCAAGTGCCTTGAAGCACCCATTTTGTCAGGGATTCTGGGTTCTCTGAAGAGCTCTACAAAGCCATGTAAGAAATTACTTCCTTGACATAAACATATTCACCTTATTTCAGCTAACTGAGACTCAGCTTAGGTGTTGAGTGAGAAAGTGAGAGACTAGTTTGTTTTCTCCTCTTCCCTGGTTAGCACATGTGGATTGTGTATTCTCTCTGTCTTTCCATAGAGAATTTTGCTTTGCTTGGCTGACTACAATGCAAGAATTTCTACAAGCATTTGAGTTAGGTTTGGACACTGCTTTCTAGTATCCAAAAAGCACTGTAAAATTCTTAAAATCTCCTTATGAAAGTGTTCTATAGGTGCCGATATTATCCTTTAATTTTGTCAGGAATGTGTTCCAATCTCCGAGGGAGATTCAGGGTTTTCTTCACAAACATTATCACCTCTCCCTTACAGTTAGTTTCTTCTAGCCTCTTTTGAAAGGCTTTCAGGTCATTCTCTAAGTATACTCAGCTTCTATCTCTGTGCATCATTAGTGCTATCTACCTGCAACCATTTCTCCAGCATCTGTATAAAATGCCTCCTGGTTGCACGTATCTTTTAAACAAAACTTTAAACTGAAATGCAGGAGTATTTTTTACTTATTTTTAATAATAGAAATACATAGCAGCTGTAGAGGGTTGTGGAGAAGATTAACCAACACTAATCCGTCATGAAAAAAAAAAAAAAAATTCTTTTGGGTAACAAGCAACTGTCCTGGACTCCAGAATGGTAATGCTGCAGCTTTGAGAGTTTACAGCTATCATCAGGGAGTGGTGGCAGAGAATGCCAGTGTTGGACTACTGGAGTGTCCAAGGTAAGAAAGTATTTTATACAAAAGTTGCAGCAAAGGATTTGACTGATCACCAGGAGCTTTTAAGGTATAGTGGGGTACAGCCATAATTGTAATATCCTGAGGCCATTGGAGCTGCACAAGCCAAATGAGAGACTTTGTGAAATGTTATTCAAAAGATGCAGGATAACAAATGTAGGATATTTTCTTCAGCCCCTTATTCTTCAGTCTAAGGTGAGCATTGAGCACATGATTGCCGTAGAGATGCAATGAACCAGGAGTTCAGGTAAGATTACATTACTTGCAGTGGTTTTTTGCTGGTCTGTATAAGAAGTTTACTAATAGCGTGCTGAGTGTGTTTTTCAGGAATTCCACATAACTGACTATCCTCCTTCCTTGTCACTTGATGATAGGTCGTACATTTTCAGTCTTCTTCAGCAGTAGACATAGTAGCTCTCTTCCAGAACTTTGAGTTTTCTTTTTAAATTTATCTTGTTAAAAGCCTTTGACAAAGATAAAAATACCTTTTCATTTTTTCCACAGGATACTATGGAGATGGTCTGAATGCTATCATTGTGTTTGCGGCATGCTTCTTGCCAGACAGCAGTCGAACTGATTACAACTATGTCATGGAGAATCTTTTCCTGTGAGTGATATGTGAGCAATGTGACAAGACTCTTCTGAGTTAGTAGTCATAATTATGTAGTGAGAGATAACCTGTCTTTAAGAGGTAGTTTTGGTCATCAGAAGGGTAGTGATCTGAATGACAAGGAAAATAGCAGTTTTAGATAAACTACTCAGTGGAGTATTATTTTGGTATTCTTTACCTACTCACACTCTCAAATTAAGGCATATTTGTCAGGACCAAATCTGACTGTAGTATCTCCCTAGATGTCAAGGAATGCAGTACATTCAGCTTCTTGGGCCTACAATCATTGCATTGTTTCACTAGTGATTTTCAGCCCTTGATGAGAACAATCAGCAGGGACTTAAGTTACCACACTGTTTTTCACTGTTTGTTGTTTATTATATACTATCATGATGTATCACTGTTTACCATGTTTTTACTATATGTTGTGGCTGTGTTTAGGAGTCAAAGGACCATTTTGTGACACTTTTTTAAAAAATACAGGAAAAATGACAGTTGCTGACACAAACAGCTCAAGTATTCTACCTGACTCCAGCTGCTTCAGGTTCAGTTATAAGTGTCAGGGGCAAGTGGGGCAGGACACAAATGTGGCCACTTGAACCCAAATTTATCACAGGAAAATTACTCCTAATAGCAACTTGGTTTGGCAGCCAAAAATTGTGAAGGCAGCATTCCTCTGAAGTGCCTCCAGCTACGTCCACTTACAGCTGTTAAAAAATCAACAATTCCAGTGTTTTCTATGCTAAAACCCAGTAAGTCATTTCTAAAGCCAGCAGAGGCCTGGCCTTCACCATTTGCATCTTACAGGGCCCCAAGAGCACAGACCCAGTCTCCTTAAACCTCCAGTCCTTGAAGATCCACGTAGTGACAGGCAGTGCCTTCAAGATTGTGTCTACTTGTGAAAAATGAGATTGAGTGCTTTAGTTCCAAGTCAGACCAATGGCTAGCATTTGTCTGGTAGGGCTGCTAAGACCCCCGTGTCATCTACAGTAACTGATTTACACAATGCCCAGTGATTTAGAGGGGAGGAATTACTACAGTGGTTTTAACTAGGGAACACAGCTGAGAGTAACCACAACTGACATTAAATAGATGTTCTTTGACTTCACCCAAGACCCTTGTTCATAGATGGAGGTGGTGGTAAATGGATTTTGCAGAGAAAGCCTTTTCAAGCCTTAAGAGACTTTTCCACATCACTTGAGGATATTGCTAAAGTCAATTTTACAGCTCACTGTCTTTTTCTGAGGTAGTAGTGTAAGAGAGAGTTCAGGCTGGCTATGAACCTTCACCTTATTTTAAGGCTTATAGACAGTTGGTTCTCTGTAAGACAACAAGAAAAGGGAAAGTCAGCGCCCCTTTCTTTCAGTTGTAGGCCTGTTAATTGCATTGAAGTAGAGGGAGTGTGACAGTTTACAACATATCCAATAACCGATAGATTTAAATATTTGTGAATTCTTTACTGTTGCATTATATAGGGGTCTAGAGACATCTGCAAATCACTAAATCTCTTCTCATTTTTTATACAGCATGTTTCTGATAGATAATTGTGCACTTGTAGTGCATAAGCCACCTCTAGTTTCTGTTTAACAACTGCCTTCGATTGTTCCTGAGTTTTGCAGTTACTTGCCCTTCTGATTCCATTCACATTCCCAATTACCTTGCTCCCTATTTTTTACCTTGACTAATCCCGTAAAACTGTCTTTGAAGAGTTGGGTTTGAGCCAAAACTCTTGAGACGGCATCATTTATAGCATTTCTTCTAGATGATGCAGAACCACACAGAAAATTCTGCTGTTTCATTTATGCCTGCCTGATACAGTCTAGAGATTAAAAGTTTTTAAAAAGAAATTTCACAACTTGAAATACTACAGTTTGAAAATCAAAACCAGCACTTTGCTTTCAGAGTGAGTGAATTGTTCTAGTCAATGAGAAAAATTCTGTCCATCTTTTAAAATAATAAAGAAATTAACATTATTACCAGATAATAAGAAATTACCAGTTAGGTAAGGTTTCCAGGAGAGCTCAGCATCCCTGAAATGATCTAACGATCAAAATGATCTAATTCTACCCACAGTGAATAAGAGCTGTTGAGTGAAAGTACATGAGATAAGTGAGATCTGACTAAAAAACTAGCAGAGATTCCTTTTTGTCATAATACTCTTATTCCTAATCAGAAGTATGCATAAGTGTTCTTCCTATAACTGATTATTCATAACACTTACAATTCCCTTTGCACCGAGGGAAATATAGACATTTTTCAGACTGTCTCTCTTTCTATAACTGACAGCCTTGTAGTGTTTTGAGAAGTACTTGTACACACTTTTCTGTATGTTTCAGTGTCTAAATGCCTTTAAAGCACCAGATGTTGTGCCCTATGGGAAGGCCTAATTTCATAACTTGCCAAATAGTCAGTAGATTCAGTTTAATTAAGCTTTTTGCATCAGAACATCCACACAATCCCTCACTTTGATGTTTCACTGTTAGACATGAGCCTTTACAAATGTCAGGGAAAAGCAGGGAATGCACAACTGCAAGGTGAGAGAGCAGTGAAAAGCATTGAGTGAGTAGTGATTTAGATGGGATTTATCAAATGCATGGAACTGGTCAGTTAATGGCTGCTTACTTTATGCCCAGGTAAAATATCACTCTCTTTATGAGAACTAGATTTCCTACTATTCTTTTAAAGAAACTGCTTCTTAAGGAATTTAAGGGTCAGATTAGACTGTGAGTCATTCCCATACACCTGTGAAAGGGGCCATTATGCTCAGGGATAGAGCTGTCTTTTGTAGTGAGGACACTGAGGCATTCAGGTTTTTAAGGTGTGACTCATGATTTTTCGCTGTAGTTTTACATAGACATGCCTTGGGGCTGGATAGTAGGGAGAACAGTTTGAACATTCCTGTGATGAACAACTCTCAAGTGAGGCAGGGACTACTGAGTGGAGCATCTGCATTTATAGCCCTGGACAAGAATTTAAAGCTATCCTTCCTTTTGACTGAGTACTGTGCTCTTCTGAGTAGGGTGAGTTTGGCCCCAAGAGCACTGTTCTGTCTGAATTACCATTGCTGAGCAGAGGAATTTAATGAGTGTTTGGAATGGTTTGCTCACAAAATGAAGTGATGCCATGGAGTGCTCTGTCCCATCAGAAGGCAGGTTGATGGACAAGCTTTATTAGCCTTGAGATTCACAGTGTTTGTAGTTGGCAGTCGGACTCAGTAGCACTAGTGTGAGGATCACAAGAATTATAGACAAGTATCTTCTCCTGACCATTATTATTTTTGCATTGAGCAAACATGATGATTAATAGTGAAGAGAAGTTTCTCAACATTTAATTTCAGATGTTCCTGGAATTTCACATGGTCCTGCCATGCTCTCCCTTGCAAAATCTCATGATTTAATGCCCTTTTAAGAAAACGCAAAGTCACCTGTGAGATTTGAAAACTCACTATGAAACTACCTTTGTAAGGAAACCACATATTTCTGAAGATGCAGATAAGATTGTGGTTTTCTAGTTATACATCTATAGGTAGCATGGTGACCAGTGCTAAATGCTTGCATTGGTTTAAAGGAAAAGAAAATACTGTCTTGTCATAAATTGCTTAGTCTGCCTTGATTTATTCCTAGTAGATGGATTTAGTTTGGGCTTAAGTCGCTAATGTAAAGCACATGCTCACTTACATCTCTACTTTTATCAGCTATGTAATCAGTACCTTAGAGCTGATGGTAGCTGAAGATTATATGATTGTCTACTTGAATGGAGCAACACCAAGAAGGAGGATGCCTGGACTGGGTTGGATGAAAAAATGTTACCAGATGATTGATCGACGGTGAGTAGTATTTTCCTTTCTGATCCACAGCCATTATTTTAAGCACTGTCCATTTCTGTTACTCCCCTGTATGACAGTGTTCACTGTATATGATCTTCCTGTATGCTTTGTGGGTTTTGGGTTTTTTTAAGAAACCATTTCTTTTTTACTTAGATTACGGAAGAATTTGAAATCATTTATAATTGTTCATCCATCATGGTTTATCAGGACAATTCTGGCTGTGACACGACCTTTTATAAGGTATGTAGTGAATCCCAGTGATTTTCTATGTCCCTAAGAATACAGAAACACCTTAAATCATCAAGCATGGCTGTTGGTCTTTCACTGAAGAGTACTCGTTTTACAGTTCATATTGGGATTTTGGCAGTTGAAGTTGACTTTCCTAAAGTGAGTGGAAGAAAACCTCTGATTTATGAGTGTCTAGCTGCACACATCACAGGAATGATATCATAAACCTGTATGTGTATGCAGAACTGGGAGTTAGTCCCTTAAAATAGCCTTTGTTCCAAGCCTAGCTAAAAGGCATGTAGAAAAGGGATCTGCATGTAATGATAATCACCTCATGAAAAAAGTCCTGGCTACAGGACAAGATTAAGCTGCAACTCTGGGTTTAAAAAAAAATTAGTTACTGCTCATGCAAGAGGACTGCCAGCACCCTGAGCTGTTTGAATGTATAAGAGTTCCAGTTCCAAAAAAGGTTTAATGCCACCAAAAATAATGTTTTGATTAGTAAAAAAGCAAAGAAACACAGACCCTGAAGACCTCACAAAGTGTTGAAGAAGATGAGCACGTATGCAGTTGAAATCCTGCGATCAGGGAGAGCAGACTGGCAGGTGTGAGAAAGAGAAGCAGCATAGTCTACAGAAGCCACCCAGGGAATAACATATGTCATGGCAGACCTCAGACAGATCTGTCCCCAGGCTGCAGATGAGGAAACTGGAGGTGTCTGTCGCAGGGTGCTCTGTCCTGACAGGGTGACATTGGGATGGGGAAGCACAAGAGTTCTCCCATCATTGCCAAAGTGCAACAGGCAGTGTCATAACAGAGCTTCTTCTTTCAGATGTGGTGTCTTTAATACCAAGTAGAAAGTGACAATTAAAAGTACTAGAGTAACAAGGAAACAATACTTGGAATTATCAACAGTAATGATGAGGATTCACTGAGTTGCATTTGGTGTCTGAGATACTTCTGTTGGCATTCTATTTGCTCCCAGAGGAAAAGTAGGCAGTAAAATTTAAAAAAATCAAATATGCCACATCTGTTCCAATTTCTTAGTCATTTATTCAGGATGATAATATTGAGCAGCAGTGACTAGAGGTTTTGCATTGCCAAACAGGGGAAAAGGTTCACTCTAAGTAGTTTGGCAAAGCAAATTAGCAGTACAGAACTAGACACAATAGAGACCAGTTAAAACTCTCCATTTCAGCCAAGTTGATTGAGTCTCTGTGCAAGAAGTGAAGTGCAAATGGGACCTGAAAAAAGGTGGGCAGGACACATGGCCAATGTGACTTTTGTGAAAGATGACATAAGGTACTTGAACCCTCACTGAGGACAGAAGAGCACTATGAGAAAGCTGAGTAAAAAACTGCGGGAGACATGAAAAGAGTCAGTTCAGTAACAAGCAACATAAGGAGATAGAAACTTGATTAGATTGAAGGCCAATGGCTTGTAGCTTAGCTTGCTAGCCCCAAGCTGTTCACCAAACCACTGACATGCACAGTGGGAATATTAGAGTAAGAAATGAATTGGTCCCAAGGCAAGCAGAGATTTCAATGAGATAGCTAAACATGAGCAAAATAATTTTAATTCTATTTCAGCTGAGATGTGGCACAAAACAGTAGGAATCAAGAAACTGAAAGACAATGGAATGACAAAGGACAGTCAAGTAACTGAGAGTGTGCTACAGTCAATTCTACCTCAAAAACTGGCAAGGTCATTCAGTGGAGTCTGTGACTCATCTTGCCAGACAAACACTAAACAGTTGTTTGAAAGGATGAAAGAACTAGTGGCTACAAAGATAGATCCTAGATACTCTTTATGGACCAGATATTCACACTAGAGATCATCTTAGCTGTGTTAGGCAAGAAATTAGATTCCTAATAAAACAATTGTCTGTGAAAGATATTTGGCATTGAAAATATTTAAATAATAGGCAGTTTACCACTATTGGCAGCACTCCTCCCCTAAAGTCTGAAAGAAACAAGGACTTCTTTTTTCAGTCATGTATTTGGGATACCTGTACACAGACTCCCACATGAAGCAACTACTCAGAAATCAATCACTGTGGTGGAATTAGTGGACCCAGGAGAATCCTCAACTGGAAAAATTAACCCTTGAAAGATTTATTAAATTTTTTTTCTCCCCCCCCTTACGCCCCAACTTCAGAAGCTTCTGATTGGCTTGCAGCTTGCCAAGCTACTTTAGCTGGAAGTTCAGTTGATGCAGACTATGATTAACATTTTTGATAAAATGCTAAGAATTATCTGTATGTTATCATGACTTTGCCTGGACAGTTGTGAGTGATTCATGCATCTTAAAACATGACCATTGGCCTGCTCCAGTGTGTATGCCTAGTGATGATAATCTGGTATAGAGACAAATTAAAATGGATGAGCTTAAACAACTATTCACAGTACCTTCATGTTGTCCTGTTTCAGTTGTCTCACTTTACCTTATTAGGAAGATATGTGTGGTAAGGGGAGAGGCAGTAACCTTCTGCTCAGACCTGTTTCAGAGGCTTCATGTTGGCTGGTCATACTCCCAAATTGGCAGTAAATAGGAAGAATATATTCTGGTTTTCATGGCCACATGAAAGAACATTCACGGTCTATGTGCATTTGTCACTGTTACTGATGTTAAAAGACTATCTAAATACAATCAGAGCTAAATCTGGAAAATTGCTTTATGAGCCAGATAAACAAGATAGATTTCTCATAAGCGGATAAATATCAAATAATTCAGATTAGGCAAGTGAATAGCCTTATTTTTTTGAGTGTCTTTTCTGAACAATCTAGCCTTTTTCTCAGTGATCATTTCTCAAACACAATAAATGATCATATAGCACAGCTGGAATAAACAAGAGAACGATTTCCTCATAAGAAGGCCCTGCAGTAAGAATAGACATGCACATACACAATCAGTTCTGTACTCATCTAAACAAATAAGAAAGTTCAGTTTTATTATGTTTGAAAGAGAATCAGTGTCAAATATAAATGCTAATTCATCATGATCACTTGATGTTAATTCATCATGACCATGTTAAGTGAATACTTCCCATTTCTTTTTATGTGTAAGGATGCTGTAGAGGATTTGATTCTTTTCAGAATTTTAATACATCTCCTTCGAACTGTACAACTAATCGTGTTGCCTAGTATATAGGCATTACAATTTATAAAGTTGTCCTAAATAACAGTGATTGAGCCTAAGCAAGGAACAGCAAAAGGTCTAGGCTTGATTTCAGCCTCACTAGAACTCAGGTATGCTCATGATCAGCTGAACTGTGTAATGGAAATATAAATAACAAAATGCTTAATTATTTAACACATTAAGTACCTGCCTTCTCTTTTTTTTTTTGATATAGCATAAAAGATTTGGGGGGGGGAAGTCACCATGTTGTTTCTGTGTTTCAGCTCTAAGTTCAGCAGTAAGATACAGTACGTCAACACGTTGGCGGAGCTTCGTGAGATGATTCCAATGGAATACATGCACATACCAGACAGTATTGTCAAGTAAGTGATGTACAATAAGCAGGTACTTGTTCTAATGGAAACTATTTCCACAAACTAATAGTAGTGTTTCAGAGTCTGTAGGAAAAACAGAAAGCCCCTTCCTGGTATTGTTACAAATGTGTATGTGTTGTTCTACAAAAATTCCACTGTCAAACTCAGAAACAGGAAAACATTGTATAATGGAAACACAAAACACAATAAAAATATACTGCTAGGGGAACCAGTTTTTGTAGGAAGAGTAAGGTTTTGTACTGGACCAAATGATACTGCTGGTAAAATGAAGAAAAACTTTCAGGCTCAGAGTCCCTTCATCAGCCCCCTGACTATATAATCTGAATTGGAATAGACTGTTCACTCACTAATTGCAACCCAGAATGAAAATACGAAAAAAGCTTAACCCTTCCACAGATATCACCTATGCTATATTTTTCCATAGCTTTTACCGCTATTTAAGTAAAAGTGGGTTTAAGTTTTAGTCATACAGAGTTTTGAACTGAAACAATGATTCAAAGATAGCCTGTTCAATAGAAAACCACTGAAACTCCATAGGTTCACTATTCCTTATGGTTTAACCCAGAACCAATGAAACACAGTGTCTCAGTTCTTGCTTCTTATGTGTAAAGGCTTTTTAAATGCAGATATTTCTAAAGGAAAGATACCTGTTAAAAAATTGTAGGAGGTTGATTTGAATTGCTCACCTCAGCTGGCTTTTTTTCAGACCTGAAAACAACAAACTGAAATGGTATACCAAGACTGAAAACCTGGGAAATCAATCATAGTTTTCACGTGGGTCATTATTAAAAAGATATGCTGTTCAGGAATGCTTTTTTATTGTTATTATTTTTATCAAATGTCCTAGGTTTTGAACAGGCAAACATTCTGTTCTACAAAATATCTTGATGAGTAAATACACAAGTATGATTGTCTTTTCCTTATGGTTTGTCAGCAACTAGATATGAAGAACACTTCTTTTGAGGCTGTCAGATTTCTTCAACCCAGGCAGGAGTTTTCACACCTGCCTCACAGTAGTTGTGAAAGCAGCATAATTTTTTTTCATTGAGCTGGTGGTTGCTCTGATACTTGTGGTGTAATTCCAGGGAGCAAGTGGGAAGCTCAGTTCTTGTAGTGGCACTTTTAAGAATAGTAAATACAGTCGTGAAATCAGGGATTGTAGGGACTTTTGGTCAAATTTATTTGCTGCTGTAACTTCTTTAGACATGGAGTGATGCTAAAAATGTGGAGCACAGAGGTCATTGGTCACCTGATAAAGAGATGTCCAGAATGTTTTAACATCCCTAAAATTTTTTCATGCTCCCTCCATCCTTTCCTCCTTCCTTCCCTTCCTCTTTTGAGTCCTGTAAAGATTTTAATTTCTTGCAGTTTCCATTGATACAGACCTTAACCTGATACTTCAGTGTGTTTCTCTCTCTGTTTCCTCGCTGTGTTTTACTGTTACACAGTCTATAGCAGTACACTTATCTGTGTTACACACACATTTTCTTCCCTGTAGACTGCAAACTGTTTGAAAAGTCCATTCACCTCTGAGACCAAAGGTGAAATGATCACAGCACCAATACCAAAGAAACTTTAGGACTTAGAGCTTAAGAAATTTTAGGGAGCTGCCTACTTCATGTCATCAGCAGCCAGATGAGAGATCATGATTTTGCTGAAGAAAAAAATAGAAAGGTAGCAAGTGTGCCCATTGGTGGCAAGCATTTTCAAGATGATGTGATACAAAGATCTAGTGGATATCTGCTTTCAAGGCACTGTGAGTCATTATTCCCATGCCACAGGGAGAAGAGCAGTGTTCAGCTGATAGTTTTCTTTCTGCTGCAAGTTGAGAAAGATTCCTGTAGCAAAATAAAATAAAATTCAGCTTTTGGCTTCATAATTGCTCCACTGTCAAGAACAGAAATACCACTTACGGTCATGAGGAATCCCACCACTAGAAAGTACATAGGGTTTTGCCAGGATTTGGGTTGTATGGTTGGTTGGTAGTTTTTACTGAAGTGGGATACAATGTGCCTGTTGTATCATATGAACTTGTACATCTTTTCTCTTCCTTCACCCACTCTTATCTTGTAAGGTATGATGAAGAGAAGTGTATTAAGAGAAGAATGAGGTAAAACTTGCTTTCTAGCCCATGCTGCTGCTCATAATGGAGTGAATCTGTGTGACAGCCTTTCACCTGCAGGTGACCTCAACAGCTGAATGAGAGAGGATTTGCAATGATGTGGAATCTTACTTTCCCCTTCAAGCTGTTGAGATCAGCCTCCCTTGCAAATAAAACTTACCGAACTGTAAATGTCCTTGACTTGGCCCAGGCTGCAGCTAGTTTAATACTGTCTGATAGAGCAACCGAATGCTTTCAGCTCTGTCCACTGGGCATGCCTCAGATTCTTGCTGCTTTTATGTTTCTGCCTCCAAATGAGCTAAATAAGGAGTTACAAATTAAAGGTGGGTTGAGCACAGGGATAAATGGTATCATACTGAACTGAAGAGTTTTAGGGTCAGTGCATAATACTGGGTGCCTATTTTAGAAGCATGTACTATATTTGTTCTTCGCTCTGCTATTGCTCTGCTTCTCTCTTATGCTCTGCTTGCTTCTTTGTTTCTTTATATCAATAACTTTTACTCATGCAGACTGGATGAAGAGCTGAGGGAAACTTCAGAAACAGCTAAGTAAGATAGCTTTCAGCTGGATGCTGGCATTATATTTACTTGTTTCAAAGGAATAGATTGAATGCAGTAGTACATTATGTGTTTGGTACAGCAATCAGCTCGTAGTTTCAATTACTGTGTAAGTTGCCACATGTGTGAATTGACTTCCCCTCTCACTATAAGCAGCCTGCTTTTGTACCATTGGGTCTCAGTAAGGAATAATCATACTCTTACACTATAAAAAAAGGGTTTTGCTGTTTTTTGATGATTGTTTCTATAGTCCTGGGGAGGACTGAAATCAGTTTTTTACACCATTAAAATGGTTCATTAAACATTTTCTACCCTTCACCCATTATGTCAGATGATACATAAAGTTTTTAGGAGGTATTTCTTTTTAAAAATTATTTTTTACAATTTACTAAGTTAGGGATAGCTACTGTACCTCATTCTCAGTTAAATTAGGTAGGTAACTTTTCCTGTTTTCCAGTGTTGGTTGGATAGGCTGGTGGATTAATACTTGATAATATTGTGTTGTCTGTGGTCCCTTAATAAATCAGTGTCAGCTGATGATCAGATACTTTAAATTCTGTGCTTTGACTTTACCATACTGAGGCAGTATGGTGTAAAGTACTACAAAAATCCTTAACTGGAAAGACACAATCCTTGATTGACTGAACAGAGCTTAGAAAGTATCCAGTGCACTTTTTTTCATGTGTGTATTGTACACAAGATTCCAGAGAAGGGAGCTGTGTCTGTAGGTTCTATGACATTTTCCCCCCTGCTGTTTTTGTAACTAGAGATTTTGAGTTTTTGAAGTTTGTTTTCAGTCTCCTTCCTTTAGCTTGTGCACTTCAGAATTTTCATCTTACTGCTTCTTCATTATCGTATTTTTTCTAAAGTTTCTTCTTTTGCAGTACACATTTTTCTCTGGTTCTCCTGATACTAGCTTTTAAAATGACCACAAAGAAATAACCAAAACACTGGCCACTGCTTTTTGATTCTAGCAGTTAGACTACCTCAGAAGCAATAAATTCACATACATAGTTATCTGATACCACCTGAATATTTTGTTAAACAAAAGAAAAGAGGCCTGCCCAACCTTGAAATGCAACTTCTCTGCCTTCTATTCAAGCATATTAAAATGCATTGCAGTATATGACAATGAAAACTCTGTGGAAGAAAGCTGCTTTCTTGTTACTCCTTTCATTTAAAAGAATGCAGGCTGCAGCATAGCAAGTGAAAGGGGAATTAAATATTCATATGAGGCATCACTGATTATTGTTTTTGTTGGATATATGAAGTCACTGTAGTGCATTTCCCTTCCCCAACTTAAAGAAATAACTTAAAATATTATTACTCAAACTAATTTGTGTTGCAGGCACTAAGTTCACTGCATTCCTGTCAATAACATTTGTGTGTTTGTGCTGTCAAAGATACTCACTACAGTTAGTTATTACATCCCCCAAATTTGATGTCATATTTAAAAAGAGAAAGAAATAAACAGAAGAAATGTTTACTACTGCTTCTTTTTCCTTGTACCTAGAACTAGCTGCCTCTCCAATGATCCAGAAATTACTTCAGTGGAGCAGGAGTAAGAATTTTTGCCTAATACTGTCATTACATTTTGACATTATTTTACAACGATGCTGCTAGGGACTGAGGCTGAGTAGACTCCATAAAGGTTTTTTGAGACCTAAATGCTCTCATAGTTATTTTCAGGAACTTGATTCAACACATGCAGGCAGAAGAAGCACTGAAGTTAGGATTTATTATATTTGCACTGCAGATGTGTTTAAAGTGTCCTCGACCATTTCCAAGCAGTCAGATAGAATTCTTAGCCTGAGGATATTCAGGTTAAGCTATGTGAAAAACAGAAAAGTGCAACATGATCAGCGTGAAGATGGTCCAATGCATTATCCCCAATTAAAAGTAAAGTGGTAAACTTGTCATTCTCATTCAGAGATTAAAAAGTTGTATATTTTACTTTGATTTCTGGGTCATGCTCTTGATATCTTCCTTCTCTTTGCTTTTTGTGCTTCTCAGCTTCTTTCATAGTTATTTCCCTGATTAAATCTCTAGTATCTTATGTCTTCCTTTCAAAGCTGGCCTGGTTGCCTTGGAAATGGGAATGTGTCAGTCCTCTGGCATGCTGTTCCTCTGTCTGATACCATAACTGAAGCATGTGAAAGGAAAACCCTGCACTGCTCTTACTGTGCATCAGTAAAGGTGTTTGTAGCTGTAGTGTGTCACGCAAGCACTAACAGTTCATCGCTAGAATAGCATGTCAGGAGAGGACTAGCCATTGCAGGAGTGCAGGTATTCCTGGCCAGCGTGTACAGGGGAGGAGTGATTGAGGACTTTGCTGTCCCTACCAATCTGGCTGGTATGTAGAAATAACACCGATGTCTCACACTGGTATATTGTTCAGGAATAGCATATAGTAAACCTGACTCCTCAGTCAAAGATTCCATCAATAACATGAGTATTAATAAGCAGGCAAATAATTAGAAGTACACATAGCAAACAGATGCATAAATAAAATGGAACTCTTCTTTTCACTTTTTAAAAAAAAATTGTACTCTAGTATACCTGGTACATAGGTTAGAACCATAAGCTAAATTCCTGATTTCTAGACCAGTTAACATAAAATCTTTGAGCATCTTTTTTTTTTTTTTCCTCAGGCACTGTTTATTCTGTAATGAGTCAATATGAGAACTGTTTTTTTAGTATGAGAACAGAAATTAAATAAGATGTCAAAGACTATTTATTTATGATTTTGGTCTTTGTGGCTTGAATAATTTTCCTATTTTTCTCAAAAGGGAGGCTGGGCAGGAAAAAGCAATATGAGAATAGAATTCCTATTTAGCTTAAATAAATATAGTGGAGGCCAAATTAATGCTAATTCCTGCTGTCTGTGTATAAATATGACTCTGTCTTCAGAAGTGGCAATAACCTTCCTGTGGTCATATCACTCATTTCTGGTGTAATTTCTTCAGGAAATAGGATTTCCCATATAAATGCCTCCACAATGATAATATCAGTTTTACACAGACTTTTCTTCAGTATGCTTTCTGCTGAAACCTCTCTGGAGTCTGCCTAGCTCTTAGTTTGCTTCTGTTGTCTTTTTCGTTTCTATTCCAAAAGCTTTTATCTGTTGTCATGCTCTCTTGTGTTCTATTTTGTTCAACTTTTGCACTTCCTCATGACTTTAAAAAAAAAACCTCATTATGAAATAATTCACAGTGCAAGAACCCTGTGTGTTCTGTAACAGTTCATAAATATTGAGGGTGCTTTAAACAGTTATGTATTCTGTGAGGAAAATTGTATTTTGATGCAATGTTTATGATGACAACTTCTTATTTTAAAGAATGCTTCTAAAGTATTTGATGATATGTGATTTGCACTAACTGGCAAAACCGTACACTTAGAAACATTTTTAGGGGCACTCATATCTTGCCACACTGTGGTGTCATTCCACCAGTGGATCTTTCCACATCTAGTGTCTACTTCAGACTGGAATTGCGAGGAATGTAGTTACTAATTTCAGTAAAACAGTAACAGATCTTATTAAGATGCATATTTTGCATATGTAGTAGGTCAGATATGTGTAAATTATTTGACACCAATGCATTTAAGTAAATGAGAGATGAGGACGCTCAACACTTTGCGGGAGCTCAGGATTGGGGAAATGACTAGCCATGTGTTTCATAGCACTGATTTCTTTTGTTGTTCCTTTGTGTTTGTTTTTTTTTTTTGTGTCTTAAATATATAGCTTTGACATGACACTGAAATAGAAAGCAGCGTTGCCAGGCATTTGAAGAAGAGTGCTTGCTTGGATTTTCATCACCCAAACAGCCATGACCATGACGTGCAATAGCCAATTTGGATTAATTTTGTTTGGTTTATGATTTTTCCATGTCATTCAACAGTTCAAGAAGACCAAAAGGGCCAATCCTATAGCCAAGGAAACAGCGGAATTTGGGGCTTGGGTATTTGGGTTGTTTTCAGAAGTAGAGTTTTCAGTAGGAAAGCTGTATCACCTAGCATTGGTTTCTGTGCGTATGTGCAATTTCTGTTTAAAAGGACACCATTTTACCAACAGTGTGCCTCACGAACAAGTCAACGAGGATGTGAATTTTTGTTTCATTTTTGTCTTCAGCATATTCATGTTTATGCATAGTTAAACGGGATAGTTATCGTTACAGTAAATGTTACTTGGTTGTATCACAGAGCAGCAGCAACTTTATTGTTTAAAAATAATTCTAGAAATGATGCAGGACTTTCTTGAATTTGTCTGTTTCTTGCTGTCTGGAAAGTCTTTCCATGTTCATTTAGCCCTAATGACTTTTTTATTCGGTAACAGAAAAGACTGATATACTGAAAAAACAATAGTCATCAAACAGACTTCCCAGAGGAAAAATGAGTAACTTAACTTAATTTTATTTTAATAATTTAGTTTAGTGTCTTTATTTTAGGGCTGGCTTTTATAGAAGCAGCTAATCCTGTAAAAGATTTTCATATATTCTAAAAGCCTTAGAGCATTAATTCGTTGTTGTTGTTTTCTAAATCTGTTTTTCCAGAACTTTTTTTTTAAGTCATGAGTCTTAAAATGGCATCCTAACTCCAGTTATAAAGGCTATTGCTGCTATGAATATGAAACAAATACTTTTTATTTCCTACTAACAACTGAAGGTTAAATATATAAATCTACAGTTGGGAGTCACACTCATTTGTTAGGAATAGGTGTCAAAGTATTATTCAAAATGTATCTAATATTAAAAAAATCAATATTACAATGCAGTTTATTGTCTGTGTCATAGAACACAGCAGTGGAAAAAAAAAACTAAGCATTTCTTATTTGCTGCTGTCCTGTGTACTGGCACAAAAGACACTGCAGTAAATCCTCATATTCACTGGAAAATAACTGCAGTCTCTCAGACCATTCTTTTGCAAGAGAGTGCAAATTAATTGTTGAGTGAATTCCGCTTGTCTGCTTTAAAAGGACAAGAATCAAGAACATGACTAATGCTTTCTCTTCCCCTAATGAACACACGCATGCACTTTCCAAACCTGCTGACTCACCTGCCTTTTGGGATGTCCTAACAGAAGTAATAGTGTTATGTGCTCTCTGAAATATTATTCTTATCTTCAGAAGATTCTCATATGTCCTAGAATTACATTTGTGGATTCTCTACTTTGTAAATAAGTCATTAGACAATTCAAGATAATTTGCACCTTCCTTTTATGTGTGCATTAACTCCAGTCCTGCTTCTAGTCCAGAATTATTAATGAAAGAGAAGACAAGCAAGTTTTCTTGGGGAATAAAGTTTAAGCAAAAGGCAGGATAGCATGAGCCTTGATTTTTCAGTATTATCTAAACTGAGAGTGAAGAATGTATTTCGTCCTTCATTTAAAAGATTGATATTTTTGTTCTGTGATTTGCACATTTCCATCTCTGTCAGTCAGTATCTTGTATTTGCAAGGTAGTCTGCAAGCAAGGAAGCGAGCATCCGTCATTGCACGCACAGTTGTTCAGCTACTGTAATGAAGATCGACAAAATTGTCAGAAAGGCGGGAACTTGCCAAATGCTTTATCTGCCAGCATCAAAACTAAAATATCTGCACCTCTGCAGTCCTTGCTCTGTACTGACAAGTGGTGCATTGTATCTCTGTCATACTAGCTAGCCTGCTGTATTGCATCTTTCTGTCAGTTCCCGTTAATTTTCACAGAGGAGGGGCCTAATCCTGCTGATCATTGTTGCTGCTCTATAACCTTGCCCTAAATTAGGAACTGGTAGTTTCCACCTTTTCTCAGATATTTGAATCTTGGCTTGTGTCTGCCTTATAAAAGTGCTGTCACTTAGTATATTGGGGATAATGTTTTATGTACAGATTAATATTTGTATTGACTTCCAGATGCTAATTAAGCTTCACCTAGATCTAAACTATTAAAAGCATTTAGTAGCATGAAGTCACATCTTCTGTAGACCTGTAGTTTAAGCCACCTAGAATGAGCCAGATGACTCGTGTTTTGCTATAGGTGAGAGAAGTGTTTGCTAAAAGAGAATTTCACCACAAAACAGAAGTTCAGCACAAAACTTTATGCACTGTTTGAGACGTAAGTGAGGTATAAGAGATATGTGGTCTTAGTGGTGGATGTCAGCTCTGAGGTGAGTTTAATTCTAAAGGCTTTGTGTGAAATTACTAAACAGCAAAGATACACATGTATTAACATTATTAATGTGAGTGGACTAATAGTGGCACCCTGAGACAGAAGGAATTTGTTTAAGCCAAATGTCACATTAAAACAAAATGGGGCATCAATGTGATGGTACAAAAATGATTGCAAGATCAAGGTGCGGTTATCTTTGCTTATGAATATATTTTGAAAAGTTTTTTAATGTTATGATATGGCAATTATATACTATACTAACAACAATGTATCAATATTAATAAATCAGTAGTTTGTTGAAAGAGGTATATAGTACATATAATTGCACAGATATAATCTTTTATATATGGATTTTTCTACTGTGTATCAGAGTGCTGAGATCAAATATAAATTAATAGTTGCAATTTTTTTTTTGGTTAAAAGACCTATGCTGACTTAAATTTTAGATTAAGCAATACAAGGATATCTTATATCATTGTATGTGTATATATACCTATGAATCAGAAATAAAGAACTGCAACCCACCACTGGAAGTATTTCCTTTAAGCTCCAAGTTTTTTTCTTTATTCACTAGGAGCATGGAAACACTTGACTGTTTCAAATCACAGTTCTTTGTATAGTTATAAATATTTTTTTCTCTCAATTCCCTACCTGTCCTTCCAAAAATTGAAACTGACTCAATTCTGTGTCTCATGATCATAGAATCATAGAATGGTTTTGGTTGGAAGGGACCTTAAAGATCATCCAGTTCCATCCCCCCTGCCATGGGCAGGGACACCTTCCACTAGACCAGGTTGCTCCAAGCCCCGTCCAACCTGGCCTTGAACACTTCCAGGGATGGGGCATCCACAGCCTCTCTGGGCAACCTGCCTCACCACCCTCGTAGTGAAGGATTTCTTCCTTATATTCTAATCTATTCCTATGTTCTAATCTAAATCTACCCTCTTTCAGTTTAAATTCATTACCCCTTGTCCTATTGCTATGTGCCCTTGTAAAAAGTCCCTCTCCAGCTTTCTTGCAGGCCCCCTTTAGGTACGGGAAGGCTGCTATAACATGTCCCTGGAGCCTTGTCCAGGCTGAACAACCCCAACTGTCTCAGCCTGTCCTCATAGGAGAGGTGCTCCAGACTCCTGATCATCTTTGTAGCCTTCTTCTGGACTCGCTCCAGCAGGTCCATGACCTTGTTATTTTGGGGGCCCCAGAGCTGAATGCAGTACTCCAGGTGGGGTCTTGATGAGAGCAGAGTAGAGAGGGAGAATCACCTCTCTCGACCTGCTGGCCACACTTCTTTTGATGCAGCCCAGGATACAGTTGGCTTTCTGGGCTGCAGGTGCACATTGCCAGATCATGTTAGGCTTCTCGTCAACCAACACCCCCATGTCCTTCTCCTCAGGGCTGCTCTCAACCCATTCTCTGCCCAGCCTGTATTTGTGCTTGGGATTGCCCTGACCCGTGGTGTTACTCCCAACCTCCATGTATTCAAATCTTTGCTTTGCTGTTGCTAGCGATATTGTTCCTGAAAGAAAGCAGGAGGAGCTCTTCAAGTTGCTCTCTAATTTGTGTCTGTGCTGTTATCTAAAAATCAAATGCATAGATAGTCTCACTCCATCTCATATGTTAGGCAGAAAACAGAAGCTATGCTGCAGAAACAGATTGACTATGAAACCGCCCTGAGCAGTTTAACAAACTTGTTGACTGCAGTGAAGGAAGGGGTCAGAGCTGGTAGATGTTCAGTCCTCTCACCTCCCTGGTACCACGTGCCTGTCCCAGTCTACGTCTATGTCAAATGGGTCAATTTATACTGCCACTACTTCAGGTAAACCTGGCTGACTTTTGGACAGCTAACCTGGAGCATTGCCCGGTGAGGCACCATATATGAGCTAAAAGGGAATAACCTATGGCTTCTTAATTGCCCACCACCTGCAAGGAACTCTAGGAATGCTCCTAGACCTTTTCAGGGCAAAGTCAAAGAAGTTGGATTAAACTAACCTTTCATGCTTGTTGAAAATAGTTTCCTTGACTTTTCATAGGTTTGAAGATTTATTGGATTTGATAATTTAGGGCTTAAATTGAGCCTCAGAAGCTGACTTATTTATAGCCATGTCATACAAAAGAAGTGCTGCTAGATTTCAGGAATCTTAAACTGTGTTTTGGTTTTTGTTATCTTTCTCCAGGTCGTTCCAATACAATGTAGTTGCAGTTTAAATGTTTTGTTGGCAGTTGATCTCTGGTGTGGAGTAGTAGGGGATCATTCATACCCTAAATCTCAGGGGCTGGAATGGCTACACTTATGTCCAGCTATAATGCTGTAGCTGGGAGAGCTGTGGGTCATCCTAATACCATCAGTCGTTGTAATGAGAGCTCAGATATTTTCTCTTCCTTACCTTCTCTGTGCCTCACAACGTGGCAATTTATGTCTTCCAGTAATTTGACTAATGCTTTCAGAGTGCTGATTGATGGCTTTCATAGCTGAGAACACTGGTGCAATAGACACAGCTATTTATACAAGGATAAACTGAAAATGCGGGTAAGTAGTAACACAGAAGACTAATTTTCAAAAAAGAAAATCCTAGTATATTAACTGTTGACATCTTCCTATTCTCTGATAGTCTCTAAGTAATCCATGTTGTGAACATTTGTGACATCTTAACATTTTTCTGAAGAAAAAAGGTGTAAAAAAGTGTAAAATACTTAAAGTGTATGTTCTGCTCATTTACTGTTTCTTCAGGAGTGCGAAAAAAAGAGATTTTCTTTTCTCACAGATTTTCAGTGGAGGGTTGTCATGAAATAAGTTTTCAGCACACTTCAGTGGTGTAAAATAAAGTATATCAGCTGAAAGGGAAATCCATTGCCACACAGTAAGTTAACATTATCACTTGTTTCCTGACTGTTAACTTTCTGTCTCCCTGCTTCTCCAAGATTTATATTCCTGTTAGCTCAGTCTTCAGAGCTAAAGCAGAAATTGATGACTTGGATTGTTTTCTGGGAGAACTAAAGTTTAACAAGCTGAATGCAAGATATTATGAAAGGAGACCATATTTATTTACAAAACCTTGAAGTAAGTTGATCCCACCTGCTCACACTCCTCCTTTCATAGGCTTCATTCACTCACACTGTCACACCCACATGCTCAAAAGCACCAGGACCTGTGTGCCCAGGGTGGCCTGACCGTCAGCAGTTGTTGGCAGCACTAACAACAAGAGCTGCTGGCTACCAAGTCCTCATCACGTTTCTCATCTTTTTTTACTAGTAAACTAGGTTTTGGGTGTGGGGATTTTGAGTCCTTTGTACAATTTAGGAGTCAGTAGCTATTATTGGGTGGTCCTTTTGCTTTAGAGTCATGCTTCCTTCAGTCTGATAAATCTGAGGCCACTTTTTTTTCCTTTGTTTGAGGCATATGTTTGTTCTCTTGGCAAGTTATCACATGCATCACCCTGTGTGTGTGATATACCATAACCTTTTTGCCACCCTGCTGCTGTTAGGTGGCAGGGTCTTTCACTGACAACCGCTGGTCTTCCCAGAGTGCGAGTCTTATGGTCCTGACATGAAAAACAGATTCCTCGATTTTACTGCTGGAATCAGTGTCCGGGGAGGTGTGTCCTGGAAAAGGTGCTCTTTGTTATCGGTCCCTGCTGTTCTTTTAACCTTTCTTCTGTGTTTCCCACTGTGTTCACACACATGCATATTTCCTTTCATACAGCATTTGTACCAATCCCATTAGTTCTGTTACAAATTTCTGCAGCTTCACAGGACAAAGAACCACAGTTATGCTGTAGTTGGTAAGTCAGGAGAGTGCTGTTGGCAGAGCTGTTGGGGCTTATCACTGTGCGTTAGAATAACTACAGAAAAAATAAAGGAAATCTAGATTTCTTGAAGTATTAAAGATTCTTCAAGTGAAAGTACAAATACAGAGTTGGGAAATAGTCCCATATTGTTACAAGTCCCATGGTATTTTGGAAGTTATTGGATTAAATGAAAATCTCATCTTTTAAATGAATTTGAAAAGTTAGAATGGTTTGGTTTGGAAGGGACCTTTAAAGATTGTCTAGCCCAACCCCCTCTCTAGTCTTCTTGGGTGATCAGACATTTAAGATGTGAAATGTAAATGCTTCTAAAGAAGCAAATAAAAGACTTCCTTACCATTTTATCTGAAATAAGTGTGTGGTGGATGGATTTTTTTAGATCTGCCTGATTTTGGTGTGTTGTTTCTGTCCTCTGAAGCCTTTGGGCTGGTAAAATTACAATCTCTAAAATTTAAGCTTGTTAGTGCTGAAGGCCTGTGACACTGCCAGCAGTGTATTTTGTTAGAAATACAAAATCTACAAGCACGGATTTTCAGGTTTGTGGTACAATCTTTTTTAATTTTTGAGTGCTAGAAATGCCCCTCAATTTCCTACTATAGACACTAGTGGGAAGAAAAGTCAGGTTTCAGATTGTCTTAGCTGTGCAGCCATATATAGTTATTTCTAGAGACAAGAGGGGTGTCCCTGTATTACCTGGCACAGATGAAGCCAATGGAGGAAGCATCAGGAAATTCTCTGGTCTACTCCTCATTCACTGTCCCTCCAGTCATGCAACCCCTCTAGCACCCTATTCCCATTGCAAAATACAGCTACCCTGCAGGCAGGTGGTGACAATTAACTAAATGTTTACAAAGCTTTAAAACAAGGGCCTAAATTCATGGGGGAGCTCATAAATCCCACAAATGTATGGGGAACTTACTTATCTAGGGCTCTAGAGCACTGTGTTGTTACTGTACGCATTTAATTTTTTCTAATCCTTTCTTTGATGCAGGCTTGCCCTTTAGCAAGCTTCCCCTCTCCCCCTCCCCCTGTGGGCTTACTTTCTGTGCATCAGCACTTGAAGTAGGCAGAGGTAAGTGTTTATGACTTAGGTGTTTTGTTGGAGCTTGTTCTAGTTTTTAAACCACAGCTACTGGTCTGCCATCCAGCTGGTTGATCATTCTTGATTCCTGTTATGTTTCTATTGCATTTTCATGTCTTGCCATGTGCCAAATACCACAATCTCTTCATTTTAACCAGTAGCTTTGTGCAAGTGGAAAAAAAAAAAGCACCAAAAAATCCTTTATTGAAGAAAGCATTTCACTTTCCAGGTCTGCAATTAGAAGAAATCACGAAATTGCAGTTATGGCTTATAGCATAATTTAACTTCCCTTTAAAAATTGGTTCTTGGTAGAAGGCAGTATCTAGTGAAGAACAAATTATTACCTATTTTACTTGTAGATGTTGTTCTGTATGATTAGCTGCCTATGCTCAGAGGAAGGTCAAAGAATGGCACTGTGAAGTTAAAATGTTGGCTGTTCCTGTTTGCACTGTTTTGGTTTACAGTTCTGCAATCTTTGCCTTGACAAATGCTCAACTACTAGAGAATACAAACTCTCACCCAAATAAACTATTTCGTAAAGCCACTGAATTATCTTTAAAAATCATGTGCTTGGTCCTTACAGTTATTTTTTCCTAGAAAGATCCACCCATTTAAGAAGAAATGATCACTTGCTGCTTGCGCAGTGACTTCTCTCAACAGTCCCTCCTAGTGGCTCTGGCTTCGTCTGTTTAGCAGGAGCAGTGGAGTTGGCTGGGCTGAGCTCTGCCAAGTTTGAGAACCTGAAATGAAATGCAGCCTGAGCCTGCCACCTCTTTTTTCTTCCTCTTTGCTTTCCTCAACTTAAGATAACCCTATTAAGCACAGCTTTGTGGAAGTAAGGCAGAACACCTCTTGAGGCTTATAGTACATAATAGTACATTTAAATATGCAGACTGATACAGGCTTTTTGCTGTATCTTTGCTGGCTGTTCCTGTAGTGATAATTATTTTTAAGGAAAAACACAGATGACTGATGCTACCAGTACACTTGCAATCTCCTCATTTTTCTCCATTATGGAAAATCCAGTGTCTTGGTCTTTTGGGCAAGAAGGAAAAACAAGGCAAAATTACCTTTTTTTTTTTAAATAATTTAAAACTATTATCAGATTTCATCTCTTTTTGAAGAAAGAAGTTCAAATAGCCACTTTATAAATACTGTTAGAAAAACTGATTTCCTGCACTAAAGCTTGCATACATTAGCATTGTTAGCAAGGTGTTTGTTGGCTTCAGTGGACTAAGATTTTTGTCTTAAATCCAGAATTATGTCAGGTGTGAGAATGCACTGTACCGTGTTACCACTATAGTTTGCATCATATTTGGATTATAAAGTTAGAAGGAATGACATTTGAAGCCAATATTTCTGTATCGTGAACAAGTAATTTGAATCCAGCACAGCACCACTTCTGAATGATTTTTAAATGCCTTGAGGCCACAGAACAATAGACCTACATCCCTGCCCTAACATTACCCAGTAACCTATGAACAGTCTTGGAAGTAAATGACAACTCCAGAGAATGAGGTTTCTTTTGTGTTTGAGATGACCAACTGTGACCTCAGCAGTGGGATGCTGCAGAAAAAAACTGTGCACTGTGTCTCTCATACAGTATCTAGTCTGTCAGAAAATCCTATTGAACTCTAGGATTATCAAGCCACACTGTTCAAAGGAATTAAATTCTGGTGAGGAAATAAAAAGCACAAGCTCACTTGCCAATATTATCTGTTTAGCCAAGTCACAATTTACTACAAAAGAAGCAGTTAAAATTTTAATCAGTAGTGTCAGAACCTTATCTTCTTGCCTCTCTGTTACTACGTACTTCAATAGGCAGCAAGCAAACAGCCTCCAGCAATAGCAGGAAAATAATCCACAGAGTACTTCCCACACTACACCCTGAGGCCTGATATGTAAAGCAGACTCCCTCCATGAGAGAATGACTCAGAAAATGAAGGGCTGGCTTTATATGACAGGCGCGTTAAGCCATCAAGACAGTAAAACTTCATCTCTCTCTTCATCCCTTTGAAGTATGAGTAACATTGCATTAAACAGCCAACCTAAAGAATAGAGAGAATATTAATGTGAGATTTGGGCTTTATAAAAGAAAAAAAGGAAAAGGAACACAGCTAAAATTATCAGTCTGGGAAAGGAAAAACAGGGGAATGAAGGACAGGTCAGGGACATGACCGGGGGAAGGTAGTGTTACAGACATCTTTCTGCTTGGGGCTCCAGCCTTCTTCCAAATTCTGGTTCTCCCTGGGGAGAACTGAAACACAGCAGGCCCTGTTTGCCTGGAGCCTTGACTCAAAAGAAGCGCAAGTAGGCTCTGTTCCAAATGCTCTTTTTTTCCTCATTTAAAGAAATGATGGAATCCCTGGAGACAAGTACCTTAATCTGGTTTTCACTCAGTGTAGAATAAGACCCTCTCAGCCCTTGTGTAGGCAACACAGAAGAGGAAGCTGGAAAAAATGTGAAATGTTGCATGAATTTAGGGAAAAAAAAAAGTACATATTTCCCAGTGACTTGCACAGAATAAGCGTGAGTCAGAGGACATTATAGGTGTGAATAAGGAAATAAATTAAATACAGAAAGAAAAGTGCAAGATGCAATAGGAGGGCATATGGAAGAGAGTGTCTCGTAGAGGAAAATAGCTGCAGGAGAGGAATGACAGAATAGGAGATGAACTATGCCAAAGAGGATAAACAGAGACCAGAAACACAATGTAAAAAAAATAAATGCTAATTGCCTCAGAAGAGATTTCCTGTGCTATTTAATGGGTCAATAGCAGTACTCAGTGGAGAAGCTGCCATTTCCTGAAGTTGTCTCAGTGGTGTATGATGGTACAGATTTATACAGCAATAAAAGATCTCACGTTATCCATTCACCCACTTCCTAGCCCATCACCACTTAAGAGGAAAGAAAACCAGTGTGAGGAAAGCAAGTGGATTTAACACTGTGCAGATTTTGGGAGCAAGCACCAAAATTAGTGACACCTTGCTGATCCACTAAAGCTGGTCTGATGTTCTTTAAGAGAAGAGTTGGGTTTGGCAGTTTTTACAGAAGTCCATCACTGATATGACCATACTTCCTGAACACACACCATTCCCAGAACCTGGTCCACCAGCAAAGTAACACTATTCAAGTGGTCATTGTACTCCCAGGAGAGAAAATTCATAGGTCCTGGCTGCTGCTATTTTCTCTGAAAACAATTTTCTTTGGAAAAATTTCCTTTTGAATAATATTTTTCTTCAGTTTTCAGTAGCTGTGGATTTGGAATCTATTCTGTCTGTCAGCCTGGAAGTATCTGTGAGAAGTGTCTCTCATTCACAACTGCTGTTGGATGGAGAACTTTCTGCTTTTCTTACTCATCTCACAGATGTTGTGGGTTAACCCCAGTAGGTGGCTAAGCCTCCCATAGCTGCTCAGTCATGCCCCACAACAGGGTGGGGAAGAGATTTGGAAGGGTAAATATGAGAAAACCTGTGGGTTGAGATAAAGACAGTTTAGTAGACAAACCAAAAGCTGCACGTGCAAGCAAAGCAAAACAAGGAATTCATACACTACTTCCCATCGGCAGGCAGGTGTTCAGCCGTCTCCAGGAAAGCAGGGCTCCATCACATGTGATGGTTACTTGGGAAGACAAACACCACAACCGTGAACACACCCCCTTCCTCCTCCTTCTTCCCCCAGCTTTATACACTGAGCATGACATCATACAGTCTGGAATATCCCTCTGGTCAGGTGGGGTCAGCTGTCCCGGCTGGGTCCCCTCCCAACTTCTTGTGCCCCCCCAGCCTCCCCGCTGGTGGGGTGGGGGAGAAGCAGGAAAGACCTTGACTCTATGTAAGCACTGCTCAGCAATAACGAAAACATTGGTGTGGTATCCACATTTGGTCACAAATACAAAACAGCACAATACAAGCTGCTATGAAGAAAACTGACTCTATCCCAGCCAATCCAGGTACACCAGAAGATCAAACCCAGGCTGCTGTTAATAAGGATCATTTTGGCCTAGCAAACCTGACTTCAGGCATCTTTTGATTGAAGTATTCCACCTTTTATGGAACAGTGATTAGCTTGACACTGGTCTAAATGCTACTGGTGTTGGTACACATCTCCAGCTCAAGGGAGGGTTGTCAGGCATGTTCAGTACCTGCTACAGAGTGCTTTCTTGATTGCTGGAATTGTGAAGTGAGTAAAAATGTATGAGACTAGTGACATGAACCCACACAGGCAATGTCATCACCAATTCAGTTAAGTCATATGCGAGGTCTCTTTTAACAAGTCCTGGAAAGAAAAAAGGCACTACATTCCTCCCCTTCCCCCTGCAAGCCAAATCAGGCAGGTACAAAGCAGGGTAAATTGCCCTCAGAATCACTCTCCTGAGGCTGTCTAGATACCTTTCTCATTTTCCTCCGTGATTTCAGCTGCTGCACTTTCTACAAAGCTGGTACTCCATTCTGCTGTATTGTGAGTGGAAGGCATGAGCACAGGAAAGACAGCAAGATGAGATCAAAAGTAGGGCTTTTTTTTATGAATGCTGAACAGAATCTGGAAGAGACTCTGTGTTTCTCATCCATAATTGTTTACCCTTGATTTATGTCTCTGGTTTGTTTAGCCTGATAAATTCTTTTTTTTTGTTTATTCTGACTACTCTGTATTAGGTGTCGTTACTTCTGTGTTACCATTCACTAGCACTTCTTCCATTGATAAGCTTCCTAACTTTACCCCAACTTCAAACAAATAATTACTACTGATGAAAGACTTAGTCTTTTCATGTTTCTAATTCAGACAGCCCTATTTTGTTAATTGCCTTCTCTGGAAGTAGGAATGTGGTGCAGTGGGAATCTCAAGGAGAGCACAGGAAGGTTCCTCAGGACCTTTATTAACCAGAAGGTCCTGGACTAGCTCACTGTGAAACAGAGGGTGGTGACAACCCACCTACATGGGCAGATGTGATGTGATGCATATATATATATATACACACACACACATATGTATAGATGCATAAATATATGAGCAAAGCCAGAGTTGAAAAAGATTATATTGCATTCAAGCTTTTATGTTGCATTCAAGCTTTAAGTAAACATCTGCAGCTGTTGCTCTGCTGCCTGATGCTGTGCTGGATGTGAAGTTAGCACTTCCAGGAATACAACAGTTAAAGGATCAACTGGTCTAAACTGCTTTCATGTACAACAAATGAATTGTTTGCAAGCATAAGTGAGTTGAAAAGCTCATCCTTTCATGTTACAGTGTCAAATCATGTCATGAGGAAATGGGTAACAATAAGCTTTTGACACCTTAATATTATTCAGATTTTCCTGAGTGTGTCCCAGTATTTATCTTCTTGAAAAAAAGATGTAATCTGCATATAATTCTGACTCCTAGCCCTTACTGTGAGTTATCAGGGCTTGTCCTCTTTGCAAAATTAATCCAAGCATTAAACTTTTATGTTACTCCAGAATAGTTTCTGTCCATATACACAACCTTCTCCTTAGTTGTGGTAATAGCACTCTCTACAAGTGGCCCAAGAGTGAGCTGGTTAAACCTTAGGTCAGCACAACTTACCAGCTGCTAACAGGATGGCTCCAAGGTGCAGCCGCAGGACAGGCCAACAGCTGTGAAATGAATTGTCCAGTGTCTTCCCACAAGTCTTTTTCCTCCTGTCCAAAAGGGCAGACATCTTCTTCCAGAATGCCTTAGTAAAGGATCCAGCACCTGCCTCTGTGTACAGCAAGGCTTATGATTTGGGGATTTATTACAGGAAGTCCAAACACCCCTGAGAGCAGTGCAATACAAACACAGACTCGCTCTGTAGCTGCTCTCGCTTGAGCTGAGTTACCTGAGTAGTAGTCTGCCAGAAGGGCATAGTCTTGACCATCCTTATGCCCAACAGGATAAAACTATAAATTTCTTCAGGTGCACTTCAAGAATGCAGATTCTGTGGTTTTATTTCTAACTTTGTTTCAGTGGTAATTCACCATCTGGAAATGCAACATTTCACTGCTACTTGCTATCTCTTTTTTTTTTCCTTTTTCCTTCTTAGTGTGAATTGTAGGCAGATTTTGTAAGTGAGGGGGGGGGAATCTCTGGAGAGGCTGCCTGTTTTATTTTCTTTGCACTTCCACAGATCCATTTCTGACATCTATGAGGTGCCCAGCTGGTCCCAGCACTTTCCTCTTTCCCATGGGAGGGGCAGCATTGGAGGCCACCCAGCTCCTGCTAGTGATCACAGCTGCCCCCCATGATTTCCAGGGCACTCCTATCATGGAGGCCACAAGGAGCCTACCTCGTATACTGGCAACTGGTTCAACCAACTTGCCACTTTTCATGCCACTAATCCATGCAGCATACATGAATCGAGCAGATGTGTGACAGCCCCTCAGAGTTTTTGGTGAGGGGAAATGAGAGATTAGTCCTTCAAATTTTCCTCAGGCTCTTCTGCCCTTCCACATACCCACACACTCTTGAACCCTACTGGGTGGCCTCCTAATCCAGAAAGTAAGCTGCAGCCTGTCACCCTGGGCAGGAACATCATGCTGTCATTATTATTCCCATCCCTTCAGAATTTTATTAAACCACGTAGTTTTAGCTAAACTCATTCTCAGCCTGCCTTTCCAAAATCAGATATGTTGTACTCAATATTGTGGAGGACCCAATGTGTATGTGAGGGATGTTCTCTGCATACATGAGGATTAAGAATATTTAAACAGGTAAAGTGTAATGACTAATAGCTCTGCTACTACATATGTTCTTTCACTTTCATTACATACTATTAATAGAGAAGAAGAAAAAATTGTTGGAGGTTTTTTTTGGTCTTTTGGGACCTCAATAAATAAATGAAGTTTTAAGGTTATTGCTCTTTGTACAGAATAGTTGAGTCCTAAATGATGGGAAGAACTGGTGTCTCAGTTTTGGAGCTGGCCCACTGATCTGGTAGACAAGTCTCCCTCTGAGTTTCTGGCTGGTAAGGTTTATGACCAAACAGAAGAGCTCTTCATCCGATAGGTTATAGCTGCTCAGCTGAAGACAAATAGAGGTGTTCAAGTTTGTGAAAGAGAAAATCTTGAGTAATGTTGTGCTGCTTTTACCTAGGACTTTGTTTTTCTAAATTGCTGAGTCTGTTGGGTGCCTGGACATTTTGACTCCTTAAAGAAATGCAAATAAGGAAGTAAACACAAGTAGCCATGACAATACCTGATAGAGAGGAAAGAGGAGAAGAAAGCAAACAAGTCTAATTGCTTGATAAAGAAGTGGCAAACCAGAAAATATTTTTAATGGACTTAGAAAAGAAAACCCCAGATTATTTAAACATCCTTCCTGAGTTCAATATTCAATATGAATAACTTTTAATTTCTGTGAGTCTCCAGTGTTTTTTAATTTTTTATTAAGCTCTGTCCAAGAAGGTGAACAGAGTTTGGCTGCGCATTCCTTTGAACATGCAGAAGTTAGAGGTGCCTGTTCAGTGCCTCTGCTTGGGAAACACATGTTTGAATGTAGTGTAGCTGTGATCATCAGCAGACAGATTCATGTTAGGGAGACTTCTCTGTCAGCTGTTCCAAGCTCACTCAAGAATTAGAAACTGGGTGTGCGTGGGGAATCCAAAATATAGATTAGTAATTTGGTGATCCAGGTTGCAAACCTGAGATACTACTGAGTATATTGACAAGAAAAATGATAACCTGACCACATCTATCTGCTGATAGCTTCTTCACGTAGAGCCAGATCACAGTTTAAAAGTAAATACATGTATAAAAGAGATTAATTTTTTTCTATTCTTAAGAATAATTGGCCTTCAAGACCTGCGGTGGCTCAGAGAGCCAGAAGCCTCTCTTAGTCTCCTCACAACTTACAGGCAGCAAACAACACCTTCCCCTCACCACTGCTTCACATAAGCTAGGCTTGGGCTATTTCTGCTTCCCAGGGTAGCCTGTGGAGAGGCTGTTGCTCAGAGTAAACATTTTATCTGAGCAACTTCTTTACCAGCTGCCAGATCCACTCCTGCCTCTGGCTGTACACTGTCCAGCTGCTGCCATCCTTCCCTGAGCTCTCCTCTATCCTTCAGGATTACCCTTCTCTTCCCCTGTGTTCTTGCATTTCTGAGAGTGTATGTAATAGGTTGTAACTATTTGCATAGGTAAAAAATTGGTGTAGGGCCGGTACACTTACACACCTACATTCTCTGGCTATTCTATTAACAATACAATAGTCCACTGTAACTATAGTGAAATCTAGGAAAGACTGTTTTTACCTATTATTGTGATGTTCCTTAAGGAGAAAACTGCTACCAGATAGAAACTATTTCTGGACTGGTTTGAATGATACAGAATTAGTCTGCTACCTGATGAAAGTATTAATGCAATACTTAATTATGAGGCTTTCTTACACACGTTCATTTGAAACATTGCCCAGCATCTATCAACGCTTGTATTTAGATCAGGAAATAGTTTTAATAAAACTAACCAAGCTTCTCTCAGCTTGCAGTTTTGCTGAACTGTATTTCTGTCTGGGACAAGCAGGTCATTATGAGGTGGGGAAAATATAGCCAGTAACAAATCTGTGGTAGCTACTGGCAACACTGTTGAATTCAGACTTTTTGGCTCAGTTTCTACAGCTATATAAAGCCCCCAGGAAAAGTCTGGTTGCAAATTTTTCTGCCCTTCCCTAATGAGACCTTTTTTAGTTTCAGACCTCTCACATCTCAATACTGGCTACATAGTTTTCCAATTATTCTATGCATTACCTTCAGTTTTGCTTTCTTACCCTTCCTATTAAATGACCTTTCATAGGTTTTTTACTTCTGTTCTAGGGAGCGGAAGGTTTAGGGAAATAGGCCCCAAACCCGCTGGCAGTACTCAGCCTGTGAACACCTCAATGTTTGATAAACATTAGGTGTATTATTCTTAAAAGATCTTTGTGTGGTAAGTAAGTCTGTAGCTATTCTAAGCTAAAGGTGCATTTAATGTAGTGTTATAGCAAATAGAATAGCACAGCTTAAGCCAAGACCTCACAAACACGACTGTACAAAGATCTTAGAAAACCACACAAACCAGAAAGCCTGTCCCCTTGCCTGGGTCTCAGACCTTCAGGAGGACAGACTCGTAGTCCTCTTTTCCCTAAAGTGACACTCTAACAGTGTAGGAGGGAAAGTTCAGGCAGAAAATAAAGCTAAGCAACGGAAGGATGCATTAAAAAAAAGCTTATCATTTTTCTTAGCAATATGCTCATTCATCTGCTTTACTAAGTTTATAAGCAGCAGTACTGGCTGTTCCTGCCTTTGGTGCCCCCCAGCACAACACCGTGTTCCAGTCCTGAACACATACTCGCCCTCATTGCTTACACTTAGGAGCAAAGGTGAGTTAAGTAATGCAACTCTGTGCTTAGCACCAGATTAAATGTAGTCTGGATAAACAAACATATTGTATTTCAAGTTGCTTTCTAATTTGAATACTTACTTTGGTGTCTTAAAGAAGAAATCGCTTAACTGGAACAGTGCACTGCACTCAGACTCCTTTAGCTAAAAGGTGAATCATATTGGTATTTTTATGTTTTCCTTCTAGTCCCACTGCAATCCTCTGACAGTTTACTCATTATTTTTACTATTAATCCTCCATTTCAAAGATGGGGATAAGCCGTCTCTTATTATTGTTATTAGAAGAGTTAACATCCCCCAGGGTGTTTTGCTAGTATTTCTACTACTGGTAGGTGGGGAGTATCCTGATAAGTAGTAAAAGTTAGTATGCAGATACTTATCTCGACAAAAACTTTCCAGAATGACTCAATGCAAATGTTTGCACCTAAAAACAACCAGCAAACCTCTCCCATTTCCTAAAATGTGAACACTTACATTGGTGAGCAGAAGCTGTCTGTATGAATGCTAAGGTGAAGCTTTGCTTCACATAATACATTGATTACATTTGTGGCTCTACCTCTTTCTTTTTTGTGACTTTGACCAAATAAGGAATGAAATTTAATTTGTGAGCACACTGGTCATGAATTTACTTTCAATAGTGCTGAAATGGTCAGCTAAAACCTTTTGAAGGTTCCTAAATACCAGTGAATACAAGTGAAAATTTAAATGTATCTGTGTGGATTTCGGTGTATAATTTTCAGAAGGTTATATCTGTGCTTTTGTTCTTTGGTGTAGACAGGATGTACTATCAGTAGCGTCAAAACAGAATTACACAACCCAGTTTGGGGTTTCTTTGCAGTCATGGGAGATTTCTTTTGTAAGTAATAACCGGTGTAAAAAGGGTCAAGCAGATTTTCTGAGGGAAGGCACCATGTATTGTCAAAGTATTAGTATTCTTACATTATGATGTACTATAAATTTGTTTTTAAAAATCAGCAATATTTTCAAAGGCGCATGCACTGGCTCAGAGGCTGTGGCAGGAGGGCAAGCCCACTGAGTGCTGCTCATTAGCATAAAGGCAACCTCAGCTGGCCTACTTATCTCAGTACCTGCCTCCAGACATCCTTGGTATGCATATATTTCCACACATGAGCCAGTTTTCAGAGACTTAATGTCTTCTGTTTGCTGTTCTGTTCATCGAATTTGGAAAGTATTTTTTTGAATTGGCAGATATAATTACTTTTTAAATGCTCTTTCATTGTCCTCACACTAAATCAATATACAATATTAATCACAGACTAGCTAAACCCTTTACTTCAGAACAGGAGTAACTACTACTTAATAAGAGAGTTCAGTTCTGCTGAGAGTGCCTAATATTAATTTGGCTGCGTATCAGTTTCAGGCATTGCAGTCTCAAGCTGAGTATAAAAGCCTCATTCACTCAAATGGTCTTATTTATTAGCCTCTTAAAAGTTTCCACGAGTATGTGCTCAGGACTTTTCAACAGAACTGTTATTTTTCTCCAGTTTTACTCCCGTTCACATTAATTTAGAGAGGAGGAAAGTCTGTGTCATTGTAGTCAGGCCTATATAACTACTTTGCTTTGAATCCTCACACCCAGATTGAAGTGAACAGAAGTGACTTTACGACCAAATCATAGTTATTTGGGACACACTTTACATTCAGTGAATTCCCTTCAGAAGGATACAGCAGTGAGCTGGCTGGGCTAGAGTCTCAGACTTAGAAGAGCTGGGGTATTTATGAATGTTAAATATAGGTAAAAGCACAGATGTAGAAGCTAATCTACTCCATGAGAACAGACAAGAAACAGTGATGAGAATTCCCTGCTCAATGTGATAGCATTTCCCGGGGGTTATCCACTCTGATTCAGGCAGCTCCCTGTGAAGTGTGTGGTGCTTCCAAGATAATGTTGTTTTGCGTCGTGAAGGTATGGAGCATGGAGCACTTGTATTCCACCAAAGACAGAGAAGAAAAGAAGGTTGACTAAATGGTATTTCCTCCATTCAAACAGTAGTCCCTATCAGTGTAGGCTCACCTGTTTCCTTGAAAGGTTCACAGTCACAGCATGTGACAAATGTTTGCAATGCTACACCCAGAATGGCCTAGCATGACATCTTTCTGGAAATAAGTACAGCTGGATGACTCTGATGTGGTGCCAAAATTATTAAAAAGGGTACAGTTGCTACCCATCTTTTCTTTGACTAATCCCTTACAGTGGAAATAATAACAGTCCATAATAAATAGGTATTTTTCCTCTGGGGAGTTACAGTTCATTGAGAATAGACCTGACAAAATAATGGGCAGCCTAAGGCTTAGACCTAAAAGTAAAATAAGGTACCCAGGAAAGCGTCTGCAGAGTCATAGGTTAAATTTTTAAGAAATCTAGGAAACAAAGTTTCAAATCTAGGTACAGAAGACTCCAGCAACTACACAGTGTCAGCAAGCAATCCAGAGAACTGGGACGGTTCATGACACATCCCCATCCTTGAAGAGCACAATGCTTGCCCCTTGTTTACAATAGTTGTGACAGAAATATCTGCCATTTGCTACAAACAAGAGTATTTGAAACCAGTATTGCAATATGTTCTGTTGTGTGCAATTAATTTTAAAGCAATTTGCAGCTTGCTGGGTGGTACCTGCATTATTCTGATTATAAGCTGACTCAGAACAGCGTTTGATTTCACACTTAGGTTCAGCTTTATTCTTTCTGGGCACCCCTGCTACTGCTCTGATCCTCAGCTCTGCCAGTGCCTGTGATTTTCCCACTGTTGCCAGCATCACCGGTGCTGCTGCTCTCACTACCCCATCAGTGTGCCTGGCGTTGCCATCCCTGCCGAGGACGGAGTGGGAAGAGACGTGGCGATGGCAGCAGCACCGGCAGCCATGGCAGCAGGAGTGTTGGGACCAGCCTCGGAGCGGGCAGGTTTGTGCCATGGTCCTGCAGCTTTCTGGACAGCTGGAGGGGGTTAGATAACCAGGGGTCATTTGATGGTTTTGTGGCTGCCTGCTGGAGTGACATCTTACGGTGCTGCTATTGGGTGACCACTTGGGGTGGGGGTTGGGTTTTTTCCTTTTGCAAAAGGATGGAAAAAGAGCCAGCTTGTAATCGGGACAATAAAGTAGCTTGTAGTGGTTTGAAATGTAACACCTGGCCAAAACCAAGTATCCTGTTGTTATTCTGCCATCAGCATGTTTAGCAGCATTCAGAAACACTGACTGAAGTGCCTAACTAAGGATTGAAATGACCTATTACAGCTGGCCGGCACTGAGATTGAATTTATCATTAAAGCAAATTCATGGTCCATAGAAATACATATCTGAGTAATTTTAGACTGAAAAATATAATCCTAGAAAGACAGGGTGCTCCGTAAGAGGTTAGATCAATAGAATGTTTAAGAATGTATACACATTTCCCTAGCATTTTCCCATTGCTCTTATGAAAGTTAACTGTAAATGTTGATTAATAAATGTAGAAAGCTACTACATACCTTTTAAAGCCGGGGAAGTTAAAGCAAATACAGTGACCCTTCCAGTACTAGTAGAACATCTGTGGAACTGGAATTTCCTGGTGACTCTTGACTTGTATCAAACTGAAACTTACTGAACAGGTTTTGTTTCTTTTTCAAAACCTTATTTGGCGTAACAATTATGCTAAACTTTTGAAAGATTTTTTTTTTTTTAAATATAAATGAATTCTTGGCTTTCTTTTCTGATGTCTACACTCCTATGAGCCTTAAACAAACATGCTTTACACTGTGTGGACTAAACTAGTAACCAATGTCCAGACAAGAAAAACAATTGTATCTTGGCTTTCATTAATGAGGTTAAATGCAGGAATTTGGACAGGTCCTTTTCTGCATATGGGTAAATCAGTAGTGTAGTTGTACATCAGGGCTTGCTGCAGAGGTAGTTTCCATTTAAAATGAAACCACCAGTAGAAAAAAAAAAATTAGCATGGGATTGATTTCAAGAGAGACAGATCTGGGATAAATCTTGTAAAGTGCTAAATGAAGGTCAGATACCTCAAGGAAAACTGATATAGATGGGAAGTAAGCCAGCTTTTGTGATATAAATCTCTTTTTGACCACTGCTTCCTCAAGACCCTTCTTATACTACAAAGAAATTTTCCTGATCTACTGATGATGAAATTCCAGATGCAAAGTCATGGAAAAATTAAGAACAAAGAAGAATTTATCTCTGATTTGGTATAGTTAACAAACTTCCACATCATGATTGCCCTTGACCTTTTTTTTTAATTTACTTAGTTCCCTAATATTCATAGTTATTTTCATCCATCATGCTCAGTTCTTTTTTTTTCTTTTCTTTTCTTTTTTTTTCTTTTTCTGTATGAGTAATTCTCCCTTTCTATGGATAGAGCAAACCCTGGAGAATACAAAGTACTGCTACCCAGCTGGAGCTAGTCGAGGTATTGATCTCATTCCCTGTAGGATACATCTGCAGGTGTCTTTCTTTACCCAGGATTTATAAACAAGATTGGGATTACCAAATATACCTGTACAGGTGACCAGGTAAATCCTTAGTCTGTTTGGTCTGCTCCTGTGAGTGCCAGATTCAGTGTTGAGCCTAGAAGGTCTTTGAACAAGTCATCAGTCATCATAACAAATTACAAGTGGGTAATATACATGACACGAATTATAGGCACCAAACTTCCCAAAGGTATTCCAACTGCTGACTTGACTTCCCATCATTTATTACCAGATGGAGAGAGCAAGGGAGCTGGAAATAAGCAAATGTACAATTCTGTGAAAAGTGAAATTAAGCCATGTAGTGTTCTCTGAGGCTGCCAGTCTGTCCTTGCAAAGACAAGCAGGAAGATACAGAGCTGAAGACTGGCTGAAGCAAGTGGAGTTAAAATTAGCCCTAGAGTAGCATCCAGGAGACCAGGCTGGCATAAAGTCCTCTTGTGCACAACACTATGGCCAAGCAACGTGACTTTTGGAGCCAAAAAGGCATCTCAGGTGGCCTCAACAGTCCTGATGAGGTGACGGGTGAGATGGTGTCCGAGATCAGTTTGTTCCAGACAGCTTGTTCCTGCGTTCGGAACAAGCATAATAAACAGAGGACTGGAGAAATGTGAAAGAAAAACATGTTTGACTGAAGTAGAGGGCACTTGTTTGTTCAAAGTAAACTAGTGAAAAAGGACTTGACATGCTGGTGGGTTTGGGATCATGTTTCTTCAGAGGACTGTCAGTTTAACCTTGAATTAGATCCACTAAATGATGTGCACACGTAAAGCAGGATACAGGCACTTTGTTGTTGGATGAGCCCCAAACTGCAATCTGTTTCTTTCCACAACCCAATCTCAGAAATAAACCCCGCCACTCGGCTGCTACCCAAAACTACCTGAACCTGAGCTGCTGAATACCTATCTATTGCTTGAGTCTAGCCATGATCCAGATACAGGGGAGACAAGTAAATCCCTAGGGATGGAGCTAAAGCAGATTTTCTTTTGCATTGACGCAGCTGGACCCTTAATATGCAAGCTTCAATGTCTGCTCTGTGAATGGGATATTCACCGACAAAAGTCCCTCTTAGACACTGAGCATTCAACTTCATATGTCCTCTTCCCTGGAAAGTGTCCTCACCACTGGGAGAAGCTTAGCTGCAGGGCTGCTCTTCTGCCGGTCTTGTATGTGAAATCGGCTGTTGCATGTGAAATAAAAAGCAGTGCAGGGGGCACGGGGGAAAGGTTTTCTCTTCCTCCTGTAATTTTATTCTTTCCAGGCTTTCTTAACAAATACTGTGACCATCTCTGGCATTTGAAAAATTGTCTTGTACAGTGTAAAGGAACCTCTCTTTATTGCCAAGATATCATGCCTTTTAAAAAATGTTTTGTGTTTACACAAGTATGCATCTAACTAAACAAAAACATTCACTACTGCACTTTTCCATTTCTCTGTCATGAAGACAGTAGTGCTATTTAATGGTTTAATTTGTAGTGATAGTCTAAATAAAAAGTTTTCACCTGAAAATGCATAATTTTTTAAAATTAACTGCATAAATGTCTACACTGAATGAAGGCATAAAACTATTTTCAATGTTTTTAAGTATCTAGTGAGAATAATGTACTATTATACTTTTAAATGCCCAACTTTCAGTTTTTATAAATGGCTGACACTGCAAAAATTGTGCATGTCCACATGTGATGCTACACGATCCTGGGAGGACTGGGACAAAGATAACTTGGAGGAATTTAAGAAAAATTTAGTCATGAAAGAATAGAGAGATGGGGGCAGCTGGTTACTGTTAGCTAAAAGGCTTCTGTTTAAAGATTGTCTGGTACTGTTAGACACATACCTTGTTTGACTCTGTTGAAGTCAGTCAGTTAACACCTTCTCTAAAGAAATGTTCTGCAGGTTTTAATGTTTCCTTAACTGTGGTGACCAGACTAAGAATAAATATTGTGCTATCTTTGTGGCAATGCTACTGTTAAAGATGAACAGCCTAGCTGAAGACAGGTAACATTTTGATACGTAAAATAAAATACATGTTTGGTGGTTTAGCTTGCCAGCAGTAGCTGGCTGTAACCAACCCCTACTGTCAACCTTTTCCACTTCTGGTGAAGAAAACTTATTTTAACGCTTATGATAATTCTCAAGACACCTAGGATTCTCTGATTTTTGAATCTGACAATGTACGTGCCCTCTTTAGAGTGGAGGCGGGGGAAGTCAATCTTAACCATCGCACCGAGGGTAACAGCATTGAGGCAGAAAAAATGCAAAGCGCCTTGTTCACCCAACCCAGTGCCCTCCTGCCTCAACCGAGCTGCAGGACATGCAAGATGTCCCCTGTTCGCTCTCCCCTCTGTGCGCCCCCCAAGCCAAGGCCACTGCATGTTTCTCCAGTGCTCACTGGCCCTGAGTGGCCACTGCCAACCTTATGTGCAGCCCCAGAAGACCATCATGCTGGGGAGCAGCTCCCTCATCCAAAGCCACCTAAGATGAAATCTGCAGGGCTGGCAGTAGCAGGAAGGCTAGGGCAGTGTTGCCCATCACCACAACTCTCCCTCTGCTATGACAGGGTGCATTTTCTTGTCTATATGTGATAGAGAGAGATTTTGAGACCCAGACCTCTTGCATTGATTCAGGTCTTTGTTGATGCTGAGTTTGTGCTCTTGTAATTCATCAACTTTGGATTGACATTTTGAAGTCACCCAGATGCTGAGGATACACAGAATAAGATGGTTTTCTTGTAGTGTAAGCACATAATGTAGTTTGATCTCCGTTTAGTGCATATGAAGTGTCTGGAATATATTCTAATGCTAACTGTAGTGACTGTACTACTCATGACAAAATGTCTGGATTACAGTATCCCATAAATCACTATAGTAAGCAGGGTGTGTGCTCCCAAAGGAAGAAAAGCAGTCTTAGCTGTCTGGTAGTAATAAATCTAAAAGCTCAATTTGTTTTACTTTTAGCTCTAAAGAACAGCCTACACAGACAAGATGAAAATGTGTTATGTAGTGGGTACTAGATGGCTTCCTGCTATGGTTTAGGCAAGACTGTGGATGTGTTGTGAGAAAACACTAGAATATGACTGCATACAGGGGCAAGAGATATGTCTCATTAAGGTGATGGATGTGTGATGCTTAACTTAATTTCTTTCAACTTTCAGATGGAAATGAGCATCCTGATTTGCACTGTTCTGTTTGTGGAGTTATCTCAGACTTTTTTGTTTAGAAAAAGTCAGTGTGGATGGCCTTGTTTCAGAATAATATTTGCATTGTTCCTGTTTAAGTCAAGAATTAGATGGAAAAAAGGATGAAGGCATTATTAGGTTGAACTTATTTTCCACAAGGAGATATTTTCCCAAATAGTTATTCCATTTTATGTAAGGTAGAAATTTAACTTTCCAGGGAGTGAAAGCCCTAGGAGTCTCTGTGGAAGGGTTTTATTTCCATTTACTGTCAAATCTTCTGACACCGCCTGGTGTCATTCATACTTAATGCATATGTACTACCTTGCAGGTGGGAGGAGATTGTGTCAGCTGTTCTTGGGAGTATACTGTAAAGGTTTTAGCTTTATTATGTTTTAGTTCTATTACTAGGTGCTGTTTTTAGCTCCTTAGAGTGATAGTCATTTAGGCTTCTGGTTTTGCCCTGTCCGTTGCCATCCCAGTAAGAAAAGTCCTCAGACCCTATAAGGTATCACTCACAATGCCATTTATTAGAGCTAACACAGTAAGAATAGAAAAGCATAGATAATCCTACATCCCTTTAGGTGCTGGGAGCCCCAGGTGTTGAACAGGACTCCTATCCATGTGCAAGATGCTTTGCAGACCCCATTCATGGCAGAGAGAGCTAGTGGAGCTGCCCACAGGATCCTCCAGCACCGTGCATACACAGGCTGTGGCAGAGGAAGGCGTGCAGCATGGCACAGCACAGCATGGCACGGCACAGCCTGAAGGCCACGCTGGGCATGCAGCACCTGCCCAGGTTACCTGCAGCGTGGGTCACTGGCTCCTAAATGTACAGCGGTCTCCCAGTTAGAATCACTACAGCTTCTGTTGCCAGAAACTTGCACTTTTCCACAAGTAAAACTTTTAAGTAATTCATAATACTTCAGCACAGTAGTGGTGGACTGGATGGATAGAGATGAACAGACAGAATGGGCAACTTTTTAAAATGTCAAAAATTCATTACAATGCTTTCTTCCACCATCTCCTGCCATTTTACTATCATTACCCTTTGCTGTTTATTCTACTCCTCCCCTTCTGCTCTCTCATCAGCCTTCCTGTTTTCCTGTTTTTTTCCCATTTTTCTAGTTCCAATGGATTTTATGCCACATTATTTTCTCATTCTATTTTTGTCAGTATAACAAAATTTATCCTTCGTCTCACTTGCCTTTTAGTGCATTGCCCTGTGATTTTTGTGATACACGTTCTTTGGAGAAGGTGGTCTGTCTTCCTATTTGTTTACACAGTACTTGCCACAGTGGGATATTTGGATAAAGTTACAATGAAATCAATGACCCTGTGATATTTTGCTGCCTTTCATTTCCTCTGGGCAAGTTAATATTTAACTCTAGTAAAAGCCATACTGTGGCTAATTTTTTTTTTTTTCTTTTTTTTTAATTCTTTTTTTTTAATTCTTTTTTTCCCCCCAGTATGTGTCCACTGAATATGTGTCCACTGCCAGGACTCCAGAAAAAGTTAATGGATCCGTGCCATTTTCTTTTCTACACTACTGTGTCCCAAGGTTTATGTGGGCTTCCCTAGCCTCTTCACTTCTTCACATCTAACACTGAACGCTCTGTCCCTTCTTACCATCTGCCTACTATGTGAAAAATGGAAGTGCTTGTGCTAAGCAGAGTCTCATCAGTGGTTTTGCTTTTCACAGCTCATTTTTAAGACTTTTTTTTGGCTCTAAGTTAATGTAGACAATTTCAATTTGCCTAGAAGTCACTTGCTTTCTAAACTTCTGCTAATGTTCTTTGTCTAACAAAAAATGTACTGTGTAAACCCTCTTATAATGCACTGTAGAGCACTGAAATTGCATCATGGAGCCTCAAATCTGCCCAGCAGCTGGACTCCTTATGGCAGGAATAACGTGATCAAATGGGAGCTAAGCAGCTCTGAAGCCGGGATTTGCATGTTGAAGTGCAGCACTGGAATTGATTCAGTGAGAAAAAAATGCCAACAGCCTCTTGAAATATACTTAAATATTATTTGACAGTGTTTTATTCAACAGCCTAATCCTTCTCTGCAGATTGCCATTTAACACTCAGGCTGACATTTTATTCTACTTGCCATTTTTTAAATAAAGGCAGAGAATCTTCTATCTGGTAATAGACAAGACATTTAAAATGAAGGGTAGTGAGGGTTTTTTTCTCCAGCTGAGGTTCATTTGCATAAGCATTTTGAGGTTGATAAACTTTCCTTTCTGAAGCTACACAGAGTCAAGGCTACTGTAACTTGTATTGCTTTGTTGTGTTTTCCTGACTTCTCCTGCCTGGCATTTTTCACATGTCAGTTCTTGAGACTTACCATCAGCCTGAGCCACCCTCCCTGGTGGTGTGCCTCTGATATTGATTGCTTTGTACCGTAACCTCAGAGAAAGACACAACAAACCTGACATCAGACAAATAGAGTGATACTTCCTCCTGTGGAGTTACAAAGTGTGAATAGCATGCAGTATCTGCAGGGAGATCTGCAAACGTTGGTGAAGATGTACACATCGGGCTGCATTTACAGACAGCATTTAAAATGTTTTTCTAGGGGGATGCTGGAAGTACGTGCCTGATTCCCTATTCCAGGTTTAAGTGCCAGGCTCCATAAAGAATATGAACAACTGGCACAGGGAGTTGTCAGCTGGATGGGGCTGGCCAAGGCAAGTATGGAGGAAGGTTGTCTTTAACCCACCTGTCTCTATAGAGCTGGTGACTTCTTTAGAGAAGAGACCAAATTCCTGTGTAGATAGAGACATGTATTTCCTGTTCTTCTAAAAAAACAGAGGGTGTGCTATTCTTCTAAGACAGAGGGGAGAGGAAAGTAAGGAAAGCTTTCTGAGTGCCTACAGCAGTATGTCTTTGTGCAGACTTAAGAATTAACTAGGCTCTAAGCTATGCAGCATGGGCCAGGCCAGGTGGAAGGAGACATGTAGATTCATATGTTTAGGTAAAGCATAAAAGATCAAAGATAAGAGTATGATGGAAAGGTGCCTGTAACTTCAGGTGCAGTGGGGCAGGGATGTAATTTTGGACATAGCTATCCAAGTTCCCGCACTAGGTGCTTTCAGTTCTTTTTGAAAATTGGCCAAGGCTTGAAATACAAATTGTATTATAGTCATTTACTGCAGTTTAGGCAATACCAAATATGGGGAAAAAAACCTGGAGCCAGTGCTGTAAATGTAAAAAAAAAATTTAATGTTCACATTTTGTTGCTGATATTTTTCCTTCCATTACCTTTGCCAACAAATGACACAGAGCACTCGGTAGAAAGTGAAATCATTTTGGTGGAACTATTTTTCCTTCTTTTTTCCAGCAATTAAAGAGAGTAGCACTTAACAAACATTAACCAAATACTGCCTTCTGCCAAAAATCATTTATACTACTATAACCCAAATGCCTATATATAAAGAATAATACTTCCATTGGTATATTCTGATGTACCAAATCTAAGCCAAGCTTTTGCGTGGGATTGTTAGACCACATATTAGGTATCAGTTTCTCACCAAAGGCCTGCATAATGTGGTTTGTCAGTCTAAACTATTCTAAGTACCTGCTCCTGTCTGAAGAGATGACAAGCTATACAAACACATGTGCATCTAGCCTTTTTTACAGTAGTTTTTAAAAGTACCATACAAGTCCAGACAAACAGGCAAGAGGGAGCACCCATGAAAATAATCACACAAAAGGTTTGCTTTCCTACAGATCATCATTATAGTTACCTTTAGAACAATCTTTAAATGGCCAAAAAGCCAAATACCTCCTCAGAGCAGCACACAGGAGAAGATTGACCTGATCGTGTTGACTCCTCTTTGTGTCCAAAGAGGGACTTGTACAAGCACAGACTGATTTTCCTTCTGACTGCACTCCAAGAAAAAGTGGGGAACCATCTCTTACCATCCACTGTTGTATCACACAAATGAATTGGTTTGTGACTTCATTTGAGGATGTGAGCAGAGCAAAGTGGTGGTCACAACAGTAGTAGAAAGTGCTAAGTGTCCTCATTATTTCTCAGCTTTTTTTTTAAAATCACTATTCCCAGCTCCATCTGGGCTAATTGATCCTCTGAAATACAACTGCCAGTAATGGGCAGATACCTTTACGTTACACGTAGTAAGCAGCCTGCCCTCAGGGTGTAATTTTGTCATTATTGTAAGCAAACATCTGACCAAATTTAATCCCAGACAGATGTGGCAGTATTCTTGTGAAAAGAATACTAAGTTAAAAATAACAGAACAGGTGAAAAAAGGGAACAGTGTGTTAGGGCTTTGTGGGGACTGGTATTTGTGGGGGTGACAAAGTGGATGTGTGCAATGTGGGAAAATAAGTTACAGCAAGCCTCAGGTATTACATATTATTTAAAACATTCAGTTCATAAGAAATGGGTTATCTGACTCTGGAAATATTTTTCTTCAGCTCTCATTCATTTGGAGTGGTTTTGTAACTGTATAACTGCTAGACGAATATAGAAAAATGGTCACATGGACTGGTGTGGACTGCAGGAAGTCTCCAGCCCAACCCCCTGCCCAAGGCAGGCTCAGCTGTAGGGTCGGACATGGTTGCTCAGGGCTTTATGTGGCCAGGGCTTGAAATCCCCCAAGGACAGAGATGGCACAGCCTCTCCAGGCAGCCTGTCCCAGTACTTAGTTATCCTGCTATGAAATTCCCCATCCCTGCTTTCTCTACCTGGAAACTCTCCTGATTCCATTAATTTCCACCACTGGCAAAAAGCCTGGTCCCTGGTGACCTCCTCATAGGTAGAGCGGGCACCTTGAAGCAGCCTTTCTCCAGTCCAGCTCTTGCTGCCTCTCCTCACAGTGTCTGTTGAAGCTTTGCTCATGCACATCCAGGCCAACATCATCTATTGCTCTTCTCTTATCCACAAATCCAAATGTTGTATCACAGACGACCATCCAGTGGGTCAGGCATCATTTAGTCTTGGTTAATTCTTGCTGACTATTCCCAGTCCCTGGCTTCTGCCTCATGTGCTCGTACATGCCCAAGAGTTCTTCTTGCTCCACCCATGATTTTCCCAGGGACCGAAAATGAGGCCAACCAGCCTGTAGTTCCCCAGATTGTTCCATTTGCCCTTCTCTGAAGACAGGTGCAACATTTGCTTTGCTTTGATCATTGGGGGCCTCCTCCAGTCCCCATGACGTGTCAGAACTTGACTTGAGAGGATGTTGGGTAGCTCCCTCAGCACCCTTGGTCTCAGGGGCGTGGTAGGTTGAGGGCTCACTTGAAAGCCACAAAGTACCTCAGCCTCTGTCATTAAATCACTGCCCTCCATCCAGCAGCTGGTCCAAATATGCTGTTTAACTTCCACTGGCTGAAAGCAACTGTTGGCTAGTGCTGAGCCACTAACCATAGTATCTCAGACAGAGCTACGTGAAATATTTTATGTTGATTGTCGTTCTGTTACACAGTGACTGTCACTTTCCAGTGTTTTCTGCTCTTAACATACTTTTAATTTTTTGAGAGACTGTTGCAGTCTGTGTCAGTTATCTTCCTTCTCATTTAAAAAATTTCCATATGTGACTATTTTAATGCTAGAAAGTTGCTTAGTTGGTGGAAATTTCTGGTAGTTTCATGCAAATTAACTGAAGTACACCAATTACACAGCTGAGCTGCCAGTTTAACATATATAGTATTTTCTGACTGTTCTTCAGGCTACTAGTAAAAATTCAACCTTCAAAGGTCAAGAAGGGTGAAAGCCCCCTATATTGACTGCAGATTTTGATACGTTCACAGGTAAAAGAAATATGACTTCAAAAATACACAAAACCCTGGTGGTGTGTAGTTCAATACTGTTTTAGTTAGACCTGGAAAATATTGAGCTTGTGTGGGCTTTGAGGGTTTTGGGACTACATCCCCACAAAGATAGATCAGAGACATTTAGGAATGACTCCTCTTTCCTGGAGTATTTATTTTAAGAATTCTGATGAAAACTGAACTTGACAGTTGCAGCTGACAGTTTCATTTAAAAGAAAACCCTGGATTTTTTAATTATTCTCTGCCAAATAAATGGCAGCCATGCAAAAACAATTATTCATAGGAGGGTTTGAGATTCTCAATTTACTAAAAAATTAAGCTAAGAAATAGCTACCAAATTGAGAAACAAAGTCACATCTTACACACAAGATTTTGGTTAGCAAAACCACCACTATAGACTTCCGGAGGGCAAACTTTGGCCTCTTCAAAACTCTGGTTGAGACAGTCCCCTGGGAGACAGTCCTGACGGGCAAAGGGGTCCAGGAGGGATGGACATTCTTCAAGAAGGAAATCTTAATGGCTCAGGACCAGGCTATTCCCATGTGCCACAAGTCAACCTGCCAAGGAAAATGACCAGCCTGGCTGAACGGGGAGCTTTTGCTAGAAGTCAAGAAAAAAAGGAGAGTTTATAATCTCTGGAAGAAAGGGCGGGCAACCTGGGAGGAGTACAGGGGTCCTGTTAGATCATACAGAGAGGAAATTAGAAAGGCAAAAGCTCAGCTAGAACTAAATCTGGCCACTATTGTAAGGGACGACAAGAAATGTTTTTACAAATATGTTAACACTAAAAAGAATCCCAAGGAGAATATCTATCCTTTAATGGACACAGAAGGGAACATTGCCACCAGAGATGAGGAAAAGGCTGAGACACTTAATGCCTTCTTTGCCTCAGTCTTTAATAGGGAGACCAGTTATCCTCAGGGTACTCTGCCCCCTGAGCTGGAAGGCGAGGATGAAGAGCAGAATCTATCCCCCTTAATCCAGAAGGAAATAGTTAGTGACTGGATACTCGGAAATCTACGGGACCAGATGGGATCCATCCAAGAGTACTGAGGGAACTGGCACAGGTGCTTGCCAAGCCACTCTCCATCATCTATCAGTGATCCTGGTCAACAGGGGAGGTCCCAGAGGACTGAAGGCTTGCCAGTGTGACTCCCATTTACAAGAAGGGTCAGAGGGAGGATCCAGGGAACTACAGGCCTGTCAGCCTGACCTGGATACCGGGGAAGATTGTGGAATGGTTTGTCTTGAGAGCACTCACATGGCAAGTCCAGGACAAGTAGGGCATTGGGCCCAGTCAGCATGGGTTTACGAAAGGCAGGTCCTGCTTGACAACCTGATCTCCTTCTATGACCAGGTGACCCGCCTAGTGGATGAGGGAACGGCTGTGGATGTTATCTTCCTTGACTTCAGCAAGGCCTTTGACACTGTGTCTCATGGCATACTCCTTGAGAAGCTGGCGTCCAATGGCTTGGACAAATGTACTCTTCGCTGGGTGAAAAACTGGCTGGATGGACGAGCCCAGAGGGTTGCAGTGAACAGGGTTAAATCCAGTTGGTGACTAGTCACAAGTGGTGTTCCCCAGGGCTTGGTGTTGGGACCTGTTCTGTTTAATATCTTTATCAATGTTTTGGATGAGGGGATTGAGTGCATCCTCAGCAAGTTCACAGACAACCCCATGTTGGGAGGGAGGGTCGATCTGCTGGAGGGTAGGGAGGCTCTACAGAGTGATCTGGACAGGCTGGATCAAGGGACTGAGGCCAATTGTATGAGGTTCAACAAGGCCAAGTGCTGGGTCCTGCACTCGGGTCACAACCACCCCATGCAGCGCTACAGGCTTGGGGAAGAGTGGCTGGAAAGCTGGCCAGTGGAAAAAGACCTGGGTGTACTGGGTGACAGCCAGCTGAATATGAGCCAGCAGTGTGTCCAGGTGGCCAAGAAGGCCAACAGCATCCTGGCCTGTATCAGAAATAGTGTGGCCAGCAGGAGCAGGGAGGTGATTGTTCCCCTGTACTCGGCACTGGTGAGGCCGCACCTCGAGTCCTGTGTTCAGTTTTGGGCCCCTCACTACAGGAAAGACATTGAGGTGCTGGAGCGTGCCCAGAGAAGGGCAACAAAGCTGGTGAGGGGCCTGGAGCACAAGTCTTATGAGGAGCGGCTGAGGGAACTGGGGTTGTTCAGTCTGGAGAAAAGGAGGCTGAGGGGAGACCTTATCGCTCTCTACAACTACCTGAAAGGAGGCTGTAGTGAGGTGGGTGTTGGTCTCTTCTGTCAGGTGGCTGGTGATAGGACGAGAGGAAATGGCCTCAAGTTGCAGCAGGGGAGGTTTAGGTTGGATATTAGGAAAAATTTCTTTACTGAGAGGGTTGTCAGACACGGGAATAGCCTGCCCAGGGAAGTGGTTGAGTCACCACCCCATCCCTGGAGGTATTCAAAAAGCGTGTAGACAAGGTACTCCAGAACATGGTTTAGTGGTCATAGATGAAGGCTGGACTCTGATCTTGAAGGTCTTTTCCAACCTAAATGATTCTATGATTCTAATCCATTCTCTAGGTCCCACTTTCTCTTCACCAGTTGCTCCCCTTCCACAGAGGTATTGAAGCCTAGAGCTATGCTGAAATATGGAAGAAATTATTCTGGTAATCCTTCCCCTAAATAAATAAATAAATAAATGAGTATGCCTCAGTTATACAACAGTGCAGAAGTGACTGTACTCAAGTTAAAACATTTCTGTTTGATTGCTTTTTATGAAAAGTCCTACAGAACCTAAGAAATATGTTTAAAGTATTGCGTTAAAATAGTGAAAACTATTTCTAAATGATACAATTTAACCTACATTCATGACTCAAATTTCTATTTTATCCTGAATGTCAGTCTATTTTACACTATTACACTTAAGTAAATGTAGCAAAATTGTAAATGTGATGTATGTAGTAGTTCTTATTTTCAGTTGTAATTCAAAAAGGAAAAAAGTGTGTGTTTGCAAATTTTACCGATTAGGAGGTACTTAGAAAAATTTCAGCTACTGAGAGAAAAGTAATTTCCCTGTGTATCTGAATATATAATCATTTTAGAAAGATTTTCAGATTCAGCATAGACTGCAGAATAAAGCTGGACAGATAATCCACCAAAGGATTCTCCAGCTTATATACATAGTTAAAGGGGACTTGCACCGTATTTTCAGAATAGATATCCCTGGGAGGTAGGGATGGGAAGCTGATGGTGGGGAAGACAGCCTTCAGGACCAAAGCAGTTAAGTACCCTTGCCCCGAGTAGGGTCTGTAACCCCATCTGAAAACACTTTTACTGAAACTTCACTTATTCTTGTACCTTGACCACCTGAAGTAATGTTTGGCAAGGTCTGTTGGCATTTCTTTCAGATGTGCTCTCTCTTCCCAGCAGATTATGGCAGGAGGAGAAAAGGAGGCAGGAGACTGTGAACCAAGGAGGCAAGGGTGGGAAAAGTCTTGTTTGCTAAGTAAGGAGAAAGCCCATGAGACTGGAGATACTGAGGAAGAGACCTTCTTTTAATCTGTGTCCTCAATGGCAGGAGGTAAGCAGGCAGAAAAGATTAAAAAGCAGCAAAGGCAAAATGCTTTGACTTGTTCCTGTGAAAACAAAAAGAAGTTTCTCTCTGGCCCTTCTGGTTTTGGTCATTTGAAGAAAACAAGAGCTCTCCAGAGGTCAGTTGCCCTAGTGAACAGGAATGGGAGTGGGGGCATTATCTCAGTTACCAAACATCCTGTTTGCTGAGTTTCCTGGCATAGCAGCAATTCAAAATAAAGTTAGTGAGGAGGGAGAGAGGAAGAGAGGAAGAGTATGTGTGGTGCGTGTATTTTACCTTCTAGCAGAAATCCTTTAAGATGAGGTACATGAGTTGTGTAGTCTGGATATTTATTTTTTCTGAACTCTTTTAAGTTTCATTGCTGTCTGATTGTTCTTAAGGATTTACGTATCTCACAAGCTGCTCAGTGCTGTGGCGCCACATGCACAGAAAAAAAGAATAAATGCTTTTGCCCCAAAGTAAGAAAGCAAATCCCCTCTGCTCTTTGGGCCCTCTGTAGCAATAGGAATTGAATGCGTCAGGATGCAAGGCTTACAAGCATGTGATATGTTATTTCTTAAGAGCATCTCCTTGCTCTGCATGCCCAGCACAGACATGCCAAACAGGTAGCTAAACCAGCACTGCTTGGTCCAGAATAAATAAACCCACTGGGCTTATTTGGGGTCAAGACCCCCATGCAGGCAGAAGGGCACCTGGCCTGGCCAGCAAGAGTTGATATGTTGTTAACAACAGGTTTGCTGATTTTTGCTAAAGGACCTATCTGCCTTAAACTTGAAAAGGCAGAAAGAGTGGCTGGGATTAACTCAAAATTAAGTATGACAGCATTTCAACTCCTGCTTGTAGAGGAAGTATTACAACATCATCCTAATAATATAGTGGTTCAATAGAGTAATTAAGGTTTAACTGCCTGGTGCAGGCAATATGCTTAATTAATATTGGTCTGCTATTAAACGGGATTACAAGTATTACCTACAGACAGGTGATGTGCACTCTTCCAGTATGTTTTCCATACTAAACTCATTTCACATCAACACTGGGAAATCCCTCTTTCCAGCATCACTAATGCAATTCACACAGCTGGTGCCAAAATATACTAACGACTCACCAATAACTGTTGATGCTAAGCCACAACTTTCACTTTCTGTATCACACACCAGTTAGTAAAATATACTTTGAAGCCATATGACCATTTCTGTTCCCCACTGCCATGTGTAGCAAAAGGAAGTTGGTTGAAAGGAAGAGAGATAAAGGGTTTTGATGTAGACAAACTAATTTCATTAAAGTTAGTGGAGACTTCAGTAACTAAACATTTTCTGCTAAAGGATTTCTGAAATACTACTTGTTTAAATGAGAGAATAAAGGTAGGATCAAGTCCCTGAAAAATAAAAAACTATAAAGATAGGTAAGATTGATATGATTTCATGGTACAGAATAAAAGATCATTACTTGTATGTGACTACATCTCCCAGTAGGCCTAGGTTCCCAAATCCAGAGGAAATTATTTTTAAAAAGTATAGTTAGACCAGTATCAGTCAGAAGAAGTTCCAGCATCCTGCCTTGGAGTATACGACATGGATTTTAACAGGTGACATCTGCTTAGGGCCCATCCTGACATGTTTTTCTTAGCTGAATTTTTTTCTCTATCATCTTATTTTCTACACAACTTATGTTTTTTGGGGAAAACAATATATTTTTAAGTAAGTTGGATTGACTTCAAGGATTTGGTTATGTTCTTAACTTTTTCTTGTCAACCTCTATTATAGCTACAGAAAACAGACAAACTAAAACAAATACTGGCAGATCCTAGAAGAACCCAACCATGTGTAAGAATGCAACAGCAAAGCTCAGTTTCAGAGCCACAGAATTTAAATGAGGGCACTGAGCAAAATATTTCCCTGTCTGAAGACAGTGTAACATAAGGCAAGGCAAATAAGGGATACCATAATGAAAACACAAAGGATCTGTATGAAGTTAGTGGCTGACCCAGAAAAGAAAAAAAAAAAAAAAAAAAAGAAAAAACCCCAAACTATTACTTGTATTCAAAGACTAAGAAACTGAGTCATTTCACTTAAAAAATAGAAAAACTCGGGATACATATGAGGAAAATAACTTGATAAACCAGATTAGAGTAGATTCTTGAAAACTGAGTAAGAATATCTGGAAAAAGTTGGGTGACTTGATTTCGAATAAAGAACATAACCTAAAGGGTACTGCCTTTTATGTCTGGTGTCTAAGGTACCTGGAAGTCTCCTTGCCTGTCAAAAGCACATTACTATTAATTTACCACACTACACTCTAGGTCATTAAAAGCACTATTAAGGAAACTGATCTATTGGAAAGAAGATAATTTGAAAACTGTAGAAACTAGTCTACTAGGTTATTGAAATGTTAAGCTGAGGATGAATGGTATTGCTAACTGGGATTGGGAAGCCATTTTACATAACATCATTTCCTATGTTTTAATTGACTGGAGAGGTATTCACTATAATGTTAGCTCTTTTATATATTTTATAAGTGACTAAAAAAATCCACCACTGAATTTTTCAAAAGTAAAAGAAGCTGTAAATTAAAACAGTGAAATATTGCAACTGAATTTTTAAATTAAATTACATTTATTATTTTTATTGACTGCCACAGCCATTCAGAGCTAGCAATAGCACCGAATCTGGAGGAAGGAATTATGTCCTCCTTATCAGCACAGTGCAACTATGTCAGAGCAGATGGTCTCTTTCATTTTTATCTTCTAACACATTCATGTTATAAACCCTGTCAATTTTTAATTGTCAGGCCACTTGAAAATGCACCAAGTAACAGTGACCTGGCTGGCGACCTTAATTATACCTGCAGTGTTCATCTTGAAGGTTTCCTGTCATTATCTGTTCTACTAGATAGGAAGCAGCGAGAGAGCCGAACACATGCTTCCTGTCAAACCAAACCTAAAGCAGGAAGGAGGTGGAAGTGCAAGTATTAGATTTCTAGGATCAAATCAGCTTTTGAGCCTAAAGGCTTTCAACTTGGTGACTCTTAGTGATACAAGATACTTGGTTACCCCAAATATTACCTGTAAACCAAGCAAATTGTTACTATTTCTAGGGCCACTCAAAATGCTTATGTGCAAGTGGGGACTGAACTAGAGCAGTGCCTCTGATGCACTGAGCTCTTTTGGAAAATTCTGCTATGGAAAGTTAAAAGACAAGTTAGGGGATTTTGAACAGCATACATGTTACTTCAGCAATGGTTTCACTGGCTACCCATTCCTTCCCAGCACTGGTGAGCTGGACTGAGAAACAAAACACAGAAAAAGGTTATTTGGTAGGCAGAATGCAAATCAGTTTCCTTCCTAGCTTCCCAAAGGATGATAAGGTCACAGTGTGAGGGCTGGTGTACACCGGGTGCATGCAGCAGGGACTGGAAAAAGCAGGTACTCTGAGTGCCCTGGACAGCACTGTAGCTGAACCCAACATCACAGCTTCAATTTTAAGTGCTCTATCCTCTGTCCAGCTTCCAAGTTCAATCCTGGTACAGGTCTGTGTGTTGCCTTCTTCCCTGAGAGGGAACCTGAAGGTGATCAGGGTAAACCAGCAGTTTTCTTGTATTGGAACACCACTGTATTCAGAATTAATGGCTGAAGGTTGATGTAATCATTAAGTTTTCAATTTTTAGCTATTCCTAACATAAATCCAGCATCTTCAGCACAGCACCAAGATTAGCTTGTTGCTGCAGTGTCAGCGAAGCATTTTTCTTTCATATTCACCCAAGCTAGTACTAGACTTTTACTCCAGTCCTCTTAACATCTACCAGAAAACTAAGACAAGTTACAAAAAAACAGCTGCTTATGTCAGTAAGGGATACAATCTAGATTTTATTGTAATTTTGTTGGTGCCACAAAGTTGCTCGATTCTAGGATGATAATTATTTTGGCTAAGTTTCTTGGTAGATTCAGTGAAATACTACTGTAGGTCAGATTGCTTTCTCCACCCATTACAGCTGGTTACGGTGTCTTTTCTGTATGTGTAGTTGCAATACCTTTAATTAATCTATTAATTTCCTTTGGCACATTAGGTACTTGTTCAATAGATTAGGAGTTCTTTTAATGAAATTGCCTTGCTAGACCATTTAAAATCTACTAGATCAGGGTGTCTCTTCTGCAAGTTAGTTTTAGGGAGGTGGGGGTTTTTGTGATTCACTTTCCCCAGAAGAAAAAGAAATTCCTCCTTATATTATGGACAATGTACGCTAAACAGCAGTGTTCTCCTATTTTTCCTTCTGTACGGAACAGAACATACAGTGAGTGTACATAGGACCTCTCTTGACTCCATCCAAACAGTAACATTTGAAGCACCTAGTCAAGTAGCATCTTCACTGTCTATCTACAGTAGCAGTATCATTAACAACAGAGATACAGACAGGTATTCACTGTGTTATATAAATGAGTAAGTATAAAGCAGGCTGGAATAGGTAGTTAAAGGGGGGTTGATGCTCCAGCTGTCTAGCAGATTTCAAGCAACTGAGTCAGCAGTCCATCCTGTGCAGAGAACTTCATTATCATTTTTTCAGTCTATCTGCACTAGCAGTTCTGGTCTTATAGAAGCTATTCATGTAGCTTGTCTTTAGGTGGAAATTCTTAGAAACAGCTTCCTTTCTGCTAAAAATATAACATGACTTCCTGGAACTTCCCAGTACTATATCCAGTGAAGTTACACCTTGTTGTAGCTTGTGCAAAGGTGGTAGAGCACAACTGTCTGTAACAGCATTCTTGTAGAAAAGCCAAAGGGTGGAGAAGATGGTATTTCCCTCCACTGCCTCAGTTCACAGGCTTTAATTACCTGTTTATGGATCATGTGAGAGACTCTGAAGACACCCTAAACAGCTTTCAGGTGGTTTTGAAGGCAGGGGTTGGCAAGAATAGGCCCTATTTCAGATTAAATTGCTTGCCTCCCTAGCAGTTTGCATGATCAACAGTAAGCAGCTCATTATGTTAATGTCTAAGTTTTGGGGCACACCTTAGAAGAAAATTCATGACAAACTACCGTTCTAAGAAACTGATGGTTTTGGCTGGGATAGAGTTCATTTTCTTCATAGTGGCTAGTACGAGGCTACGTTTGTGCTGCTATCACAGCAACAGTTCAAGAAACAAAAAATTTAGTCTATTTTGCCATTTGCTAGTCCCTGTAATAAATTCTACTGTCATCTCAGAAGTAAGATGAGACACCTGGCAGTAGCTGTGCATACCAAACCTGACCTGATATGGAAAGGAACCATTTCATCCCTCACAGTGCCCTGTTCTCTCATCACCATGCTTCTGTGCCACATTGCAGCAGCTAAACTAAGCACGGACCTAACCAGGAACAAAACTCATCCAGATTTCCTCCTTTCCCTTCCACCAAAAGAAGCAAATAAATAAAAATCAGCTGCACCAGGTAAACCTGAACAAGCATAGACACATGAATGAATGAACATATGGAGGAAAGGTAGGACTTGTCTCAGCTGCAGCTTCAGTTGTGTATGGCAACCACAGGTCTTCATCATTAGGATTTTTTGGTGATGCCTTTAGAAGGACTTTAATTGTAGGAAGCGGTGATACCATTTAGAAAAATAACTTTATTTTTGCATACTCAATGTTAAAGAATCTGGAACGCAAGTTGAGCTTGACAGAAAACAGCAGTTCCATCAGTGACATTTAGACACTACTGCAGTTCTTTTAAGTTTTTGAGAAACTTGAGTCATTTTGGATCCAAAAAGCAAGACTCCTGATACAGTAAGAAGTGTAAAATTACAAGTCTAACTCTCATCAGGCACAAAACTGAAGTTTCCCTGAGAAGATGCAATTACAAACTAGTTTCTAAACTTTATATCACATTATCAGGGGGGTCTAAGAGTACAAAAGCAAGATTTGGCTACAAAAAAATTAAACACAAGTCCTTAATACTCCAAGTTAAAGATGAAATTTTCAGGAGGATTAAAATTACATATTACAGAACTACAGCAGTCAGGTTTAAATTAAATGATGACAGCTGGCTTTGGTATACTCCCTTTTGTATAGTTTTCAGTTCAAGTCTAATACTATTTTCCTGAGATCTTTCAGTACTCAGTATGAAGTCTGGGCAGTCCAGCTGCTTTTTTTCTTTTCCCTGCTAGCTAGCATTACATTCATGGGAAAAAACTGAGGAGTAACCATGAACAACACGCATTTTCCAAGCCTTAAAACAAATAGTTTAGCCAAAGGAAGTCCATTAATTACACCTTTTAGATAATAAATATTCCAAATAGTTGGCCTTCCAAAAATCACTGTCTTTGATTTTGTACCCAAAGTTCCAAGCCCCACTGTGCAATACAAGGCATCCCCATCTTCACTTAGATATGTCTTCTCTCCCCCTTGTCCATGGACAAGGCAGGGAGGGCATCGTCACCACCATACCAACATGGTGGCAACCATTATACCCATCATCAGTATCACCACCATCAGTGTTACATGTTGAAAGTACATAGCTGTATACTATTTGTACCTGTGTTTTTTAACAGGACCATCCAGTATTTCAGTTCTTTTGCAGATACAAAGCTTTGTGTCGCAAATACTCTTCCAAACATTTCACTGCAAAAGGGTCAACATCAGTGTCAAACTTATTAGCAAAGAAGTGGTGGTTTCGTAGCATCCAGCTCAGGTCTCCTACCCCAAAAACACAGACAGAGCGAACGTGAATTCCACTGCATGGTGGGTAGGGTGCACCTTTGGACACGTCACCTTCAAAGTACTGCCACTTGACAAACCTCGCCAGTGCATTCATGTCAGAAACATCGTACTTGTCACTAGAAGAAACTGCACCTGGGACTTCAGGTATTCTCTGAATTGTTGCCCACAGGTACTCATCTGGGCTGTAAGTGTCTTTTGCCCACTCAATGAACTTAAGTATTTTACTGCTTTCTAGTACGTATTCTACAAATCTTCTGCTAACTACAAAATAGGCACTACCAGAAAAAATTGGAGTACTGAGAGGTGGTAGTTGTTTGTCTATGCCTGTGTTCTTTATTTTACCATCAATAATCTCATGGTGTTTTTTCCACCTTACTTCTTTATAAACAGGCATTTTTTCTGTTTCCAAGCTGTTTTCACCTTTAAGAGCTTTTAATTTCTCTACTATTTCCTGGTTGGTCTTTATAGGAAAGTCAAGGCCACAGAGGTTTATTAGGTATTTCCAGTTTGAACTTCTTCTGTGGAGATCTTTCATGCAGTTAATGTCTGCCTGCACCCTACTCCATGAAGCATATACAACACTCTCTAACTGGCTGGAAATAAAGACATTATCAAAACATGAGACTATTCCCTTCACAGCAGCAAAAAAAGATTCTGGAGACTTTTTGTCAACATGAATACAGTAAAAATTCTGAGGGACATAGATTGATCTTAGAAGTCTATCAAGCATCTCAATTTTGTGATAAACCACTATTGAGTAAGCAATTGGAAATTCTGCTTCTTCATTGCTGAGAGGTTCCATGATGTATTTCCTAGTCTTGGTGAAGGAGGCACAGTCTGCTGTCATGTTAATATAATCATCTGTTGTTAGTCTGGGGTGTTTCTTAAATGACACTGACAATGTCTCAAGCTTTACCTTTTGAATTTCTTCTATATCCCCCTCTATAATCTTAGTACAGTTAACATTCCCAATAGGATCTTCTTTTGTCAGCTCTAGATGTCTCCGATTTAAGAAGTCTTGTTTCTGGTTAACTTTCAAAACCGAAATGATTACTAAAACAAGAGTGAGACCCAAGAAAAGCCCGAAGCGCAAGTTTGGGCAAAACCGTAATTTCCTCTTCAGCATTTCAAATACCAGGCAGCTTTGCAGGGCTAAAAAAATTGCCCTCCACTCTGCTCACATTAGCTTCAACAACTTCAGAAAAAAACAGGTTGTGTTTCTCAGGAATTTGGTGAGTTTGTCAAGGAGATGGAAGGAAAAATCCTAAAATAAAATGAAATATGATTGTCATTCAAAGAATAAAAGGTTTCTTTAAAAAATTACTGGTTAATAATTATATTGCTGTTTAGTGACAGTAAAAAGGTGAAGAGTTCAGCCAAAAATATTCCACTGAAAATTAGAAATTAATGAATAAATTAGTTTATTTTTCTAGGAAAAGATTGGGAGAAGCAGATAGTTTTCATGAGACACTCCTTCTGTAGTACTAAGACTACAAACTGAAGTTCGGTAAGACAATGGAGCTGATTCAGCCGCATCTGGAAAAATTAAAGCCAGTAAGTCAGCTACATTACTGAGAAGCAATTATTTGATGTTAATTCACGCTTCAGAGTTTGACAAGAATGTTTTAAACTCACTTCAGCACTGACATAGATTTCATTACAATTATAACTTACCACTCACTTCCTGGATGCTAGTCATACATTATCTTCTCACTGGGAAAGCAGTCCTTTCAAGATTTTTACATGAGATACAGTCTCTTCAACATCCTGCAGATGAGCTTAGAAATACCATCAGAAAAGAGCTGATGAGAAGGGGAGAAAGCAAGTAGTATAGCATAACTCCTCAAGTTTCAGAGTTGTGAGAACAGCTGTGACTGAATTGCTGAAGTGCCTTTTTAAGGTAAAAGGCAACACTCATAGCCAATCTCCAAAGCTGATTTGTGTTAAGTCACTGCAAATGCACAAATCTAAGAGCATAGCAGTGTTGTGTTACCATCATTTAAACACACTTGTTTTTATGACTTAGCAATTGCTTTTACGTGGAAATATGCTGCAAGGCTGAGTTGCAACAAGATTTATAATATGTCAATCTTATTTGCATCTTTATTTCACAGGTACTACATCATGTTTGTTTGTTAGTCCTGTTTCCCCTTAAGCACCTTTTTTCTGTTTCAGTACCCTGTGAAGGGATCACTGCAGAGTTATGCAGCTGCTACAGCTGTAGCTGTTGAGAAAACTGAAGTCTACAACTCCATTACAGAACTGGGTGTCTTTTTTTGTAAGTCCTACCTCATGCAGGTAAACTGATCAAAACCAGGATATTCCTTAAACAACTTACATTGCTACTCAAAACCCATTTGTACTCACAGATTCATTGTCTAATAATTTAGTGCAGGTTTGAATTTCAAACCAACCACTAATCGCAAAAGCCAATACAGTTTATAGACAATGTCTTCCAAAATGTTAATCTATAAGTTAAAAGGTTAATGAAATATTTAAGTATTTGAAAGACACACAGCTCCTTTCATTTTTATTACTTTCAGGAAAAAATTAGTGCCTCTGAACAACTTTCTGAACAGCTCTAAGAATAACTGCTACTCAAAAAAATTGGTGAGAAAATTTAAGAAAAGGAAGTGTGTGTTGTGTCCACTTCTGGGTTTTGCTCTAAGCTGTTCAGCATAAGATTTTTCTTTTTCTCCCCTCTTTTCTTTAAGCTACCCCAGTATCATTTTAGCCTTCAATTCTCAAACTGTGGCTTTTAACCTGCTAGTTGTAAATCTCAGAACAGGTACATGCAAAAAACTGAGGCCTGGCATCACTGTTTTTTGGTAGTAATGCTGCCATCAGGATGTGGCACATTGGGACCCCCACTATGCCCACAGCATTGCAAACTGACTGGGGGAATTCATCCACATGTAGGAGGTGGGGGGAAGGTGTGGATCACTGCACAAATGTCTAGCACAGCTATAAGGATAAGCAGTATTTTAGAGAAGTACTATAACCAAACATTTTGTAATTCAAGCCACCAGTAGGCAGAGACCACAAACTGTTTGTGACTAACAGCATTATATAAACATCTTATTTACTATAAAGTGTACTTTGTTCTCAGAGTTACACCTGTAATTATTTTATCCTGCATTTCTAATTGATCTTAGAGAGGTGGGCGTTTGTTCCAAGTTTGGTTTAGGTGTATAATGAAGTCAAACTGGAAGAACTAAAATTTTAACCCTTAAGGTAAGTAGCCAGGTGAACTAGTGTGCAATTACAGCTGAAAGCATAGAGAGGTACCTTTTAAGTATCAGGTCTCACACTTTGAATTTGAATTTAAAAAGGGCACTTAGTTTGCAAGGTGGTTTCAAACACAATGACGTAATTTAGAGCAAGTTTTAACGTTCTTTATAACATACCACAGGCTTGCTTACCTCATGTCCACTAGTTTTGACTAGTAGATCTGATCCAATAAAAATAATATCCATCACATATGAAATTAACAAAGGAAGGATACTAGCTATGTGATAATAATCACTATCGAGTATGTATTTCCATAGGATGAAGCTTGGGATACTAGTTACTCTTAAATTACTGTTTTCTGCCTAGTAACTTAGAAATGAAGACTTTTCTAGAACTTAAAATGTACTTCAAACACACTTACATTTGTGAAGCTTCACCTGACAGAAGCTTGAATCCTTCTTTCTTTAGGATAAGAGTTAGCACTACTATTTTATCCTATTCTCAATTTTTATAGGAGCACTAGCATGGTGGAGTAACACATACGTAAGAGGATTGCCACCTCCTCCCTGTTCTTTACAACGCAGAGATACAGAGCCTTAATTGAAAGCTACCATTGCAGTCTTCACTTTCTACAATTTCCAAAGAATAAAGCTTGCTAAGAAGTCTGTCCTGCTCCTGTTTTAGAATAAAACTTAACCAAAAGCAGGATAAAGAATCTCTTTCAGAAAGGCCTTGTATACCCAGCTAGGTGCAATTCCTTTATTGCTTTGAGCTCAGAATAATCAGACCTTGCATTTCCATTATACCAAAATGAGATATCTGCAAACACGTACACGTTAACATGGCTGTTATCTTTAGGTGGAAGCTTTTCCCCACAGTCAGATTTCTCTCACTGACACGCTGCTGCTTCCTCTGAACAGTCTTAACAATAAGTCACTATTTGTTTATGCTTGCAATTCCTTTTCTAAAAAGTCCTAAAACTTGCATCACATCCCACCCTTTGCAAAAACTGACCTTTACAGGTTAAGGAAAGATTTGTACCTTTCATCTAATAATATACCTGGGTTTTGTTTTATAAAGTTTTATGAGCCTCAAATACTCATTAACATAGCTTCAGACTGCATTCATTAAAGCTTTTAACATCTTTTTCTCAAGCTCTGTTTAGCTTTAGTGTGCACACTAGAGAATGCAGTGTCAGAGGCAGCACTTCACACAGTGGGAGAGCAGGAGGGACGTTTGCACAGCCCCAGACAAAAAACTTCATGCGGCAGCCTTGGTCTTGCTCTCAACTGAAGTTCAGTTGCATAAGTTACATACTTGACCCACTTCCTTCTTTTACTGCCTGCTCAAGCCAGCGCTGGTATTTCTGATGCAGTAGGGAAACTTAGAGCAGTTGCTTGTATTTTGAGGAGTTAGTACAAAAGTTGAGTTAGCTGCCCGCTTCCCTCTTTCCTGCCAAAATTATTCTTCACTGCTGTATACAAACTGTACAGTATGACTAAACAGAAAACCAAAATAATTTCAACTTGGTTTCTACTAGAGACTAATGTTCTCCATTTAAATAGACCTTATGGAAAGAAGGATTACTATACCTAGTTTAAATCTCCATTTCTGGCACCTCTTCTGTGTCACAGCGTGAATCACTCGGATCATCTGCCTCTTAGTTGATTCACCTGTGAAACAAGTACTCATTACCTGGCAGTTTGGGAGATGTCATGGTAAAATTCACATTCTGATTTAACTTTTGTATTACTGTAAAGGTGCTACTGTAAAATAGCTGATTTTGTTAACAACGTCTTTACCCGGTTACTATATAAACTTGTGTTAACCCTACATGCTAAATTATTAATCTGATGCATGGTACTGACTGAAACAAGTCAGCAATAAACTACATGGGTACTTAAGCTGAAGGAGATCAAACTTCATCAAAGAAAGGCTGTGGCCATGGACAGGAGGGAACAGCACCCTCCAAGCCCAGCTTAGCATGTGATTTTAGATAAGTTTGGCTTCACCCATCCTTAAAAGCAAACAGAAAACCTAAGTCTTCAGAGATAAAAACCAAACAAGATTACACCATAGCTCAGAGGGAGACCAAAGTTCACACGGAGGTTTTATACAGGCAGGCTGGACTGGAGCTGCAGCACATAATGGCAGTGCTATTAGCAAGGACCATTATATCCACACCGTGGGGCTGGTCCTAAGAAAGAGGACGTTGGTGAGGGTGCAGAGCCGGCGGAGCACTGCTACACCAGCCCTGACAAAGGGCACGTGCCTCAGCCCCGCAGCACGGAAACCAGCCTTCGGCCGCCGGCACAGCACACCTCTTCAGCTGCAGTTTCACGGTGCGACTAGTCCGCTGTCACAAGGTGCTGCTGGTGGGAGAAGCAGCCCCGCTCCCATCTCCAATGGCCGCATGTTGGGGTGCGACAGCAGACCCAACCAGCCAGCCTCCGGGCAGCTCTCTGCGGTCCGCTCTCACAGCTGCCGGGGCCCCAAGGGCATTAACAGGCCTTGACAGCTCCAACCAGCCCACCCCGCACCCCGCCGTGGCCCCGCTTCAGCCTCCCGGCGCTGCCAGCCCCTGCCTCAGTGATGCCATAGCAGGGCCGGTCCCCAGCCCCGGCAGCCTGGCTGTGGGCCCTTGATAAGCTGGGCCCAAGTCCCAGCCCAGCCTCGGCCTGTCCCTGTCCCCAGGGAGGTGCCTGATGCCAGGGCTGCCCTCGTGCCCCCCGGCTGCCCCGCTCCTGGCTGGGGCGGTGGGGCAGGCCTGGCTGCCAGGGCCTGCCCTGGCAGACCCACCACGGGGAGCCACCAGCCGTACGGCTCCCTGGAAGTCTCTGCTCACCACGCCGCGGTCCAGCAAACCCGGGCTCGGGGTTTCAGGCTTTTGTTTGGCCTGATAACGGCCGAGAGTGAGAGAGACGTCTTTTCCTAGACAAGGTTAAAAGCAATGGCAGCCTCTGATCAGTGTTACACTAGGCTGGCACCACTTTCTGGGGCTATTCATTTTGCCCGCGTTACAGCATCGGGATTGGGAAAACAGGATTCCCAGTTCTCAGGCGACGCAGGGCCTCCCTTGCACCAGCTTGCGTAGAAAGCATTGCCCTCCTCTGTCCTGTCTGAAGTAGTTTAGAGAGCAGAAGGAAACCAGAAACCAAGTAGAAATTTTTTGTGTTTAAGCACTTACCATACATTTTTATGCTAAGTGTATTTTTTGCTTGGAAAAAGCAGTTAGGGCTTGCTCTGAAATGACACACAGACCCATCTCACAGTAAGATGAAAAAATCATTGGGGGCTGGTGGCACAGAACAAAAAAAATCAGGTGTCTTTTGATTTTGGCACTTCAGTCTTTTCTCCTATCAATGGAAAAACTGCTGAGGCAGGGTGTTAAACACGAATTCAGCATCCAACATGAAGCACTGTAGCCTCCAAAATACACCATGGGCCAGTATCAGCACCAGAATTCCAGAAGGGGGTAGGTAAAGGGTAAGAAAGTACTTTGGGGTACTCCAGCAGCCTGTAAATCTTGTGAAAGACTGACAGAAAGGCAGGAAAGAGCTTAGCATTAGGTAGCTTCACAGAGGCTGTCAGGAGGTCAAAATCAGTTGTAATGAGCAGGGAAGATGTGATAGGTCTTGCGGGCTTAGCTGCAATGTTCTGGTGCCACGACTCTCTCAGCCTTGTGGGCTGCTGAACTAACATGCACTCAGCTCCTTCCCTTAATTTTTCTTCCTATTCTGCTGCTTCTAACAAATACCAGAAGAAGTAGACAGTGATATTTGCTCTTTTGTAGTTGCTTTGGTGACTTTCGGCATACAGCTACTGTGGAGAGGACGCAGTGACATGAACGTTATGCAGGCCTCTATTATATGTCCACAGACACATTAGCTTTTAATCAAAGCTTTCTAACGGGTATTTGAAAACTTCCTGGCAGCTGCATTAATAACCTATATCCATTCATGACAACCCGAGATTTTGGTTTTTATAGAAATGTATTGAAGAAAAGCCAAGTGGAAAATGTAGTGGCGAGTACAGCCACCACTGAAGCGGTAGTTGGGATGGGCCAGGAGACAAGTAATCATTCTGATGGCTGAAGAGTGAACATCAGAACTGACTTATTTTTCCCTTTTCTTGCCTCAGAGGTAGGGAAGATATAAGGATACTTCAGCTACCCCTGAGAATAGTAATTGAGCAGGTATTGACCAGATCCTCGCTATTCTCCCTCCCCATTTACAAATTCCACTTGAGATACAAAACTTTTTCTCAACACTTGAGAAGGCGGCCCTCCACTGAGGGTGGATTCACTGGAAAGTCCTTGAGTTTTACCAGGGCATATCCACCATGCTTCGAAGCATACATGTCCTGCAAGCAGTTATTACAATTAACCTGCTTCCATTCAGGTTCAGTTATGCAGAACATTTGTTCTGAAGAGGAAGTGATTTTTAAAGCTGTAAGCAGCTTGCATAAACACAAGCATGCATAAGCACCAAGACAGACTGCACAGACACAGGGTTATCTGCAGAGATCTGCCAGACACAGAGCAGGAGACACATTTACTCAGCATTTCCATGATATCAAGCAGCACGATCTTGAAAGTAGATAGGCCTGTAACTGAATGAAAGTAGTCACGTTTGTTCCATTAGATAGTCTTCACTCTCAGTGAAAATAAGAACTGGTCACAAGCTGAGTATTTGGGTTACCGTTAGACTTTACGGGACTAAGACTTTATTAAGACCTTAATTTTTAAAGTAATTCAGAAGCAGCAGCAGGGTTCTACGTGGGTGCAGTTGTGTGCTCATTGACAACACTCTGCAAGAGCAGGGCTTTTCCTTCAGAGCTGCTTAAAAAAAACAATAATAATAAAAAAAGACACTTCCTTTTTATATAAAAAAATAACACATTTCTAGTCTCTTGTTAGCTTAGAAGGCAGCTTTAAACAAAACTCCACGAACAACTAGTACTGCTACACCTACCACTATATGGAGATTTAAATAGAGTAGCTAAAAACAGATAGCTGTTTTTCAGGGGAAAAAAAAAAGAAAATAAATTCAAACGCCTGGGTAATTTGGAGATCTTATGTTCAAATGTCAGGAATCTGACACACTAAAATCTTTCTCTTTCAAAAAGCATGTAAAACCCACACAAGCATACATACACTCAGTGTGCAAAATGGCATTAAATAATGAAAATTTTGGTAGCCTTTCTAGTACTCTCTTGTACTACTGTATCAAGTAAATCTTCCTCAGAAGAAAGCCTGATTCCCATTTGCATTCATGTTCATTCTTAGAGGTTCTGCAGAGCTATAAGAGTAAGAAATTTCAGCTAAGGAAAGTAAAGCCATTATGGCAGTCAGGGACCAGTTTCTACCTTGAGAACTCTGTGACTTTTAGTACTGACAAAAAGATATGCTTTACCTCAAGGTAACTAACACTGAAAGTACACTCAAAATCCCAAAACAAAAAACCACAAAATCTTTAGAGTAATGTCCAATTTAACACCCAGTACAACTGCCTGGTGTTCATCAAAGTAATTTGCACACATTAGCTACTTCAAAGTAAAATGAGTATCTATTTTTTTCACATTATTCTAAAGTAGGAACTATAATTTTGCCAGAAACAGAGCAGTTGTTGCACTCCTCACGTCCACCTACAGAGTTTTGCTAATTGCTACCTTGTGATAATGCTGTATTTCAGAATGGGACTCACTGGCAGACTCTGTTACAGGAATGGTAGTATCTCTTAAACCACAACTAAATCTCATAGGGGAAGGAAAGGGCTGTCAAATTTCTGAGTACTTGAATCCCTCTTCAAGCACAACACTTAAAATATTATTCTGAGGAGACTTTCTTTAGCCCTATGTAGAAGTCAATGTTTTAAAGCCATGCCTAGTAACAGTTCATCAGTAAGCTAAAGGACAAATAGTACCTGCAGCAATAACCTCCTCTGAAAAGAAAAGATGTCTCTGGTAGTTACAGGACTAACAAGGATCAACATTATGCTTAGGTGCACAGGTTTAACTCTATTGTGCAAATCATTAAGATAATACTTCCTACTTTTAATCTACAGCTTAAGAGATACTATATGATATTTTGGGGGGTTTTCTCCACTGTTCAGGTCAGATGTGTTTAATCTGACCTGCAAGACAACTGCACATAAAAATACAGTTCAAAAATACAACTTTTTACCGTCTGAGCAGATACTGCCTGGAAAAGTAGGTTCTGTTGCAAAAAACCAAAAAAAACGGGCCCCCCCCCCCCCCCCCCCCATATTATAGTTTATAGTGCTGTACATATCATCTGCAATGGGTAACTTTCAGTGTCATCACAGAAACTTTTTACTGGGTGAGAACTGCCACCTCTTACTCCCTTCCTTACAGGACTTTTCAGTAGGAAAACAGCCTAATCCTTCCACCCCTCAAAAAGATAAACAAAAGAAGGCTTTAAAATCTATCCCAGAGCAATATGTATGATTATGACAGGAGAATCCACACCTGGGCAAATTTTGGTAACACAGTAACCAAACACACGGTTTTTGTTATGATGTACAATGTTCTTGTCTGGTGGGTGCAAAGAGCTTTCTGAGATAACCTATCACAGTTTTCTCAGATGTGATAAGGTTTCTGTTTATTAAGCTGCTTTACTAGCACCACCATTATTCTGCGTATAATAATGTTTCACAGTGCAAGAAGTGGTTTCCCTGGAGCTATGAATTAAACCTAATAGCACAAGTTGTACTAGTTGGGCATGCTACATTCCTGTGGAATTACCTTTTTTCACCATTCCTACAACAGAATTCTAGGTTGATAAAGTTAGGTGTTTCCAAATTTCAGGAGCTTATGAACCAAAGTAAGTGGAGAACTTTTGGATTACGTTGGAATCCAAAGGAAAACCAGAAGGAGATTATTAGAAAAACAAACCTAAATCTTTTCATAAGACTAGCAGTGGGTTTTCCACTGTGGCAACAAATTTGGAGAGCAGGATTTTGCTCAGTAAATCACCATATTCTCAGCACAGCAGAAGGTAAATCCTCAGCTTCTATGTTCTCCAGTGCATTTCTCTTAAGTTAGAAAAAAAGAGAACAGACTTGGCAAAGGTATTCATCAGGTTCTTTAAGCAACTTTTGGCTCTTCTGGCCTCGGGAAAGAAGTATTACCCCAGACAATTCAGATTAATAAGAAACAGATGATGCTGATAACTGATGCTTACTGTAGGCAGAGTAGAGAATCACTGAGGAGAGAAAATAAAAGCAGTATTTTCTTTTATATACACCTACTTTCAAAAGCAATGTACCATTGTAACTGAGCTCCAACTTGAGCTACAAATACTGCCTTATTTTTCACAAGAATTTTCAAGCTGAAGTCGATAGACTGAAATGCTAGATTTGTCCCCTCTTCTCTTACTACAATTTCTGACTCTGTCATTCTTGCCAGCTCTGAGGTCGCCCACTTCATATTCCATTAAAAAAGAAATTTAAAATTGCAGACTCCAAAACGGCAGTTCCCTCCTGCTACCACTCCTCCTCCTCTTTCCCACAAAGAAACCTACTTTTCTGAGCAACACTGAAAGGAGGCAAAGTGCCAGACCATAACTGAGCCTCCTGTCAGGTTTCTGAGTCCCCCCACCCAACTTGGGTCACAGAAAACTATTTACAACCTTCTAAACAGCTTTGCTGTTCTGAAAGAAAAGGAGGTTTCTTCAGGGTTTTCCCAGTTCTAGCAAGTTTAACAGTGGGGGAAAAGAAAAGCAAGCCACACCCCAGCATTGCAACACCTCAGGAGCATCAAATGTCCCCCAAAACCTGCGTTCGCTAACAGATTTCACACCAACCCAGCACCGAGGCCAACAGCATGCCCTGGGCTCCCCTGCATGGGCTGCCGCGGGAGAAGGCAGAGGGAGGAAGGGAGAGACAGACAGACATAAAGGAGGAAAAAAAAAGAGGCAGCAAGGGGGGAAGACAAAGAAAGGAAAGAAAAACGGGAGGGGGGGAGAGAAGAGGAGGGGAGGAGAGAGGGAAAAGAAAAAAAGGGGGAAAGAGGGGAAAGAAAAGAAAGGGAAGGAAAGGAAAGAAAGAGAGAAGAGGGGGAGAGAGGAGATAAACGAGAAAGAGAAAACAAAATAAAGAGAGGAGAAGGAAAAAGGAAAGAGGGGAAGGCGAGAAAGAGGGGAAGAAAGTAAAGCGGAGCAGAAAGAAGGGAAGGAGGAGAGAAGCACGGCAGCTGCGCCTCCCCTGCCCTCCCGTGCGGCACCTGCCCGGCGATCCCGCGGCTCCTGGAGCAGCGCCGCTCCGCAGGACACGGGGGTGGCCCCCGGGGAGAGCGATGCCCACCGCCCGGCCCGAGCCG
>NW_010972687.1:3141531-3147150 GCF_000737465.1 Haliaeetus leucocephalus | reverse complement strand
GCCCCTGCCTCTCCTCACCGGCGCCCGCCCCCTCCCACGCTCCGGCGGGGCCGAGCTGTCGCCGGCCCCTTGTGCAACTGCTCTTCCTCAGCCTTCTTCTTCTTTCCCGAGGGCTTCCCCTGGGCAGCGTCGGTAACGTTGAAACCCACGTAGGACGCAGCGGGGACAGCTCCTCGGCGGCTCATGGCAGCAGAGGGCTTTCTCACGGTTCGGGGGGCGGCCTGGCCCGTCATGAGGAGGCAACGTCGGCGGGGCAGCCCAAAACGACCGTACAGCCACCGCGGCCGGGCGGCAGGGCAGCCCGCCCTGGGTGCCACCGCGGGGGCGATGCGAGGGGGAGAGTCGCGGCCGCGGCGCCGAACGCCCTCGCGGGGGTTGGGGGCGCCGCGCCGCGCCTCTGTGAGCGGGGACCCAGCGGGGCAGGGGCTCCTGCAGGTGTGGGCGTGCAGCGCCCGGCTGCCCGGAGCTCCCCGTCTGCCGACGGATGTGTTTTAAGTGGGTCAGTGGGTAGAAAAATCGAGAGGCGGAAGGGGCGGGGGGGGAGCGGACCTGGCTGGGAAGCCGGGTACGAAAGTTTTAGCGGTGAAAAGAAAAGCGTGTCTAGACAGGGTCGGAGGAAGACTTGGTTTGTTGTTCACTTCGTCCCGTCAAATGTCCGCCCGACGTTAAACATACTCGACAGGGTTTGGAGAGCTGTGAAATATGAAGGTGGAGCGTAGGGGCAGGCTGCTTTGTAATATGTTATCAAAGTACTTAGAAAACTAAATTCCACGGAAACAGATAGCTCAAAGAAAGCATCTTCCTCATTAGAAAAAAACCCAAGTGCTGCAGCCTGCAGCAGCTTGAACAGTGCTTGCAGCGTTCCCCCAGAATCCCTGCGCATCAGCATTATCTGGAGTGAGGTATGATTTGGCAGATCGAGGCACGCCTGAAGGACTCTGCTGTCCTTTCCTCATCCCAGTTGTGAGCTCCCACTAGAGGTTCATGCATCTGCACAGTAAGCGGGATCAAGGGGCTGAAAGCTAACAAAATTAGAAGATTTGGTTTCAAGGCTGTCACCAGGAGACGCTGCCGAGAGAAGGGGGAATTACCTCCACATGCCACCACTTACATCAAACGGGGTAGTTTGGGAACGGACTGCGAGACCTCAAATCTGCATCGGTGTGTTTTCAAGAAAACTTTCATTATATATGTAACTTCTGGGTACATATAGAGAAGCAGAGAATAACTACATGCTAGCTTGGCAGTCCTCCCTGAGGGGGGAAGGGGGGGGGGTCTAGTGTGTCTGTTATTTATAGGGCTGAACTTCCGGTGGAGCACTATACTAAAAAGGCCTTTCCTCTGTAAACCTAGTAGAGCTTGGTAACAGAAGTTTCCATCAGGAGTGAGAAACCGGGGGAGGGGGGGGGGGGGGGGCGTGGGCAAGAGTTTCTACTTGTTCTTCCCATGGAGAGTGATGGTTTATGATTACAGCTGACAACCATATCATCTTGATCTTGCATGTAAATTAGAACTATAAGTCATAGGTAGTGTAAATTTAAGTATTTGTTCTCTTGCTAAACAGTCTGCAGTTTACAGCATTGCTATCGCAGTACAAGAAGCGGTAGCAGTAGAGCTGAACACCATGTATTCTTAAGAGACTGAATTGGGTAAGCTTTGGGGGCAGGTGTTTTCTTTCATTGTTTTTCATTCCCCCTGCCTTAAGTACATACACAGCTACAGATGCAAAGAAGTGTGTTGGATCAAAATAAGAAAAGCACCTGAGTTGATGTATATTGCTGCAGTAACAGAAAGCACCCTCTAACAACTGCTCCCTGTGGCGAGGGGGGGGGAAAAAAAAAAAAAGAAAAAAGCATTGAAGTCATTACTGAAAGTAGTTATTTCAGGCAGATAGCTGAAGTTCACAAGTGTGTTATTCTCCAACTTTTGCACAGGTAGAAAGTGGAGTTCTTTATAGACTGACGTGATTAGATCCTTGGCTGACCATTCTGGTAAAGACTCACCATTTGTTAATTGCAGCTTTGTGAAATGTCAAGGACTGTGTTTCCTTGAAGTTATGGTTCTTTTCATGGATAGTTTTTCTCAATTGATCCTGAAAGAAAACGGATGAAGTGAGTTTGCACCTGGTTTTCATTCTTCTAGCCTTGAGGCTGGAATATGAAGATGACAGGGTCCACAAGCTGCCATTTCTGCTATGTGATAGACCAGTGGTAGGTGTGAAACAAAATAAAGTAAAAAAGAAAAAAGGTATGTCATTCACAATTTTGGAAGTAATGATAAAGGAATTAAATAAAACAATGGAAAAAGTGGAACTGAGAGATGAAATATAGACAAAAGTGAACACAAACCAAGTCACAAATATGGGAAATTTAAAATACATAATTGATTTTGTTGTAAATTTTGACTGGTTTGCATGAAATCAGTTTGTACATGAATATTTCATAGCTGTGGTAGGACCAACAATCCAGTAAGAACACGGCATACAAACAACATAACTGAGAAAGTTTCAAGAACAGTTTTCTTTGCATGGCTAAATTTACATAGTTATGGTGCAGGAGAATACAGCTTAAATATATTTCCACTAGGAGGACATCTGTCTCATAGGTATGCCTGCTCTAAATTGATATCAGTATCTCATTTGTCATTTGACAGCTGCCTCCAGGCTTTTAGGCTTTTTCTTGGAAAACCTGAAGAACATAGAACATTTTTAAAGATCTTCAGTTTTTTATGCTCTGTCAAAGGTTTGAGCTGCAAAGAATTTTTTTAAACCTAATGCTTACAGCTCATGCTTGTATCTTCTCAATTCTACCAGTTTTAAGGAAGAAAAAGTTTCTGTTTTCTGAAAAGCCACACAGTGGTCTAGCATTTTGTAATGTTAATAGCTTCTCTGCTAACCTTTTCAAAAGATCACTTGTCTGAGTTTTTATGTCTGATAAGTGTAACCCCAATATCTGTTTCTTGTGATAGTTCAGGCGTAACATTAGGAAGATGCTAGATCCTAATATCTAACCTCAGGTAGACAGAGGATCCTAACCCCAGGTTTGAGTCCTGCTAGGGCTTGAAGGTTTCTTACTACATTAGCCTTCTCTAAGGAAGGAGTTACTACAATCCAGAAATCTGTATTATCTTATCTGTAAGCTTCCCTAGTAACTTTGTTATAAAGTTTATGAGACTTAATGTTCTTGCCTAGATTCCCTACACTGCTTGCTCTGTGCCTGAGTAGGAAAAAAAATAATTCTAGACTCCAATTTGCAGATGAACTCTTGAAAGCTGAGCCTCAGCATGAGTCGGGGGGTGGGGGTGGTGCCAGAAATGCAAACACTGTGTGTGGAAAAAAAAGGTCTGAAAAATATGATCACAGCTGCCAAAACCACACAAAATGTTGTCTGACAGAAGGAAGACACCCCACCCCATTTAAGAAAATATATCTGAACCACATTGTAGCATACTTCTTTTTGGAACAAAGTGTCTTCTGAATTGGATGAATATTCATTTGTAGGGATAAACGTGGCTCTTGCCTAAAGCCAGTAAGGGAAAGGTCATGGTTTCTTCCTCAGAAAATGTGTAACACATATTAGAAATACTCTTTCATTTTACCCATTGTGTGTTTACACAAATTCATCGTACTTTCTGAGTGGCAAATTTTTCAGGTGAGCTTAAAATAAGTTTAATATGAACAAACTATGTCAGTACTGCATGATCAAGGCCATCCTGGGACAAACTTCTTCCAAGACACTGGCTGGCTGTTAGTACTAATTACAGAATTGAAAATAGAGTGGAGTGGATTGCAGCCTTGAGTTGCCAAAATTAACTGTAAAACATATACTGGGTAAATTAGGGGCCTCTCATTGTACCACTGTGGTGGGTTTGACCTTGGCTTGCTGCCAGATGCCTACCCAGCCGCTCTCTTACCCTGCCTCCTCAACAGGACAGGGGGAGAAAATAAGATGGAAAAGCTCATGGGTTGGAGTAGAGACAGGGAGAGTGTTTACCAGTTACCATCATGGTCAAAACAGACTTGACTTGGGAAAGGTTACTTTCATTTACTGCCAATTAAAAATAGAGTAGAATGGTGAGAAACAAAGACAAAACTAAAACCACCTTCCCCCTAGCCCCTCTGGCTTATTCCCAGGCTCAACTTCACTCTTGTTTCTGACTCTTCTACCTCCTCCCCCTTGAGCAGCGCAGGCGAATGAGGAATGGGGGTTGTGGTCAGTCCATAACAGCTCCTCTGCCGCTCCTTCCTCCTCACACTGTCCTCCTGCTCCAGCACAAGTCCCTCCATGGGATACAGTCTTTCACAAACTGCTCCAGTGTGTGTCTTTCCCACAGTCTGCAGTCCTTCAGGAACGGACTGTTCCAGCATAGGTCCCCTCCTCCGAGCTGCAGCTCCTGCCAGGAGCCTGCACCTGCATGGTCCCTCCACTGGCTGCAGCTTCATTCAGGGCATGCCCACCTGCTCTGGCATGGGGTCCTGCACGGGCTGCAGGTGGGTATCTGCTCTACTGTGGTCATCCATGGGCTGCAGTGGGACAACCTGCTCCTCCATGGTCTACTCCATGGGCTGCAGGGGAATCTCTGCTCCAGCACCTGGAGCACCTCCTCCCCCTCCTTCTCCACTGCCCTTGATGTCTGCAGGGCTGTTTCTCCCATGTTTTTCTCACTCCTCTGTCTCACAGCTCCTGTGACATTTTTTACCCTTTCTGAAATATGTTATCAGAGAGGCGCTACCACCGTCACTGACAGGCCCAGCTTTGGCCAGCAGTGGGTTCACCCTGGAGCTGTATGGAACCAGCTGTGTCCAGCATGAGGCATCCCCTGGCCTCTTCTAGCAGAGGCCACCCCTGCAGTGCCCAGCCCACCCCCCCAACCTTGCCAAGTAAACCCGATAGAACTGCTTAGGTTATCTTTTATTACTCTGATCCAGTCAAAAAGTGTGACTTACTGATTGCACAGAAGAGGTCAGAAGCAGGCATGGTGTTAACACACCTGCTGGGGAAATGAATGGCTCCTTCTCTTGCTGGCCGTTTTGGCAGGAGTGATGAAAGATCAGTCTGGCGTGACCTGGCGAAGCCAGTATTTTAACCATAGGGAGAATCAGTCAAGATCCTCCTAAGACACTAACAAATTAGACAAACTTCAACCTTTCACACTTTACCAAATTTTATTTATGAAAACTATCAATTGTCTTAGAAAGTCCCTTCTCCCAAAGTAAAAATAAATTAATACCGATATTATATATATAAATAAATACATGCATACATATATACATACATACATGCAGACATACACATATGTGTGTGTATTTATACATCAGGAATTCTGAACTAATGTCTGAGTTAGTTTTGTTTCTTCTCTACACTTTTGAAATGTTTCATGATTTTCAGAGCCTGGTCTCACAATTGCTCTAAGGTGATCTAAGTGCAGGCTTCTTCTGAAAGGACTGCATACTGTGTACCTACAATGCTTTCCTCAAGCCCTTCCTTTGATTTTCTGTCATTTATTGACTACTGCATAGCCCAACTTTTCCATTTAAGTTCGTTTCATTTCTCCTTCCTCCCTTTGTTGAAGGTGGTCTGTGTGGTGGGTTGACGCTGCCTGATAGACCAAAGCTGCTCT
>NW_010972687.1:3125349-3140510 GCF_000737465.1 Haliaeetus leucocephalus | reverse complement strand
ATGGGGGAAGCTTCTGGCATCTTCTTACAGAAGCCATTCCTGTAGTCCCCCTGCTATCAAAACCTTGCCACATAAAGCCAATACAAGCTGTGAGGAACAATTCCACAATAAATTGTCTTACAGTCTCTCATGTTCATGTTTTGCTAGATAAACATGTACTTTCTTTCCACTATAAATGGTTAAACTCATGTAAGCCTTTATCACATAAGCAGCATCTTTGATTTAGTTACAATATTTTTACAATGATAGTGTTTTGCCATCAGTTGTTACATAAACTGGTAGTCTGGTGCTAAGCTTCCTGTTTGCATTTTGCTGGTGTTGCAGACTTCAGGGTTGTTGGTATAAAGTATGTAGCTAATATGATTTCATGCTATATTTTCTGGTATTGCTACTTGTAGACAGGAGGAAAAAAAGAATTCAGTATCAACACTTTTTTCCAGCATATCCAAACAAATTAATGCCAGTTTAGGACCATGAACCTGAACTTCCTTTAGATGTTATTTGTATGTACAGCATTAGCCTCTTGTCTTTACTTTGTTCCTTCTTTATCATCAAGCTTTCAATATTTACTCCTAATTTCCCCATATTACTTTATGACATTTTGTCTAATTTCTGTAAAATAGGCAGTACTTCCTTTATTTCTGAATTTTCTTTCAGTTGCCCTTTCACTGTACATTATCTGTTATTGTGGGTTCCTTTTTTACAGCAGGGTTGCTCTGTTAGCTGGGATCAGCTGAAAATTTTTCAAGAGGTAAGTTATTTTTTACCAAAATTTGCTCTGCTGGAAAGTGTCCTGCTCTATGCCTCTGGGCAGTCAGACACTCTGTACAACACCTTCATAAAAGTACCCTATATGTGATTCCTGAAAAACTGCAGAAGTATGAGATCTGACCACATGAATTTTCCAGTACTCCCATGGGAGTTCTTTTCTATTATGTCAGCTGTGAATAAAATTTATAGACCGATATTTTCCATTACTGGACTAGGTACTCCATTCCCTGAGGAAATCAAAATCTGTATACTTCCAAGTGTTGAGAATTGTTGGATTAATAGCCTTGCTTAGCACTTGAAGCTAAAGTACTTGAAGCCTTAGGCTGCAAGAGCTGTCTGAGAGTAAACTTTTTGATAAAGCTAATGTTGCAGCCACAAAACCAGCAGATGCAAGCAGAATGAAGAAGATAAGGACCAAGGAAACAATTCCAAGTGAATGCGGTAACTTCAGAAGAAGCCCAGCCCAGTGACTAAGAAAACCAATAAGAAATCAAGAGACCACCAACCAGAATTAAGTGATTGGATTTGGGGATCAGGTAATGGGTGGTACGTTCCAGGAAATCTGTCTGTAAGGGTATAATTGGGGTGCATGGTCTGCAATGGGGGTCCCTGCTTGGAGGCACCCAGCTCGAGCTGCTCTGCATGTTGGATACTTACTTAGTGGATTGGTGACTCATCTTCTTCAAGCAGGAACTTAGGGCTGAGCCCTGTTGAGGTGGCATTCACATAATTCCTATACATGGACTAGGTGGTGGCTGTGTAATTCCTGCAACACAAGATTGTCTTTACTTGTACATGAACCTATAAAAAGCATTGTCCCCTGGTATATGATCTGAGTATTGCCTGTTTGTGACTTTACTGTAAGCTTAGACATCACATAATATAAACTTCACATTACCATAAATCACAGTGGTTTTATTCATATTACTAGATAGAACTGCCTGTTGAACGGTACCTAGAATCAGTACTGGTGTACTGTAGAGTAAGAGTATACTTTCATTTTATTAGGAATTTCTTCTTTGTCCACAGGCTTTTGCAGATGACTTAAGTTCTTTGAAATGTAGCAATTTCATCGAAAGGATGGATACTGCTGGGATGTTGTCCTGGTTTTGGCTGGGATAGAGTTAATTTTCTTCCTAGTAGTTGGTATAGTGTTATGTTTTGGATTTAGTATGAGAGCAATGTTGCTAACACACTTATATTTTCAGTTGTTGCTGAGTAGTGTTTGTACTAAGTGAAAGATTTTTCAACTTCTCATGCCCAGCCAGCAAGAAGGCTGGAGGGGCACAAGAAATTGGGAGGCGACACAGCCAGGACAGCTGACCCAAACTGGTCCAAGGGGTATTCCATACCATGTGATGTCATACCCAGTATATAAACTGGGGGCAGTTGCCCGGGGGGTAGATTGCTGCTTGGGAACAAACTGGGCATTGGTTGGTGAGTGGTGAGCAATTGCATTGTGCATCACTTGTATATTCAAATACTTTATTAATTATTGTTATTATTGTAATATTATTGTTATCATCATCATCATTATTATTTTCTTCCTTTCTGTCCTATTAAACTATCTTTATCTCAACCCACGAGTTTTTTTGTTCCCCAGTTCTCCTCCCCATTCCACTGTGGGGAGGGAAGTGAGCTGAGTGGCTGCATGGTGCTTAGTTGCTGGCTGGTGTTAAACCATGACAGATGTGTATTTTATTGCATACTTTACACAGTCTTTCACAGTCCCTCTTCCAAACTCATCCTATTGATTTTGCAGACTTAAGTTTCCAAATCTGTCTTGTTTCTTAATGTTACCAAGAGTTATGTAGTCTGTTATTGTTCTGTCCTGGAGGGTAAATGTGGGGTCCTAATTACAGGCTAGTCAATTTACATTCTGCAATTCACCGCTCCTTTTTTTATTCTAAGTTTAAATCTGGGTTCTATGTAAGCATTTTGTTCAGGTTTGAGTGTCTCTTGTCTGTTACAGATAGACGCTGAACAAGAGGTTCCCTAAGACCTTAAGACTGCCTATAAAATTGAGGTTTCTTGTAAGAACTTCATAAGTTTCTGCTTCATACCTGTTACCTTTTAAGAGTTTCATACTTTCTAGGTCAAGAATACTTAGTACCTTTCCTTAGTACAGTCTGATAAACGTATTGTTTCACTTACATATCAATTATTAAAGTAATCTTGAGTATCCAGGACAAAACAACTTTCTTCTCATACTTGTTTTCAACAGCTCCATTGAGCCCTCTTGAGAAACAAAATTCCTGCTGGATCTCTTCAAAATTTTTTCCATTGGTCTCTCTTTTCCTAAGCCCAGTCTTATAATGTAGTGTTCATAGGTGGTGGTGTTTTGTGGCAGAAGTAAACATTCCAAAAAAACCCCAACCAAAAAGCAGGAATTATTTACCTCTTGATGAGTTACAAGTAAGAAGCTTGTGAGAAAGAAAGGTTTAATTTCTTGCTTGCAGTCCTGTAGTAAGTCCTCAAGAGCAGATCTGTTCTCTTAAAATGTTTTCAGTCCTCAAAAGAATGAAACTTTTGAAAAATATCTTACTTTTCTCTTTGTGAGAAGTTGGTTTGAGTTTGTGTGGTGAGGTTTTGGTAGTGGGGGAGCAGCTGCAGGGGTGGGTCCTGTGAGAAGCTGCTGGAAGCTTCCCCGGCTCCATGTCAGACCCACCTCTGGCCCAGGCCGAGCCCATCAGCGACGGTGGTAGCGCCTCTGGGAGAACAGGTTTGAGAAGGGGAACCTGCAGTGAGTGGGGGGATCGGAATGTGAGAGGAAGGAACCCCTCTGCAGACAGCGAGGTCAGTGCAGAAGGAGGGGAGGAGGAGCGGGGGAGGAGGGGATGCCCCTGCAGCCCGTGGTGAGACGGCAGGCTGTGTCCCCCAGCCCACGGGGGGGAGCGTGGGAGCGGAGGCCCACCTGCAGCTGGGGGAGGACCCCACGCCAAAGCAGGTGGATGTCCCAAAGATGGCCGTGACTCCGTGGGAAAGCCTGCACTGGAGCAGTCTGTGACTGAAGGACTGCAGCCTGGGGAAAGGACCCACGCTGGAGCAGTTCATGAAGAACTGCAGCCTGTGGGAAGGACCCACGTTGGAGAAGTTCATGGAGGACTGTTTCCCATGGGAGGGACCCCACACTGGAGCAGGGGAGGAGTGTGATGAGTCCTCCCCCTGAGGAGGAAAGAGCGGCAGAGACAAGGTGTGATGAACTGACCCCAACCCCCATTCTCCATCCCCCTGCCCTGCCAGGGGGAGGAGTTAGAGAGAAGGGGAATGGAGTTGAGCCGGGAAGGAGGAAGGGGTGGGTGGAAGGTGTTTTAAGATCTGGGTTTTACCTCTCATTATCCTTGTTTTGATTTGATTTGTAGCAAATTAAATTGATTTTGTTTCTTCCCCAAGTTGAGCCTGTTTTTTGCCCATGGCCATAAGTGGTGAGTGATCCCTCCCTGTCCTTGTCTCGACCCATGAGATTTTCTTTATATTTTCTCCTCATCATCCCACTGGGGCTGTGGGGGAGGAGTGAGCAAGCAGCTTCGTGGTGCTTTGTTACTAGCTGGGCTTAAACCACAACAGAAGTCTAGAGGGATCTTGCACTGCTGGTAACCTCTTGAAACAGTGGAACAACTGTATATAAGGAAGAGGTCTATAAAATAACATACACAAAGAAACAAACAAGCCTGATTTCCAAGCAAAATTCAGGGGTTTTCACTATAATGTAAAAAGGTTTAATAGTGAAACATAAACAAATGTTCTGATGCATTTTTGTGTCCCAGCTTGCCAGGATATGCCTAAAAGACATCTCTGCAGCTCTGCTAGGAAGTTAGCTTGTCGCCACCCTGAAGAAAACCACTTTTCCTTCAAGATCCGCATATGAAGATTTGAACCTCAGCCTCAAAAAGACTCCATTGTCCTGCACAAAGGCTTTCTGGCTCAAATATCTTAATTTAATCCATATATTTGACATTCTCTTTACTCTTAATGTTGTTTGATCTGTCAATTGGCTGCTTTCTGTACCTTAGGATGGTGTTCACCAAAAGGGTTTAAACCAGCACTGGAAATCAATGGACTTAGTTTTAATTAACTAAGAAACTATCCGGTAATCTGAGACAGCACTTTCTTCCCCATGTTGTCTAAAGGAAAATGAAGATCATAAGCAAGTGTGATGCTAAAAATCTCTATTCAAGCAGACACCAACAACCTGTAGCAGTATAAATTGATACACAGAGAAAATCAATCAAGCAAATCACTGTTCTTTCAATAATCTGAAGTGAAAAAGCTGTTGTGTGAGAAGACCTGTAGCCTGTTATTTTCTGGCACCAAGCTAGAAATGAGAAATAAACAGAGGTAATCTCAATCTGAAAAGCTGCACATAAGTAAATACAAAGAGGCCTTTCTAATAATGCAGCTTGAAGCCATGCCTTTGCAAAAATGTGTTTCTAATGCAAACAAGAAGAAAGAGTACCCGATATATAGATTTTCTGGTATCTGTAGTTTCTGAATTAGAGGGCAATTATTTCTTCAGTGAAGCGCTTTGAGATTTACTGATGAAATGTTCTGCATAGATGTAGATATTGCGTTGCTGTAGTCACTGACATGACTGTCCAAACCTTTTGCAACCTTTGCTTCTTGCAGCCACCTTCTGTGTAATATGTCAAGATATGTTCAAGACAATTCATGGTCTGAAGCTAAAACATGTAAATATGCACTTAAAGCTCAGAGTGAAATCCAGTGTTGACAGTTTTGTTTATTTGGCATACTGCTGCAACTTTCTGTACAAAGAAGTTTAATGTATTGATAGACCATTCTGGGAAACTGGCCTGGTGTTCTCACAGAAGTGAAGAACCAATCATGAATCATTCATCCTGTTTCTCCTCTCTCCTATACATGCATGGCAACAGCTATGTTCAAAGTATAGTCAAAAAGAAAAAAAATAATCCTAATTCCTACCACAGCAAAATTTTGCATTGCACATTCTACTTGTGAAGAAGCATAAAATGATGTGGTAGATGTTAATCCTAACAGTTAATGCTGAACATCCTGAGGCTCTGCTAATGAAGCAAGAACACATTAGAGAACCTTTTATGTATCAGACATGATTCTTCAGAAATTGGTTCAGGACTAATAGTTGATTGAATAAAAATCACTATATATGTAATTCCAACTAATACACAGGAAATAATTACCTTAGCTTTGGAATTTCTGAATAAAAATCACTTAGCTTTTTTACTAATTTAGAATTTAATATAATCGATATTCCTGGCAAACATATATACAGACAACTAGCCCACATAGGTAAAACTGATGGGGTTTCATCACAGTGTGAAAAACTGTGAAGAGTGTTCTTGGGCAAGTGAGGCTGCTGTGAACATGCTCACAATCTGACATATTTTATGAATTTATCAAAAACTATAGACAGGGAAGCTGTCTGACACAAATATATTTAGCAGAAGTACTTGTCAAGAAAGTGAAGGATAACGTTTAAGTAATTGTCTAATTTAGCAATGTTTTAAGGACTGAAATGGAAGGGCCTTCAACTCCATATAGACATTCTCTTTGTTTAAATATAGTGTTGACATTCACTCAAAAACTAGCCAACCAGCATAAGCAAGTCGATACCAACTTGGCAGCATTTTTGAGTGCTCAGGTAAACAATTGTCTTTTGTTAGTCTTTTCTCTATGAATTCACTAATCCATGCCCTTGGAACAAGTCTATAAGAAAGCTACAATAAAAGCAGATGGAGAAAATGATTAAATTCCTACACAGAAAGGTCAGAATGACAGAGGTACTGATCTTCTCGAACTTCCAGGTTCAGCCATATGCATTTTCCATCTGGCTGCAGTGAGAGTGAATGGGAGATACCAAATGTAATAACGTCATTCACACTGGGAAAAACTGAGTGTTCTCACTGAACTGGTTGAAGCCACAAACTGAATCTGAACCTTATGTATGCAAAGTCTCAGCCCAATGTGGTAATTAATAAGGTCATGGGCTTATGTATTACTGAAATGAAACTAGATACAGTGATACCAACCAGCCCATGAAGTCACATTTGTGCCTTATCTATAAGTATTGCCCTCAGATTGTTTGTTTGTTTGTTTGTTTCTAAATTTGACCTTTTGAAGACTGATGAGTTGCCTATTGAGGAGTGATACGGAGAGTGAGCTGCCACAAATAGGGCCGTGCGGTGAACCAAAAGGCTAGAAAAAGCATAACTGCACTCGGTGTTAGTATGTGTTACTTCACAGCTTCTTCTCAAAGATTTTTCAGAACATAATGAACTTCTGAGACATTTGGTATTAAGTTCCTCCAAAAGGCAACAGATTCAGAAACTTATATTCTAGTTTACAGGCCTACTATGGTCAGTAAAAATTTGTTAAATATTTAGCATGAAAACAAAAGTGCAGTTCAAAATAGATGTTTGTACAGATTCTCTTCCATGGCTTGATTTCTCCTTAAAAGAAGAAGAAAATATCAGTTTGCTAAGGTTTTTCCTATTCTCTAAGATCAGACAAAACAGTTCTAATGCTTTTGCACCACCTTCTTACTTGCCTCTAGAGACAGTCAGTGACTTTTGAAGTTGCTTGTCTGATGTACGAAAATATCAATCTGAAAACTAAACAGACTATTTCTCCTTTTCTGTCAAAGAAGGAAGTGGAATATTATTCAAACCACCCCAGAATATGATGCCCTTTTTCACTCACAAGTAAATCGTTTGCAATATCTCAAAATATCTGTTCCATGTTAGTACGTTTTTGTTGCCAAGTACAAGTGTGAGCACAAAGTTGCCAAACTTCATGATGGTATATACTAATCTCTGATTTATTTTTTAGGCAACAAAGGACTATATGAATCTCTTTATTAAACCTATCTGATACTACACTGATGGCTATGAAAACCCCTGAGTTTGTGGGGATAATTAGTTCTGTAAGGTAAAGCAGGCTCTACAGAACCTTCTGCTCAACCTGTTTTGTAGCATAAATTATGGGTCCTCACTGCTATTTCTTTGCCAACGTAAATAGTGTGGGGCAAAATGAGCAATCCAAGTGCAGGAGGTAGTGATTTTAATAATGTAGAAAAACTGGTTAGAACATCTTCACATGAATCTAGTACTGAGTTACATGGGCTGTTTTGAACATTTGCAGCTCAGGATATCCTTGAGAAAGTAAGTGGAATAGGAGATGTCCTAAAACCATCCTGAGGTTTGGATTTTTTGGTTTGGGTTTTGGGGGCTTTTGGGGGGGAAGGAGGAGCAAAGAAGAAGTTATTCTTAATTATAACTAATGATGAGCAAAACAGTAATCATTTTAATTTCTGATGGACGCAGCTTAACTGGGAGAACTGAGGGGAAAGCACACAGTGCTTCCACAATGTAATTAATTTAGCAACAAACATACAGCTGCATCATTCAGACCATGCAAGCCTTGCTACTCTTAGGGCAAGTCAAAATGACCCAGCAGCAGCTTGGAGAGCAGCTCTGTCAGACCTCACATATGGCATCTGAGTTTGCTTCCCATATTACTACCAGCAGTCAGTTTCCATCATCCACCAAGGAACTCACTGGAAACAAGCAGGTCTCATTTATGGAATCAGTATTGCTGTTGTCTGTGCAGTGTAATTACTGGAAGGAAATAATTTTGAAGGAATTGCTTGAGGTAGGGTTGCATTTTTTTCTTCCTTTTTTAACTTTAGGGCTTTATTCCCCTCCCGTAGCTCCCAAACAAAAGAAATAAGAAACTGGTCTTGTGTTACTTCCGGGATTCTTCTTTGTACATGCCTTTTGTATTCATAGCTTTGGTTTGATTCTGCAGATGGGTAGGGCAGCATCAGGCCATGTTTACTGCCAAGGGCACATGACTGCAGTCTGTCTATAGTGAGGCAACTTTTGGGAGACTAATGCAAAGTAATCGTTCTGTCCATGGCACTGATGGGTCTGGCACAGGCTGCTTGCAGGAGTACTGCGATTATGTGCACAGTAACTGGAATGTAGCACAAAAACCAAGAGTGGAATTATGGCCAACTCTTTCCCTCATCGTTATGCAAATATTTCCCGTGTTAAGAAAACACCAGGTTGCAGTCAAATAGTGTGCATGGAGAAGGTTCTCTTTGCAGTGGCCGGCATGAGCGATGATTAGGGCTATTTCTTCAACAGGCAGCATAAAGAAGATTGCTAAATGAAAGAGTGGTTGCCTTATATAGATGGTAGTGCTGTCACAAATAGCAGCATAACCTGCATGTGCTTGGGAACCAGTATCATGTATTGGTGATGGCAGGAGAATTACAAAATCCAGGTTCCTTTTAACAATGACAAATTTTCACCAGAATCTTTCTTGTTTGCCCAGCTATTGCTTAGTGTGTGAACAAGGCTGTAACAGCAAGCCCAGGGAAGGAAAGAAGAAAATTATCTTAAAACCTGATAATTAGCATGCAGGAAAAAACACTGCAGCCATTTCCTTCATTATGTCCTCCCTGCAATGTCAGTCACTAGGACAATCATTTTAATCTCCTGCTCTTTCTGATGCTATTGCATAGGTGAAAAAACTTTCTCCCTTGTAGCCTGAAAATAAAACAAAGCCTCTTCAGCTTTCTGTAAAGAGACCAGAGGTGAGGGCCTATGCAGGGTATTACTGGACATAAAAAAGCAGATCTACCACTGGGGCAGTATGTCTCTTGTGGTTTTGAGAGGTTTTCTTCCCAGCACTTCTAAATATAACTTCCATGAATGACTCTGGTGGTCACTGGTTCAATTTTTTATTCTTTATCTCATTGTGAAACCAGTTCTTGCAGTAAAGACAAACAGTTTTGACAAACTGGCTTACTTTCTTTTGTAAAGTGTTCCCAAACTTGTGAAGTCTCATAAGCATCAAATATCTGCTCCTTTTATCACATTCCCACTTAAGTATATGCCCTTCTAACAGGCTCTTCCCTCTGAGACATTGCCCTTTCCTGTAAGCCTTTAGCACCTTTGCCTTCTATTCTTCCCCATGAAAAGTGGGAATTAAGAGCCATTAGTACTTAAATTCTAGGTCAGAAAATATTTTGGTATCTAATTTTTTTGCTTTCCAACTCATCAAAAACAGAAATTATTCAGATTTACCAAAATTTGAAATGAAGTTTTTTCTGGGTTTTGTTACATTTAACAAGCTGAAAAATCCATTGCCCATCCCGTTGTTTGTGGCTTTCTTAATAGATCTCAGCTCACTACTTCCTGTAACACATTATTACTGCTTACATGCCATTTCTGCAGGAATAGGGATCAGAAACAGCTTGACACTAACCTCCAAGTTGCCTAATATCTATTCATCTTTGAAGCATTGCACAACTCATGACAATACAGTAAACATCTCCTAACCTACTTCACTGAGATCCCCAGTCTTGTTCTTCTACATTTCATTGTGGGATTCCTGGTAGCAATCTGTGTTGACTGTTGAGAAATGCAAGGTATTTTGGAACACAGACTCTCAAACATACAAGAATCTTATTTAGTTATCTTCAAGGGTGGAAGCCTCCTGAGATGCCTTGCCCTATACTACTTTTCTTGTGCTACCAAGGCCTCTCTTGGTAGGATTCTCTTGAAGATTGTGCCAAACTATTACTCAGGCTGTGCTGTATCTTTCATTTTGCAGCATATTAGAAATCTAAATCAAAGGTTTTAATTGCTTTTATAATATGTGATAGACTGGTCTGAACATTTGGATCTGGGTCAGCTGTGGCTGGAAAAAATATGTGTGATATACACCTGACATTCAGATGGCCATCGTTATGATTCAGCCTAATCAGGACTAGTTAGATCACAGTTATTTAATCTGAGACACCTATTAAACTGTTTTTGGAAAAAGAACAAATAGGGAGGACTGTAAAATGCATTTAAAGGCTTTGCAAAAAAAAGCTTGAGTTCTTCAGCAGTTTGAAAATTTAGAGTATTTTAAGCATTAACCACGAAGTATGTCCACATGGCACAACACAATGCTGTGCAGAGACAAGGGAAAACAGTTAAGCTAGTTGAAAGCAGTACTGTGCATTTTTCAAGAAGCCAGTTGAGGCTTTGGCGTGGAAAAAAGGCACTAGAAATAGTGATTCAAAAGCTGAGGGAATTTTTGAAAACACTGACATAAGCTTTCAAAAAGCATCAAGCTGTACACCTTTATGTCATACTTCTGCACTATCTGAATTTCACCAGTAAGTAATCAAACAAGCATTGTCTCTCACACATTGTTTAGTAACATCCAAATGGTAGTTGCTAGAAATTTCTGTGATTACCAGGAACTGTTCAGTAGATAATATCAGCTATGCCTTACTACAGAGACATCGACAGTACCTGTTGCTTCTCTGTAATCTAACACAGCCTTGGTAGCCATCACATTAATCCGCAGTTATTTCTTCTAGAAGAAAGTGGTCTTTTCAAATAGAACAAAACTTCAGACTGTTAAAAAAAAAAAAAAAAGATGAAAAAGAAAAGATTAACTCTGTGGTTTGCTATTCCAGACTAAAATACAGAAAAATACTTTCAAAGCAGGTGTGTTTATTAGATATTTTTGCAAGTGTGTTTTGTATGTATCTCTGTACTCTGATTTCATCACCTGTTTTCAGCCCACTAAAAGTAAGGTGTGCCAGACTGTCCTTGGATTGAACTCTTGAATCAATGAGAGTTTTGTCATGCTGGGAATAGAAACTTCCAAGGAGCTGGTTAAAACACTACTAGTTTTACTAAATGGCACTCTTTTCTCTGAGATGCCTCCTGAGTATTTCACCGAGCCTGGTGTAACCAGAATTTCCAGCTTGGCTAGGACAGCCCTAGAATATCCCAGCATCCAGCAGATATTTTTTTGCTATTTTTCCATCTTACACAGAGGAAACAGGATACTCCTGCTCTCCCCTTAAGCCATGCCTGGAAATGCATCCATTTGCAGCATGGTAGCAGGAGACAGGGACTCTGGCACAGAGTTGTGATATGATGCAAGTCATACATTTTGCTACGAAACAAGATGAACACAGTGTGTTCTGCACTGCATTAAATGGTTAGTATGATGAGTCCACAAAGCTTATATATTCAGTCAGATAACCTGACCCAGGCCCCACACGGATGACATAACACATGCTCTGTTTTCTTTACACTGGTTTCTTTGGCTGTATATGTATACTAGAAAAATATTTAAATACTTTTCACTACACAACAATAGCTGTAGGTAAAGTACCATCAGCAGGGAACAGAAGTTCCTTCCTAGCTGCTTGAAATAGTGGCTGAATTTTCTCATTGCAAGTATGAACTATCAAACTGCTCTTCTCTTGGCTGATAATGCTAGCAGACATGCTCATCACTAAAATTTGATGACACTTTTGGAAGAAACATTTCTACTAACTCCACTATATTTTAGTACAGCTAACTAAATTCTACTTGTTCAAGATTCCCTTCTCGAATATTGTCCTGGTTTCAGCTGGAATAGTCAATTTTCTTTCTAGTAGCTGCTACAGTGTTATGTTTTGGATTTAGTATGACAATAATGTTGATAACACACTGATGTTTTCAGTTGTTGCTAAGTAGTGTTTATACTAAGTCAAGGATTTTTCAGCTTCCCATGCCCAGACAGGAAGAAGTCTGGAGGGGCACAAGAAGTTGGGAGGGGACACAGCCAGGACAGCTGACACAAACTGGCCAAAAGAATATTCCATACTGTGTGATGTCGTGTCCAGTATATAACCTGGGAGGAGTGGGGCTAGGGCGAATCACCGCTTGGGAACTAACAGGGCATCATTTGGTGAGTGGTGAGCAACTGCACTGTGCATTACTTGTTTTCTATATTTCACTCCTTTTATCATTATTATTGTCATTTTATTATTGTTATTACTATCATTATTAGTTTCTTCCTTTCTGTTCTATTAAACTGTTCTTATCTCAAGGCATGAGCTTTACTCTTTTTTCCCAGTTCTCTCCCCCATCCCACTGGGGGTGGGGGGGAGCGAGCAGCTGCGTGGTGCTTAGTTACCAGCTGGGGTTAAACCATGACAAATATGAACTAGGTACAATTAATAACAAAAGAAAAACATGTCTAGTATCAAGGACAGCTTAAGTTTTAGCTGGATCACAGTAACCCATAAAATTTTTAACATTACAACTATTTGACAGAATGAGATAGATGTCATCAGTTAGACTTCTGTGAAATTACCTAACCATGTAGTTCTTAAACAAATACTTCCTTGACTTACTATTTCTCAAGCTCTTTGCTACTGAGAGGATTGTGAACGTTATGCCCAAACCTACAGGCGCTGAAAAAGAAGACCTTGCATGCCATCTTGTGGACATCACAAGAACAGCAACATTTATTCTGAAAAGATGGCTTTACTAAAAAAGGGGGGGGGGGGGAGAACACAAATATGTATCTCCTTAAGTACGAATTATAACCTGATGCATAATTCATTACTGTCAGGAAGAAACATACTCTGGAAAATATAATTTGGTTTGTTTTGTTTCTTGCTCTTCAGCTGAAATAAAATAACTCTAATGACCATGGGGTCACACCTCAACTGTTAATGGGCTGTCGTTAGTTAAGCAACTATGTAACAACTTTGGGATTTGGACTTAATATCCAAGGCCACTTCCATTACACAGTATCACTGAAAACACATTTTGTAACATTGTTCTCTATATGCCCAGAAACAGCAGAACAGAATATATGCAGTAGTAGCATACTTAGGACATCTTTCTTTTCCACTTTTCTTTCTTACATATATACTACCACAACTCTGTTGCTCAGCTACAGCTACATATATAATGATTCTGTCAGTCAAAGCTACTCAAACTGAAGGAATGAATTTAAATGTTAGCATGAAAAGGATGGTGGGGAATTGGGAAAAGAGAAAAAAGAAGAGGGTAAGTTTGAAGCAGAATCACTTTTAAAAATAATTTTGACCTTCTTATATAAAAGTGTGCATCCACAGCTTCCATGAACCAGTAGCATTCAGTGTTTTATAGTATGACATACAAGTCAGTCTCTCAGGACAGTTCCCATTTTGAAAAGTTATTTACTTGGAATGCAATCAGATATAAGCACAAGTCATAGGTGTTTACACAGCTTTTCCCCAAAAAAAAAAAAAAAAAAAAAAAAAAGGCTAACAGAATTAGAGGTAAGTCCTGAAATATTTTTGTACCTTCTATCAAAATGGTAAAATTAGCACCTGTGTTCTGGAAGAAAAAGGGAGAAAGATTGGAAATTCACTTCAAGGACTTTGGTGTTATTTCTAGTTATAGATATGTGTTTATACACAAATATGCTTATGTGCAGCATAGCAGTGCTGAGTGAGACCCGAGTACTCAAATGGCATATATACCACTGATACAAACGGACTGTCTGCGGGCAGGCTGTCTGCTCCATACTTTAGACAGATTACAGACATTTTTCACACTTAATACTACTCTTTTGAACTCCTGCAAACTCGATTTATTTGAGCTGGATCAGGGCCATGTAAAAGAGAGTGTTAAGCACCTAAAGACATTAAAGGGTTTATCAACACAGCTACAACATGAAGAGCAACTGGAGACAGGAAATGAAGGAAGGGAAATGCTGAATTACCTTTCACTTTCCTTTAAGTATATAGAATGAGCACAGGATGAGCGTTTATGTCTTGATGCTTTTTTTTCCAGAGGAAACCCCTGTACTACCAGGGGTAACGACAGAAAAGAAGATGTGAGCAGGATGGCAAATCAGAGGGTAGTAAAAATGTTCTTTTTTAAGTAAGCAACTATGGTTCGTTGCTATCATCACGTAACAAAAAGATCTGTTCTCAGAGTTTTTCCCAAATACCTGCTGTGCTCTGAAGCATTTGACCTGCTCTGAAAGAGGAGGCAAAACCAGAGCTACCAAGGAAGAAGAGATCGTTGTTTCTGCGTACGGGCGCAGAGTGCAAGACGTAGCTCTTCAGTTAAGACGGCTAAGATGGGCCAACTGCCAGCCACCCTCAGCAGCTGTTGCCGTTGAGCTTTCGTCGCACGAAGGCTGCCGGCCGCGCCAGAGTCAGCTGCTCCCCGAGAGCGCAGCCTGACGAAGCCTGTCGGCCGCGGGGAAGGACACCCCCGTGAGCTTGGCGGCCGGCGACGGCTCGCCCCGAGCCCTGCCGCCTGCCTGCCTGCCTCCCTCCGAGACACCCCCCGGCTCAGCTCCCAAAGCCAACGGCCCCCTTCCCGCCGCGCAGGCTTTCCTCGCCGGGGCGAGCCCCGGCCCGCGGCCTGCCCCGACTCGCCTCCCGCAGCCGGCGGGCGGACGGCGGCCCTCCGGCCGGCCCAAGAGCGCGCGGCCAGCCTGTGACACCGGGGGACGGGGCGGGGGGTATCAACGAGCCCGTTTCAGACCCAGCGCGGGGTGCGGGAGCGCCCCGGGCGGGCCGGACCGGACCGGGTGGGGTG
>NW_010972687.1:3086801-3124538 GCF_000737465.1 Haliaeetus leucocephalus | reverse complement strand
GCCCGCACCGCTCGGGCCGGCTGAGCGCAGACGTGCCGTGCTCCCGCCCCGCCGCGCAGGAGGGGCCGGAGCGCCCGGCCCCGCTGCCGGAGAGAGGAGAGGAAGGTGGGGAAGCCCCTCGGAGGGCGGGCACGGCCGGCGGTGCTGAGGCTCCGCTGCGCTGCCGGCACGGCTCGCTCGCTCGGGGAACAGGCTCGGCTTGTTCCGCGTTAGCGTTTTTCTAGCGTTGTGTTCCTGCACTGCTTAAGAGTCTTGCACCCTCTTTTGTGTCGTTTTTCCTCCACTCTGTTAAGCAGTTTCTTTCAGTCTTGGTTGTTTGTTTTTTGGGTTTTTTTTGTTGTTCGTTTAATCATCTGATGATCGTCACGATGATGTACAGGATGTAGATAAGCGATCACATGCACGGCGTTGTGGTGTGGCAGCTTGGAAAATATCTGTTCACATAAACCTCGGATTAGAACAAGAAAGGGAGTAGGCGTTGGGAATAGCTGTAAGGAAGGAAGTTCGAGGGGAATAATGCAGACTAAAAAACAGAGCAGGTGGACTTGGCCTGCAAAGAAATACGTTTTCCTGTTGCTCATGTCCGCCTCACTTGTCTAAATACAGATAGATGTGTAATTCAAGTGAATTTTGGCCTGCCTTAAACAGACGCTGAAGTCAACAGTCATGTTGCGCCACTCCTAGCAGACAAGGAAACATTGTAATAACAGCCTTGAGGTGCTGGATTTCTGACAACATCCGTTAATAATTTCTCATTTTTCCTCTTGATTGTGTATAAATGGTGTATTGCTATCAGGGAATAAGGGAGGGAAGCTGTTACTGCTTGTGAGCTTTGTGAGCTTTGATAAAAAATTCAGTAACCATAAATTCTTTTAAATCAACTTGATGTCTTGTGTGAAGAGATCTACTCACATGAGAAGTAGAATAGCAATTTTGAAAGGTTTGGTTCAGTCAGAAGGGAATTTATTTTACTGTAAATAAGTAGGTTTTTTTCAAAGAAAATCCCATGAGTCCGCAAATGCCTCTGAAAGGCAAGTTGTAGAAAATTGGCAGGTGACTAAATAACTATTTCATTTATTTCTACATGTTTTAGTTCATAAGTAATTATTTTACTAACAAATAAATAGTTCTGAGATGCTACTTTACAGTCCAGAAGACACCTGATTTTTTTCCTCATCTTTTACCATATTAAAGCTGTGGTAGTTATCCTAAGAATAAAATGCATTCTGACTGCAAATATTACATGTATATTAATTATTACTGCAGAATAAGATGTGTATAATTATAAAATATAGTATGCATAAGAGAAGTGATAACTCTGGTATTACCACAGGGACTGAATTTCATGAAGCTAGTTTGTGTTTTTCACTTTGCCAGATTCCACATTGCATCATTCTCATCATCATCGGTATTATGTTTGTAAATAGTACCTAGGCACAGTCTGGCTTTTAAGTGTTTGAAGATTCTGTTATGTCCTTGACTTACACAAAGTCACTCATACTTTACACTTTCTAAAATTTTTGCAGCTAACTTTTCTGAGCAAGTAGTTGAAAGCTTTCCATCTGATATCTCTACTGGTATATACTATGGATGGGCCTGTGTTGGAAATGGAGATGTGCATAAAATGGTTTTGAGCATAGGATGGAATCCTTTCTATAAGAATATTAAGAAATCAGTGGTAAGAATTTTGCTTTGTGTGGGATTTTTATTACAATAAATGAGCCAGATGTTGAATTTGAATAAGATAAGCGGAATTTGATCCATAAATGATATCTAGAAATTCTGTTTGTTCTTAGAAGTGTATTTGGTATCTATATCATATGTTTGTATTCTGAAAAGAAAATATCCTCAGTAGCCAGAGAGTAGGTAGCTGTAGGTGAATAAAGTTTATTTTCTTCTTTCTGTTCCATCATTACTTAAATACTTCCAAAATAAAAATATAACAGTATTTCTGAAATGTTGGTTGCTTATGGTGCTAATAGCTAACTAAACATAAGCTTGATAAATGCATTGAATTTACTGGTTATGAGAGCCCTAGCATGAGCTGGAACATACTCATCTATTGTTCTCTGCAATTTGTCTACATTTCAAATACACGATGTTGGGGCATCTTAATTTGTAATGATTTTTCTGTTAATTCTTCTCTTAAATAATGGAATCCATATATGAGGTGCTGTGGCTTGATGTACAGAATAAATATTTAAAGGTGCATAATCATAGGATGGAGGAGTTGAGTTAAAATCCTGAGTTGTGACAGCTGTGGTTTTTCTTGCTGTCAGGTGGTGGTGCTTTTCCTGAGTCTTGCAGGGCTCTGCTTTAATTGTTTAAAACACTTTTATTTGGGCACGAACCTCTGGTTCTAAGGTTCTAAGTGTCTGAAGCCTCCATAATGTGCTTGTCTTATGCAAACATATACTTTTAAAAATTTTTGCAGCCAACTTTTCTGTGCAATTAGTCAAAAGCTTTGCATCTGTTATCTCTGCTGGTATATGCTATGGGTGGGCCTGTGTTGGAGAGAGAAATGTGCATAAAATGGTTTTGAGCTTAAGATGGAACCCTGTCTCAGTCTTCACTCCTTGAATTTTTTCATTCAGTTCCCATGTGAGTTGGTTGTAAAAGCTCTCCTTAAGCCAACTATTTCAATGGATGCATCAACTTAATGATGAAACATTAAGCTTTGTTTGTGATTTGCTGCATTGGAAATCTTACCTCGTAGAAGTGGTGAACCATTTCTCCTGAGTAATGGCTGCTTTTTTTTTTTCCCTATCAGAATACTCTTGATTAATTTTTCTTAAATTCCATGCAAGGTACAATTCTCCTTCCTAACATAAGAAAAAGCCCTAGTCTCTTGCATTATACATGCTAAATTAAATGTCCCCTTTATTGGTATGTGTTGGGGAGAATTTGAGTTAGGGATATTAGCTGTACATCCTTACAGTGAGGGAAATAAACTCAAAGTTTATCATAAATGCCAGCTTTTTTTCTCTTCCTTTAGGAAACGCACATTATCCATACCTTCAAAGAAGACTTTTATGGAGAAATTCTTAGTATAGTCATAACTGGATATATTCGACCAGAAAAAAACTTTGATTCCTTAGGTCAGTATTGCAGGTCTCCCTCAAACTAGTGTCTTATTTGTCTTATTCGTGCAAGTACTGTGTCTTCACTGTCTCACTGTCTTTCTTTCCATTATGAGATGTTTTATCTGTTAACCTTTGAAATTTCAGTAAAATGTTTTCATAAGCTAAATGTACAAGTTAGCTTAATTAAAAAAAACCAAAAACATACCCTCACATCTGCTAATGTATCACATTAAAAAATTGTACTGTTGTGTCACTTGTCTGAGGAGTAATTTTATAATCATGGGGCTAGTTGTGAAAGCATCAGTCTAGTCTGTTAATTTATTTTTAAAATGCAGCTCTGTTAGAATTGAAACAGTTCATGAAACTTGATCTTTTGCTAAAATGTCTTTCGGAACAAGGAGAGGATAGCGCTTAGAATGGTGAAAAATCCAACTCTGGCATGTTTAAAAAAAAAAAAGGCATTTTAAAAACAAAGAATTTTGCCTTTCAAACCTCGTGGTAATAATTATATGCTACTTCTGTGATTGTTGTCTGGTATTCTGTGGTACCTGTTATTTTCACTTTCTATTGTGTGTTCAGAATTCAAACCAACTTTTAAATATCTCTATTCTTATCTTTTTCAGTGGCGCTTATTTCAGCAATTCAGGAAGACATTGAAGAAGCAAAAAGGCAGCTAGATTTACCAGAACATCTTAAACTCAAAGAAGATAACTTCTTTCATCAGCCAGAAGGCAAAATAGTGAATAACCACTAAGCAAACCAATGCAGCTTTTTTTTTAATTGCCTTTTGGTTTTTTTTCTCCCCTGTCATGGAGCTTTTATATTTGCACTGCTTTTATAGGTACTTTGTTGTCATATGTCTGTTTAGGTAACTGAGGTTGGAACTAACCATACAAGATGATTTTAGTTTCTTTGTTCTAATTCACCATTAACCTAGTCATGCAAAAGGAGTACTAGGTTGTTCTAGGTCCTTACAGATAAATTGTGTATCCTAAAGTTACCGGTTGCTCAGAGATCCAAGCACATGCAAAACATGACCAAAGTTAATCGTGACTTCTTCTGACACTAAGGTATGGATAGTTCACTTAAGTGAAGAAAGCCTGGTTTTAACATACAGAATTTTATTCCAACCTCATTTCCCAGTTTTTTGTCATTCTTACATTTGCATTTTAGCTAGCAGCTTAGAAAATTTTGCTATTGATTGAGTCAGAAATTTCCTGTGGTGCAAGAAGCCAATGATTAGATAAAAATAGCGAGGTTAATTCTCTATAGTTCTTATTTTTTATATGCTACACAGCTGTCACAGTTGAAGCTGTTAATTGAAATTATTTATTTTAAGTTTATTTGAAATGGAGGAAATCAGTGTTCCTCATTGAGTTACTGGAATCTGAGATATACTTCTTCATAGTTGACTGTACAAATGACAACACATAACCTGTGTAGTTTATTTCTGAGGAATTGTTTCACTGAATTCAGGAAATAAATAACAGTGTGAAAGTTTGTAAATTCGAAAGGTTCAGGCGCAAAAGATGCAGAAACAGTATAACAAGACTTCTGCTCACTGGGCCTTAAGGCAAAAGAGGTAATGAAAGGCAACTTTTCATTTTATGTGCTGCTGGTATTTGTCATAGGAAAATGGGGAGAACCTTGGCGTTATTCACTACACTGTCAATAAAATGGCTGACTTGAAGATTGACATTGTTGTAAGGCATGGAAAAATCTCATCAACTCTCTGCACCCAGTGCAGGTAAGAGCCAAAGTTTTGGCTGACCAAGTAAATCAATACAGAAATTAAAGCCTTTGGGGATTCATGGAATAATGTACCAACACTATAGTGTGTATCAGTTATTTATTACAAGTAACTGCAGCCAGTCCTACTCTGAAATGTAGCGATAGGTAAATGGAGGAGGTATTTTCAGAATTGATAGTGATTTGGAAAACACTTCTTAATGTATGTAATGAAAATACTTACATGTAATGTATGATTCCAAATCTACTCTTTCTCCTCTGATAATTTTTCTCTCCCCTACTCATTAAGTGGAACTAGGTAAGCTGCAGTGACTTTGTCATGTTCATAATCTTTTGACATCAGCTTGTGATGTGGCTGGAACATTTTCTGAGGTTCAGAATGGTTCTGTGGATATGTCTCAACTGTAGTTCTGTATCTGAACTACCATGTACCATTTGGAACACACAATTCCTGTAGTGTCCTTTTATGACTTTAGTCCTTGTCCTATCCTATTTGAATCTTACTTTTCACTCAAGGGTTCAAGAGAGTTTTAACAAGGTAGCTGTTTGGGTCTTTGTGGCAGGTGCTGTCAAGATGTTAGTTCCACTTCATATTGTTTTAACTTTCAGCCAATACCATGGGATATTATTAGGGAAGAGGTCTTGAGCAAATCAAGGACTCATGTTTACTCTGTAGAACTTCAGGAGAAACTTGATTTCATTTAAATGAATTGTTCACCAGTGCTGTTGATAGCAGAGACAGACAGAATACAGAATTGGTGGGGAGGCAATGGCAGTTACCAGCAGTTAAATATACTTTCTTTCAAAGGAGAACAAAATAATTTAGTGGGTGTTTACTATATAACGTGTTGGAAACTGTATTTCCAAAAAGTCTGTAAAAGAATTTTCCTGCAAGAGAGACAGTTTGGTATTCTACATTTTTAAATGGAGGGATGAAGGGAGAATTTTTTTTTTTTCCAAAGATTTGAGGCATTCTTGAGATTGTAATAATGTCAAAATCTTGTATTTTATTACTTTTTTCTTTAAGAATAAACAAAACCCACACTAGTCAACTGAATATATTGTCAAGCATATATTCAAGGAATAGATTGTTGTTCATCATGGTACTGTAGCTAAACACACATAGCCTTCTTTAAAATTGTTTTTTCGCCAGTAATTTCATGTGTCTGTTGTGGAAGCCATGGTGCCTTAAGCTGGTTGTCTGAACAATACTTTTCTGTATCTGCTAGTAAATGCTACTATCAAAAATTCAATTCACTGTTTGGTTATAGAACCACTGGGCTATCAATAGCTAACAGTGGCAAAGGGAAAACTTGAAAAACTATTAGCTCACTCTCAAATCTTAGCTGAGGTGTGATGTATGGATACACTAAACTAATAAACTGCTCTTCATGTGTTTGTCTTCAAATTAGAGAAAATGTTAACTACATTCGTTTGGCTGAGTGTACCTGTCCACTTTATTTAAGAGAAAATGTTATATATCAATTGTTTAAGCTCAATACATAATTCCTAGCACAGTATAAACTTTATGAAGGGTTATATTTTTGTATTATGTACAAATAACTGTATTTATTTCAGTTGATGTTGCTGCACTGTACCATTAATAAAGGAACTGTAATTGACAACGTTATCCTTGTCGCAGGTTTCCTTTCCTTTGCCATGCTTAGCAAAGTTAATTGTCTCATTCTTATGCAAAGCTTTGTGGCATTGACTGCCTAAAAAGCTAGACTGACAGGAAAGAGTAGTGACATGTTGCTCAACCTTCCTAGGAGAGTCAAACCTGTAACTTAAAACACATTATTGTGGCTCTGGCCTCTTTTGGGGAAAAAGTTCCTCTTGTACTTTCACTCTTGGCAACTGCTTATATGTAGACCCTTATATAACCTCTGCCTAGCATCACTGAAGTTGTATCGAGAAAGAATGTACCATACCAGTGTAGGCTGGTATCTGTCAGGAATCATGCTTTTAACAACACGGTCCCCAGACTAGAGGTATGGTTTTAAGAGAAATCCTCAAGAACCTATGCTGTTCAGGACTTTTCTTTAATGCTCAGCACCATAATTTCCATGCATCTAATTTTCTACTAGTTTTCTCCTGGAATTAAACCAAAAAATATCAGAATGCCTTCAGATGTCTTTTGTAATGAATATGCTTTATATAGAGGTATAACCTTTTTTCCATACATGCTTATATTTTCTGAAGGGAGAAGACAGCTGTAAAAAAAAAAACAAACCAACCAAAAAACCAAAACCAAACCTAATAAGCAGAAGGCCGCACTTGCTAGTGTGATGATTGGAAAGCTTATGTTATCTACTCTTCCAGAAGAACATTATGGTAGAATTGTGGCCTCTTCTGGTTTTTAAATGGGCTGGAGCTTTAAAAACATTACTAACAATGGCAGTTATTAGATAATTAAATGCATAACTGAAGGTAATGATCTTTTTCTTGATCTATAATGGCTGGGAATGAATTTTGGCTTTTTTCGTTTGTGACTCAGAATAGCCAAGGGCTTAGTATCTTTTACATGTTCTTAAATTTGCAGTTGGATTGCTTCCAAGGTGCTAAGATTTGCAAGTGAAAGAGGAAGGCACAATTCAATGCAGTCAATGAATACAGTAAGATTTGTATTCAGCGTTTTTGTTTCCTAATGAAGGGACTCTAGGTGAGGGAATAAGTTTTTTCCATAAGGACCAGGATAAAAAAAATGGAATGAAAGAAAAAAGGTATTAAAGATGATGTTGAATGACAAGAGAAGAAAGGATACAGCAAAATTTTGCTGGTGATTTTGGTCATGGCACATGCAGTGAGCAAGGATGGAGGAACTCAAGAAAAAAAACTGAGGAAGAAGAGTTTTAACAAAATGGTTGTTGGAGAAGTGTAGAACCTCAAATCTTCATGAAAAAGGCAAGTCCTTATCTAGATGCTGAATAGGTAATACAAATGAGGAACAATAAAAGAACATTATTTTCCCTTTTTAATACTCAATTGAATGTGTAATATAAATCTGCAAAGTCATGCACAGAAAAAATAAGTACGTCCGTTTTGTTGGTCTGCGTCCTGCTTAAACCTATTCTGAAAAGGGACAGTGGAAAAAAGTTGTAATTGCTACCTACTTTACAATGTCATTGTTGTGGTTTAACCCCAGCCGGCAACCAGGCACCACACAGCTGCTCACTCACTCCTTCCTGCTCCCAGTGGGATGGGGAGGAGAGTTATAAAAAAGAAGTAATACCTGTGGGTTGAGATAAGAACAGTTTAATAACTAAAGTAAAATAAAATATTATAATAACAATAATAATAATAATAGTAATGAAAAGGAATATAACAAAAAAAAAAAAAGAAATAGAACCCAAGAAAAGACAAGCGATGCACAATGCAGTTGCTTACCACCCACTGACCAAAGCCCAAGTAGCGATCCGCCCCTCCTAGCCATCTCCCCCCACTTTATATACTGAACGTAATGTTCTATGGTATGGAATATCCCTTTGGCTAGTTTGGGTCAGGTCTCCTGGCTGTGCTCCCTCCCAGCTTTTTGTGCACCTGCTTTCTGGCAGAGCTTGGGAAATGGAAAATTCCTTAACTTAGGATGAGTGATCCCTAGCAACAACTAAAACATCAGGGAGTTGTCAACATTATTCTTGTGCTAAATCCCAAACACAGCACTGTATCAGCTACTAAGAAGAACTAAATTCCAAACAGAGCACTGTACCAGCTACTAAGAAGAACACTATGACTGTCCCAGCCAAAACCATGACAGTTATATACTTTCCTAGGGAAATATCTTCCGCTGTGTTCACAAATAGTGAAGTCTTGGGAGATTTGTTAAATTCAGTTTTTAGATGTGTATTAGGCAACTCTCTAAATATTCCTTAGCAGTAGAAAGCAACCAATAAAAGTAGGAACGTGTTACTTACTTGGAAAGAGAGCAGAAGTTACATGTGCTTATGATGTCTACCATTAATTTTGGATCTTAATATCTATAAATTTATCTAGTTCATTGCAAATGTATATGTCCAATCAGAATCTTCTGTCATCTCCTGTTTGATTGCAGAAGTAATATCTTATGTATCTATCTGTATGTTCTTGGAAAGGTAATATTGCTATTAAGATATTTTGTATTCAATTGATTCAGCACTTGAAATGAACTTTTAAGCTCTAATTCCTAATCCTAGCATATTCGGTATTGCCATATACCTACTAAACGGAAAAAAATGAGTCAGAGTGGAAAAAACATCCTTCTGAACCCCCAGGACATCTGTCTGTTCCTCATCAGGTTGCATGTTTGGTTATTCCTTAAAATTCAGACTTGAAACCATACTTGGGTTTATTTAGGTTGAGGGTAGATGAAAAATCTATGGTTAACACAGCTCTATTCTGCTGAACGAATGTACCTTTCCCTCCTTTCCTTCCCCATATATAAAATGCAAATACCTATTTCTCTAGAAATACCTGTCACTTGTCATGAGAAAACCAAATGTCTCAAAATCCATATGAAATGCTTCTATGGTAATTTATGTAAATTCCAGCCTGACTCCTTAGCCAGAAGTCATGTGATGGTCATACAACACCCCAAGGCAATGGTATGGTGTAGTGCAAAAATGTAGTCTGATTTAGGGACTCGCCTGTGGGGGAAGGAGAGCTGGGCCTCGAGGCACTTGGACTATAACTCCTACAATGTACTTTCATTCACTTCCTCTCTAGCAAAACTTCAGAATAGAGTCATGGAAGAGGAAAATTTTCCCTATATAAGTACACTCAATTGGAAAGAGAAAGGATGAAGAGCACTGGTAGCCTACACTTCCCTTTGAAATCAGATCACTGGATTACATGAGAGGTGAGTGGGTGGTAAAACTGTGCGGGAGATGTGAATTTACAAGATCATTTTGAAAGAGCATTATTAGTGAGAAAATAATGAGAGATAATTGCCTAGGAGAAAAAAAGTACAACTAGGTAAAGAAGAGCTTAGGGCTTGGGAAACTCCATGGATAAATTAAAATAGCAAAGAAAGGGTTACAGGGTGGGGAAAGAAGAAAACAGAAAAAGTCCCTGAGATGAAGAAAAGCTTGTGAAGTGTTTTTGGTTTTTAAAATGCATTTGTTTCATTCAGGATGTCTTTCTCAATATTGTGGCTGGAGAAGGCAGGAGGATAGAGAGAAGAAGCATTGGTTCTGTGGGATCGGGATTTGTGGATTTGAGCAGCTGTGGATTTGAATTTCTCTAGGGTTTTTTTCAGGACAGTGTAAAAGGCACAGACACAATAAGTCCATAAAATAGAAAGCAGTATTTCAGATCCTTTTGTGCTCTGTTGTGTGTGCATTTATTATGGGTTTCCTTGGTTGTACTGTTTTCTGTGAACTTTCTCCAGATGTGTCAGTGGCTAATGAACAATTCTCTGAGTCAGTAGCTCTTGGACAAATGGCCTTTTATAAAGTTTATGACTCTTCTTGGTCTCCCTGTGCACTCTCAGTGGGCAGTTCTAATTGAAAACACTATAAAATTGATATGGCTCTGTAGGTCTCTGGGCATCCTTGACCACTATTTTTAAAATGCCACTTAAAAAAAAAAGTCTTCCTCACAATTCGCTTCCTCATACTGTGTCCGTCTAATGTTATCCATTAGTTAGTTGTTGCTCTCTCAAGAAGATCTCTTCAAGGCAATTATCTGCCATCTTGTAAAACATGGACATTTTCACCCTACCCATACATCATAAAATCATGCAGTCTTCCTTCTGCCTGTTAGGAGCAAGCTTCTAATTCGAGCTGTCATTTGAATGCTGCTAAAAGCACTGCTTTTCTGGGGGGAAAGAAGATACCAGTACTGCTTGTCTCCTGCAGCTGATAAATTCAAAACTTTGTTGAAATGTTATGCCCAAACCAAAGGAAAGAACCTCTGAAAAGCACTGGCATTTGAGAAGAATTCAGAGCTCTTAATTTTTTTGAATGCTGTCCTGGGCTCGGCTGGGGTAGAGCTGATTTTCACAGGAAGCTGGGAGGGGGCACAGCCCGGAGAGGTTATTATTGTAACTTGTCTCCTTGTGTTGTCCCAGTAAACTGTCCTTATCTCAACCCCCTCGGTTCTAACTTTTTTTTTTTTTTTATTCCTTTCTGATTCTCCTCCCCATCCCACTGGCTTGGGGGGAGTTACCGAGTGGCTGCATGGTGCTTTGTTACCAGCTGGGCCTAAACCATGACAGTTGTGTGCTTGGAAATGTAGTTTTGTTCCAGTCTTACTTGCACTAATGTAGACCACATTATTTTAAGAAACAGGTGTGGGTTTTTTTAATAAATGCTTATTTGGTTTTTTTGAGGGTTTTTTTTGTTTGGTTTGGTGGGTGGGGAGTGTTTAATCATCCAGGGTTACTATATATACAAAAGTTTTTGTAAAATAATGATGATGTTAGTCTGAGAGCCCATAAACAAAATGCTTGCAACATCCCTTTCTTGTAGGGATTTAAGGCTGCACAACCATTAACAATACTAAAGCATAGTATTAATCCAAACAAGTGTAGGAGAGCATGATATCACAAACAGTCTTTTTCAGAATCACATTTTGAATTTATTTTTCATTCTTTTTGTTTCTTTCTTTGTTTTTCCTGGAGAACTCCTCCAGATAAGAACTTGAGTTGAAGTGACAGATCAGATGTGCCTTTCCAAAGTACCTTGTTATTATATTGCTTTTCATAAATATAGGTCCTTATTTTGTCCCTTTTAGTCTGTCACATGATTTTGAATTTCTCTTTCTTACTGAAAGTGCAGTGATTAAAAGATTAAAATGCAGAGTGGAGTCCACAGAACTCCTTCAAAGTTATATACAGAAGAATTCTGAGGTCTTCAGGAGTATCTAACACACACAGAAAAAATCCGTTAAGGAATTACACCATAAAAATTAGCATTTTTCACATTTAATTCCTTTGTAAAGCTGAAGCTAAATCTAAGTGATTAACAGTTCTAGAGCTGTTTATTCCTGGAAATGTAAAGGAGCCATTCCAAGGCTCAGTCTACTCTTTTAGCCACCTGGCCATACTGACAACAAATAACAGCACTTTCATGGTGGTTTCATGCAAAGAATTTGTTCTTTCACAGCAAGGGGCCATAAAGAACATCCTTTTCTGTAGTATGATATATTGTATTTCTGTAATGCTAAAAAAATCACTTTGTTGTTTCCCTGCAAGTTAAATTACCCACTGAGTGCTATGTATTCCCTTTGCCATAGTTTGAAAGTGCTGAGCCATTTAAAAGATAAAAGGAAAAATTCTGTTGTAAATGCTCTCTGCTTATTTCAGGTCCCTGTAGCCCAAGAAGGTAGTTAAAAAGGCAAAAGAAGTCATTTTTGCCAGTGTACTTATAGACTGTATTTCACTCTGCAATAAATCCAAAATCTGCGTGTGTGATGAAACATTATTTAACAACCACTGGAATTAAGATTAATTGGAGGCTGATGACATATAAAATATTTCAGATGTTTTTAATACAAGTGAATACAGTGGAGGTACTTGGAAGACAGTCACAACCATAAATCTTTAAGATCATGTCATAGATGCAGTATCCCTGGGAAATATTCTACAAGATTATGAGGAAAAACATGTTGGCTTTGAGGAACACAGGTGCACCAGATGGTATCAACAAAGAAATTCTAGGTAAAATACCTATTGTATTATGAATTGCTTTGCAACTATAATTCCATAGTAGTAAACTACTGGCATGCCATCCCAGTGACATTCACCATGTAGACAAACACACTCATCTTGTTTATCTCTGCATGTTTTGGTAGTGATGGGCATGGTTCTTGATAAGTGTGTGTGTGCACAGTTTCAATAGATGTTTGCAGTAGTTTACAATGCATGCACATACGTACTGGGAAAGGACTTGTTCTCTGCACAATGGATGGAAATGTAATCTCTTAAGGAGCATACATCTAGAGTGCTGCTTAAAAGCCTACCAAGTATTTATGTAAAGCCTTAGAAAAACAGTATGTTTTTAGAAACCATGCCCCTCTCATGATATGTATTGCCTAAAATCTTGAGCTCAGCCTGCTAGGAAATAACTAAATATACTGCAGTAATTTTGTAAGAAAGTAATTAGTAAGAGTTCTCTAAATTAATAACTTCCATCCTACTGAAGCTCATCTTCCTCATTGTCCTCAAGAGTCCATTTTTAAATTTACGATGAACTGTTGCCATCCTGTCCCATATATGCCATATCATCATCTTCATCTCCATTCTCAACCTCTGTACTCAATCACTTGATCTTCCTGATAGTTTGTGTTCTTGCAGTAGTTGCTCACGTGGGAAGGAAAGGCTTTGAATGGATTCATCAGCTTCTCTTACCCACCTTCATTAACAGCTGTGGCTTTGGCTTGCTGTGTTCTTCAGATACATGTAATGGTTCCAACAAAAAGGAGAAGCAAAATCAACTGGTAATAAAGTAAGTGGTTTAGGTTTTGCTCTCAGGTGGTAGAGTGGATCATAATACACAGTCGTCTGATAACAGCGATTAAAAAAAAGAAATTATGTGAGGTCAGGTAGGAGGGATTCTTTGTTTTAAATGACCTGGTAGAACATTTAGGTCAGCATACCATTTTTAATGTGTTGGAGTTACTGCCTTACCCTTCTAATATCATGGTTGTGCTCTTGCAGCTGTGATGGTATAAGGATAAAGGTAGGACAGCTATGTTTCTTTATTAAATTAGGAATAGTCAGAAAGAAGAAGAAAAGCTAACAGGTACACAAGCACAACCTACCTCCTAACCTGAGGCTAGAAACACAAAGCCCTCAGAAATGTTTACATTTTTAACTCTCTGGCATCTAGAGGAATTTGAAGACTGGTCGTGTAGTCTGAGCCTGTTTTTCCTGGTTTTTATTGGTTTAATAAACACATATCTTCACTCTGCAAATCTCTGTGTAAGATGCTGCAGCTATTTCAAAATCAATGAGGTGACTTTGACATGATGATACAGATTGCTATCCACTGAAATAAGTACTTCCCGGTCCACTGTTTTATGAAAAGCATGGACATTTGAAACAATATTTGTAAGTGAGAGAAGGTAGCACATCCCATAGCAGTTGCTGTCATTTGGGTAAAGCCCTGCCTATTCTGGTGATAGAGCAGTAGTGATACACTGTGTGCCTGCAGCTCAGCAGCAAGCTTTTGCTGTTTTCTGCTTTTAATTTTTAAGTGTCAGCCCGGTTAGTCATAAAGCCCTTAAATGCCAGTATTGGTCTTCAACATGGTTCTACCTTGGGTTTTTTTGCTGCACTCAGAGCAATCTCGGCTGTCTGCCAGGTCAGAGTTACCACAGCGGGGTGGGCAGCAGCCTTCTTCAGTGTACAGTGGCATGTTAGCTGGACACAAGAGAACAAAAATAAGAACATTTAAAGATAAGCCATCTTGAACTCAGACAGGAGCATTCTGCACTGTTCATATTGCGTTCAGAATTTAATCGTTCAGCATAAAAATCACAGGAGAAAATGCCTACAAATAGGTACCTCTTGTTCTGGTGTTTCTTGGGCTTTGTGTTCACCTACAAAACAGTCTGAGTTGCACATTCCACGCGATAAACTGCAGCTCCATACACAAGATATGCTCCCAAATGCTCCCTTCCCTAGAAAAGCAAATAAAACAATATCACTACAGAAAAAAATGTCATCTAACTTCCCTTCAAAAATACACTGAGCACCTCAGCCACAGCAGAGGGCTGTTTGTCATCACAAAAAATCAGCAGTGAGGAGTCCAGCAGGAGCAAGTCAGTATTAAAAAAAAAACCTGAGCCTGGTTTTGAAACTTTATGTGCCCACAAAGTGTATTTCTTAGGTGTTCTGAAATTAGTGAAAAGCTGATTATGAACTGCAAGGATTGTGTTGGGCTTTTACCTTTTTTTTTTTCTAAGTAAGTGGTGCAACTGTGTTGCCACCTGCTTTAGCTATTTGTGCCATGTCTGCACATGTATGTTCAGAGGCATTCAGGAGGATCAATTAGCTCAGTGCACTTAAGTAAAATTGTGGGAAACCTTGGCCAAATGTCATTTGCAAGGGCAAAAGGTGTTGGACCTAGCAAACCCCTTTCAAACCACAACGAATTAACTTACATTTATGTTTGAATAACTACATAAATCCTTCAGGTGTGTAGGAAAAGTTGTGCTTAACCGGGTGCAAATAGAGCATTGTATGTGCTTTGTGTATGTCATCGTATGTGCTTTGTGTTCTTAAGGATATTTTTGAAGACATGCGCTGCATATGGTTCTTCTGTGAAATATTGAAGTCAATGCTTTGTCCCACATAATGTTAAAACGTGTCTGTCCAGTTCCCTGCAACTGGACATTTTCTGTCTGAAAAGAAGAAAATGGGTATGCTAGTACTTCACATTAGCAGCAGTTAAACAGATGGAGTTAGCAACCTTCTATGACCCAGTTAATTTACTATGTGATTTTTCTGATTGATGCAGGATTCATCTTCCTGCTCCTGAGAAAGAAGAGACACTGCACCACTTCTTGACTCCTACATCAACATGCAGATACATTTCAGAACACCTACAGGTTTGCAATTTAGAGGCACTGGTTTGTATTTCATCTTAGTATTTCTGTAATTATGACAGAAAAATCAGTCCTATTGTATTAATCCCAAATAGAATAAAAATCATTGGAAACAGTCTGCAAATTAAAATTACAATCTCTTTTTGTCCCAAATCTATGCCAAAATATTGCTGTCATTTATTATAATGTCCTTGTACACTTGCATTTTAATAGTTCCTGGCTTCTTTCTAGTTATTTCCACAATTTTAAGCATGTTAAGTCACAGCTAGTGATCTGCACTATCCAATATATCCGCTGCCCAAAAGAGTTTTCATATGTTACAATACGATACAGCCTGAGCCTGGTGTAGTAGAGTGGCACCTGCTAGCTATCATCTATGCTGTGGAGAGAGAATAAGATGTTGTTTCCAAGGGGAATAATGCTGCTCGGTTCAGAATTCGATACAGTATAATTTAGGTAAAAGAAACTGAATATAAAAATGTGTCACAGAACAAAACAGTCTCTCAAAGTTAGCGCTGAAAAAATGCTTGACTATGTTCAAAGCAACAGACATCACAGTATTTTTGTCTGGTTGTTTTTTTCACCTTGAGGATATGTTTTGTGGCCTTTTTTTTTGCTAGTTGTTGATCTTCTACTATTTTCACAGGATTGTAACCATGTGGGACTTTTTTACATCTGGGATGAAAGGACAAAAAGTTTGGTTTTGACTGCCTTACAAGGTTTTTTGTTTATTTCACCTCATGAAGAGCCATTTCCTACTGTTTTTTTCAAAGCTGTTTTTAAAATTAACCTCCTTCAATTTTTTAAATTCATGAAGTTTGACAAATTCATTATTAATATTCAATACCACACTTTTAAATTTAAAAGCTGTTGTAATAAAGGCAAATATAAATCTTGTCCAGGGATTTACTAGACCACTGTTCTGAACTGCTCATTTGAAATGAGAAACAGTCCAGAACTGTGTCTTAGTGAATCATGTGCTCATTGCAAATGAGGAGAATAATTCATCTTAATATTGTAAATTTCTGCATAGTGCTCCAAAACCAAATCCAGCTCTGTAATCCCAACAGGTTACAAGGAGGAAGAGCTGGGACATATGTGAATTTAGGGAACTTAGTGTAGGAAGGTATTCACATGGAGATGTTGTACTAGCCAGCCACAGAATACTATTACCCAGCATCTAAGAGGTCAAACTTCCTGAGGAAGGAAGGGAAGTAAAATAAAATTTGGGAACAAGTTGTGTAAAATAGCTATGCTTGATGCTATCATCTAACCATTTCTCTCCAACAGGACAGCTCTGATATGTGTCAAGTGGAACTTTTATACCTGCAGAAAACTAAGACCTTGGTTATGCTTGGCACAGAATTTATTCAACAAGTTACTCAGCTCCTAAATGTCAAGGAAATTTGTACATTTTACCTCACGCACAGGAAGGCTGCCAGGAAGGTTGTGGGTCTCGGCATTCAATTCTATATTTTGATCCAAGCAGTCATAGCAACAGGAAAATAGATGTCTGATGAAAGAGCAATTACGAGACAGTAGGCTATTCATTTTGCTGAAAATAAAAAAATAGAATAAAACCAGAGTTGGGTGCAAATTGAGCTTGGCACTTCAGTTAGCATATCCAGCGGTTTCAAATAAATATGATTTTTATAAGCTGGTGGATTGGCTGACAGTATCCATTAACTCCATGCAGCAAATCATTACACTTTGTTGTTATTGCAAAGTAGTTTAAAATGTTGACTTTTCAAATGAAAGACAGGAAAAGAAATGTTTAAATAAAAGGAGGAGGGAGAACTGTAGACGTGCTGAGCCTCTTCCCACTAGAAGAAGTGGTGGACATTTTATTAAGAAGCCATGCACTGAGTAGAAAAGTGGGTATGTCTGTGACATGGCACAGGGACAGAAGGAAGAAGAATAAAAATTGTTGTTGTTGCTGTTGCTGTTATTATTATTATTATTATCATTAATAACTGCAAATCTAAATGAGCTAGCTGTGCCACGGCTATCTCAGTGGTGGATGCTAGGTCCATATGGCTAGGACACAGTCTGTAACAATGTGAGTCACTTCCACATCTGACCCTACCTGCAGCTCAGAATGTCCTAAAAGTTCTGTGCTAAAATAAAAATCAAAATCTTTCCGTTTTGTGTAAGAACAGCTGACAATGATCCAGGGACAGCACAGTTGATTAAAACCTGGCAGTCTAACAGTAGGGCACTGGGCAACAACATGGTTAGTCATTTTTTACCAGGCCTAATTGTGAACATTTGTTGCAGATGGTATTGAAAGCCTCTAGTGTTGCAATGCACGTTGGCAAGTGGCAAAAGATTAATCAGGAGCAGATGTAGTAGGAGATAAGGAGAGTTTTCCCCGTAATCACCATTCTGGCTACAGCACATCTGCCCTGAACAGAGGTCCCAGAATGTTTGCAGGGCCCAGGTACAGGCCACAGGGTCCTTCATATAATGCACGTAACAGAAAAAAGCTGCATGCTGTCAGGGTGAATGTGGGACATGAAAGCCCAGGCTGAAGCACTAAGCCTCTGTGGATGCCAGCACATGTGCAAAGCATTAGCTGCTGCAGCCCGTACTGCACAGCCCAACAGGTAACTGAGGGTCTGAAAGGAGGAGCAATCAATGGCAAACAAGTTTCAGAGGGGTAAAGCTCTCTTTGTCTGTAAGCTATATGAAACATTCAATATTTTTATTTGATATGCTTCATTCTACTTTTGGTCTTTGTTTAAAGAAATAAAGTGAGGCAGACATCCACTGTTGAAAAGACTTTTTATAGCCTGATGTAGGACCATTGTCCTCCCTCAGCTGATTACCCAGCTTTTTATTTTCTCACCAACTCCACTTTCTCCTGCTACCCACAGCTAATTGTGGTGCTGGTGTGAGCTATAAGGCCAAGCAGACCGGGTGTTTGCCTCTCCTAGTGAGGTCAGAGGCGGGAGAAGAACGGATTGGAACAGTTACAGCTTGAAGTCACTTTTGGTGAGCAATAGAGCACCCAGGAGCTAGCCTGGCACTGCCGTGGGGTCACCCAATAGTGGAGTCACCTCCAAGAAATACTGGAGCAAAAAGAGCTGTAAGATGGTAGCTCAAGGGGGGAGGTGTGGTGGGGAGGAAGGAAAGGCAGTGAGTCAGGTCCCTGAGATTGGAAACAGTCATCTGAGTCATTGGATCTAGGTGCCGCTTATTTGCCTGGCCATTGGTGAGGATGTCTGGTTGAAGAGCTAGTGGCAAGCTGCCCTGAGACATGGAAATCGGGATCTCTGGAAAGGGCTAGGGCTAGGGAAAGCGTCCAGCATGAAGAATACCAACCTCCCCACTGCCCCCTTAATTTAGCCCGAGGGAATTTCGAATTAAACACGACTCCCTGGTCTGTCCAGTCTGGGTCGTGACAGGGGGACTGCCCCCCCGTCCCCTCCCCTCTGGGGGCGGCAGGGAGAGCCCCCACCCCAGCCCTCCATGTCGGGCAGGGAGCAGGGGCAGGGGGCAGGACCTGGTGCCAGGCTCAGGGCTGGGGCTCTTTGCAATGGGGTTCGTGCTGCTGAGGAGGCAGGTGTCAGATCCATTGAGCATTTAGGGTGAAAGGAGATTTCTTGAAGAAAGTCTTGACTAGCCTCTGTACTTTGCTTTATTTATGTATTATTTATAGATTGAGGTAAAGATTAGTGGTAGCATAGTTCAGGGAGTGAAGAACTAGAATTGCAAAGACTTTTTTAAATGTCTTTTTTATTTTCCTGCAAGTTTCATCTTCTTGGGGAGAATGAACGTTTTGTTCTGCTTTCCTTAGCCCTTTTCAGTGAAGGGATGTGGATATCTTGCAGAGCTTTCTGCAATGGCAAGATCCTATGAGTTTAGATCCTTTCTTTCTCTCACTGACATATCATCTATACTGGCTTTTTTCCCTGCTGAAAATCCATTTTCTACAGGTTGGGTTACAATACTCCAAGCAGCCTAGTCTGTCTAAATGTCCCTGGGGTTAGGGGGCAGTCCAAGGCTCTCTCAAGCCTCTAGATGTACCTAACCATACTAGCACACAAGCATATTTAGCCTGCTTATACAAGTAACCCTCAAAGTAATATGCTGGTGAACTTTGCTCACTCTTGTGAGATGCAGAAGTTCACTGTCACTAGATTTTGAGAGACTATTCCCTTGCTTCATATTTTTCATGACTCTATTATTGAACAAATCCTTACAGAGTATCCTTCTTGGTGTCATCTGTAAGGATATAAGAAATACTCTGGGAAAGCTAGATGTTTGGTCTTAATTTTACTGAATTGAGCAGTTTCAAGTTTTACATTCTCCGATCCCAACTGCCCTGTAAATCTTAAGATTTTTCCCCTTTTAGAAACTAGTCATTTGGCACACTCTGAAAAAGTGTTGAATAATTGATGGTATATTGGACAGGCATATAGTTTAATCAATGTTTTTCACTTCACCTCTAAAACCTTGGCTGGAGTAAACACCCCCCTGCTTCTGATGTCTGCCTGCAGTTGGACATCCCCCGTTCTGTTGTCAGTTGCTTCTAAAAACTTCAGAAATTGTCAAGGCTGAATTCTGATTTTCCCATTGAAACTGTCTATGGACTATATATGCAATATATACAAATTCTCATTTCTCTTCTTTGCATCCAGCTACCTTACCCTGGCTAATGTTTTGTTTCACTTCTGGGTAGTTTTAAGTGCTGTAATTTAAGACCAGTTATACGTGTCAAGAAAGAAACCAAAAATATTACTGAAGTATGTGTTGAAAGGGACCTTGATCTTGATGAGAGAATTGTTGTAATATAAAAAATAAACAGCAATAAGATAAGGTTAAACTGAGAAGAGGTTAACTACTGCTGAAGAATACAGTTTCAAAAACATTTAAAGCCTTGCAAGTAAAAATAAAGATCTTTTTTAAAGTTAAGTACTTCTCCCATCTCCATTTAAACTTTGCTCCTTCAGCAGCATTTGTTGCTTTCTCTAGCATTTGCCAGTCACCCCCAGAGGGGAACGTACACAAGCAATTGTGCTTCTGGTATTTGACATGAGTGACAGCCTTTACCTTTACAGTAAGATATTAATGCTTAAATGTCCCAACCTGAGTACTCCTATTGCCTGCAGAAGGTGTGGAATTAGACTTTCCTTTATTTAAAAGAAAAATCAACTTCTTTTGCATGTCAAAAAGTTCCCAGAATGGACAGGTGTGCTGCAGAAGATTTTCCTACAGAAACCTGTGAAGGGTATTTCCAGTAAAGTAACCAGAGAACAACAGCCTTGTGAAGTTGCCAGGAAAATCGCTCACAAAAAGGCAAAATGTTTATCCTTGGCCTTTGAACCAATGCTAAATGAAAACAGCAAATGACTGAGGTTAGCCATGGAAGGATCTTCAACTTGTCAGTTAAAACTTTACTCAGGATAGCATGACAAGTTATGTTGCGTAATGCTGCAGGAGAATTAATTAATTAATGACAAAGTTGCTTGCCTTCATGGGAAGATTGCCAAGCTGGAGGCCTCATCCCTCTGTTCTGGCCTATCATTGTTCCTTGTATCAGATCAAGTCTCAAATAAGAACAAATAAGTTCATGGCTTGCTGTTGAACTGCTTTGTTGTATTTCTTTCTGCCCCAATGTCTACCATGCTGTATTTGAGGATTCAGTCTGTAGCTCTTCTGATTGCAAATGAAACATGTAAATATAAAAGTCACATGTGTATGATGTTGTGTGATTCTGAAGCAATTATGAAACCATGGATCAGAGGCATTCATCATATTCTAAAAATGAGGCATTGACTCTGGAAAAAAAAAATCTATTTTATTATTTCCCTGTTCTGGATTTTTAAAGGCAAAAATGTATGACCTTTTCAGACCTATGGATTTGTTTTTACTATTATATGTATGTTCTTTCTTGGTTCTGGTTGTTGGGGTTTTTCTTCCAAATTAAAACACCTTCTACTTCAAACTCCTATTCAGGCCAGGCTCTGACTCAACATCATATTGTTTCTCGCTTCTTTATCAGAATGAGTAACAACTTTGACATATATCCAGTTTGGTCTCCCCTATTCCTTTCTAGAAACAGAAACTGATCACACCATGCCATTTCTTGAGCTAGGGTGTACAGCAGCTCTGAAGCTGCTGTAGTGCTCTGCCCATTCAGTCTCTTCCAGCATTAAAAAAATTGAAAGTCCTTGGAAACCTTAGGTACAAAAATTGAAATGATTTGTTATGGGGTGTCCTGGTTTCAGACAGGTGGAGACAGCAGCACCCTTCCAAAAGGTCACAGAGATCTCATTACTGCAAGGCGTAGATGGTTTGGCCTGATGGCACTGTAACTGAGTTTTTTTACACCTTCTTTTGCAGATATGTCTGTGTAAAACACACAAAGTAGGTGACAAGGAAACACAGATAATCTAATTTAATGCAATTCTGAACTGGAAAAATTAAGTAAGTTCCCTGTTCAAAATCCTGCCCAGACTTCCTTTGCTAATCTCATTTCGGATGTAACATAACTTAAATCAGTACGGTTTCCTCAACTATGAATTTTTCTGCACTCTGCTGGGGGTATAGCATGGTCTGACCACAGATATTTGCATTGTAAATTGTAGGATTGTTTGGGATTTTTTTTTCTATGCAGTAAAATGTCTTATAGGACCTGATTCCAATTTCATACAAGTGTGAATGTCAGCTGGTTACAATGCAATCAGTGAGTTATGTGCATGCGTCACACAGGAATGGTGGCATAATTCATATTCCCTACTACTACAGTGTTTTCCTTCTTCACAGCAGATAGCACATTTGGTGCCATGCAAACTGTTGTAAAAAGGGAAAAAAAATGCAGTGTTTGAGCTCTGAGCGAGTAACAGCAACAGAGGACAACAAGGTCATTCACAAACTAGTGGTTCTCCTTTAATAAAAGAACAGCTCGAATATTAGAGTTCACCAGCTTCTTTAGGTGATCATATTTTACAAATTTAGAGATGGTAATCACTTCAAGTGGGAATGAAATGCAGTTTTGGCCACAGTGAAACAGCAGCTGTTTATGAACTCATAGCAAATATTACCAAGTAGTAGTGGACAGAAAAAAACTAACGATGCCAAAGCGTATTGAAAAAGATTAGGTATATAAAGCACTATTGCCCATGAGGAATTTGGCACAGGGTCAGCACCACTGCATCCAGAAAAATGCAAAGGGACTTGTTAACAGGATCTCACTCTTCTCTTGAAAGACCAGCAGCACCCCCTGATACCATGCTACAGCACAGGCTAGGAATAGATTCACAGTGAAGGAAATCAGCACCTCTTTCTGCAATAGCAGTTTCCTTTGAAGCCTCCTATCTGAATGCTTGTTCTTCGTGGCTGGGGAGATTTGTCAAGATTACAGCCGGAGGTATTCTGCCTGCAGGTGCTTTTGAGAGAGCGGGCACAAAAGAGTGAGTAGCAGGGAGAAAAAGAATAGCATAGTCACGTTTCTGTGTTTCTCTCTAAGTAAACATTTTATGCTTTCATGTTATCGGGTGCCTACAGCAGGGGTTTTTTTTAAGCTAGGACTGCCATGTTTGGCATCTGTGGAACCTCAGCTCTCACCCTGTTTAGCAGATTGTCTTAAAATGCTCTTCTGCTCCAGAGAGTACTGCATAGAGTGGGTATTAATCTTGTTTCACAGACTGAATCCACTAAAACTCACACGTGCTCAGCACCACTGTAAATTTTCAAGAGTGGATAGTCTCAGTTTGGAAAAACATAGCTTAAATCAGTAATTCAACAAATGTAGCAACACCTGCTTGCTTATTGTTTTTCCTCAGCTATGTATCTCAAAGTGCTTTACAAGGCAGATGATAGCATTATCATGCTTTTACAGATGGGAAAACTAATAATTTGCACAAGTTTAATTAATGGGCCAGTGACTGGATCAGAACTGGAATCCAGGTCTCCCAAGTCCCACCCAGGGCTCCGCCAGTTGATAACTCTGCCCAGACAATGCAGCAAGTGTTGAACTCATGAATATGAAATGCATGTTCTGTGAGGCTCTGTTTATTTGCCACACTCACACAGATGTTATTCTTTCAAAATATTATTAGAAATTGTCTCATCTTACCAATATGGCCCAAGAAAACATGAAATTTCAGTTCTTTTTATCTTTTTTCTTTCAGCTTCTCCTTCTGTCCTCATGCAGAATAGACTTGTCACCCTTTTCCAATGGTGCTGCAAGCTACCATTTGTGTTGACAGGGAAGTACATAAACAGAACTTTGACATAAACTCAGTCTGTGAGAAATAAAAATGTCAGCACAGAATTTTTTATAGACTGTGACCTATAACGTCAGAAAACTGTAATCTCAGGTTTTCTGATATGTTTCGTTATTGTAGGAACTTCTAAACTGTGACTTTACTAATCTGATTTTACAGAAACATAGAAGGCCCCACTGAGTTTGCTAAGGTTTTCCAAAATCTTGATATGGACTGCAAATTTAAAGGGAAGCACTGGTACTGTTTCACAGAGAGTTAAAATAGCCTAATGTTCCTTCCTTTCCATTGCATCATACCTCCTCTTTAAAGGGTCACTTGTAAACAGAAATATATTTGTAGTAAGAAGTGTGCAGGCACTTGAAAAAATCTAAATGCAACATAAATACAGAAAAATAAAAATTCCTTTACAAAATGTAAAGGAATCTAGCTATCAATGTCTGGGAATCAAACAACATGTAGCTGTTACCAACTGAAAATGAAAGTCCACTCTGACAGAAAGTAGAAGTTAATTGTTATAACATCCATGGAACACCTGTATTCTGAAAGAAGAAACCCTACAGATATCAAATACCGAGCTTGTATTTTTTGTGGCATAAAGCCAGCATTCAGTCCTTTACAAATTTTATAAGATTTTTTTACCTTTTCTGCTAGAATCAAAGGGTTATTCTTTCACTCATAAAGGAGTTTGAAATGTGTACTGCTGCTTTGTGGGTTTTACCCATCAGTTTCAAGAATGAATGTTGTTCCCCCTACCAACAAGAAACATCCACTCTTGTTTAGATTATGTGCACAATGTGTTGTTATAGAATTGAGCCTTAGATAGGTGAGGTAAGTGAATGACTGGATATATGAAGAGACACAATAGAGGTAAGAAAATACTTCCTGACTACTGCAGGAGTGAACCAGAAGGATTAATACAATTCACCAGTTGCACTTCTAAAATAAACTTGACTGCCATACTGTAGGTCGAAAAACTGTAGAAGCCAGCTTTCCATATGACTATGGCTTTTATTTTCCTGGAAACGAAAGGTCTTCTAAAAATCCATTGTTAGCCAAAATGGCACACATTCTTACAAGAAAATACAGCCGAAACAGTAATGGCACATAGGAAATGAGGGCCACTCACAGCTAAATAGGTATCTGACATTCTTTGTTGTGTCCCCATATACACCCATGTTCTTAAGCCTCTTCAGGTATTGTGTATATACATACACATGCACATGTATGTAAAAGCAGAGACACAGCCTATCTGGTCACCTACTGCATTAAGCAGAACACAATTCAGATAAAGAGGACCAGAACTAAAGCTCTCATTCTAGTTAATTCCACTGATTTCCACAGCCATTATATGAGACTGTTCTGTGATTTGGATTTTTAGAATAGAAAAAACTTCTAAGAAGCATAAAATCAGCTCTTCCATTTTGTCATAATTTTGAAATGAGAGGGTTTAGTTTTGTTCAAAACCATAGAAACTCAGTTGAGTTTGGCCTATATACATTCTAGAACAGGAAGGAGGCAGGATCACTGGGCATCTCTACATGCACACACTAGATTTGTAGCATGCTTTGCCTTTCTCCAAATCATAGTGAAAATAATACTAGTTCCTTTGAGAGAGGCCCATTTACCTTCAACAGGTGATTCACACATAGCCTTCATTCCAATCAAAAATAGGAAAAAAATTTTCCGCACTATGAAGAACATCTCGACATTTGGTGTCAGAAATATTAATGGGACAAAGTAGACTTGAAAGTAAGTGGACCAAGAAGAACTGAAACAACATTCTTCTAGACTGGTCAACTATATGCATATGTCCTGTCATGCTACCTTTCTTATTTTAAACATATAGCTTTGAAGCACTTCACTTAGCATTTTAGCTAATGTTTCTTTATGTGTGCCATTTCATGTATTAGAAACAATAGAAGTACTTACACTATTTTGTGAGGGTCATTCAAATAGTTTTAATGATGTCCAATAACCTACACATCTGGACATTCTTAAGCATTCTTAAAAATCCCCTATTGTTAAGCTCACAAAGATATATCTTTATGACTTCAAATACCTTATTTTGAGTAAACATCTAAGTCTTAAAATTCAGAACTGATTTTAGCAAATCAGTAAGTACATCCTGACAGCTTTGTGAGTTTATTCAGCTGCCTGAAGTGTAACGTACCTTGTAGTTTACCAACTTATGAATTAATAATTAAAAAGTAATGTTATGGCAGTCCAAAACACATTTCATAGCAGAACTCTTATAATTCATTTTTAGATGTCAGAAAGTAGTTATTAACTAGATTTGTCACTTCCAATGCAATACTGTTCCTTTCTGACATGCCATTCAATCAGGTATCAGGAGAGTAAGTGTTACTTTTGCCTTAGCAATAAGTAATTTCCAATACTTACTAGTATCCAGCTCTCTAACAAATATGTTTTAGTCTATGTTTAGTATTCATACATAAACAGTGGTACTTTTGTCTGTATATAGTAGATTTCTTTCAAAATGGCTCTCAAGGCTGAAATTTTCAGTACGCACAAGAGCAATTTTATATTCCTCTCCTACAACCAGGAAATAGAGCTACCCACTCCTGTGAGTCTCATATGAAAGTCCTTCCTTCGATCTCCATTTGTTTTGAAGTGTTCATAACAAAAGCAGTGGATGAAACTGAACTGTGTAGTGGGAATTCAAAGCAGCAGAATGTCTGTAGCCACCAAAATTATTCTTCTTAAGAGCTCAGTTTGTAAGTGGACAAACGTGACGTCTGCACATTTTGCCCACACACACAGGAGCACAATGTAACCTACCAGGGTAGCGAAGCAAGGATGTTTTTGTTTCTATATAATGGGATTTTCTAGTTATATAAACACTGATAAAAGCCACTGTTTTCCTTGTGGGTAGGATAAACAGTACAAAGCAAAGAAAAACAACATGGAGATAAATCCTTTGGCCCTGTATCACTGTAAGGGTCACTGGCACTGTGAACACCATAGAATAACCCTGGGCTGCTCTAATTAGAACTCCTGTCTCAAAAAACCAGATCTGGCACCCAAGAAAACAGATGCCTGTATATGGATTTATTATAACTTCTTTCAAACATGCCACATCGAGTTTAATACATTTTTTTGTCTTTTGCCTTGAAGACTGCACCTATTAAAGATTTTAGTTTGTTTAAAGCACTGACTCTTGGCAACCTGTCAGACGGTGCAGGAGTCTGAACAATGGACACCTGCTGTGATCTAGCTCAGGAAAATATGTAAGAGAATTCACATGCTGCTCAGGACTGGAGTCCTTGGGAGAGGAGGACATCCACCAAACTCAGACCAAAGAGAAACACTGTATGTTGGTGTGGGGCAGTTACCACTCAGGCATCTCCCCAGCATTCACACACAGACAGAATCCTACTGACAGGGGCTCGCAGGGACTCAGGAAACCCATGGAGGTTCCTGGCCAAGAAGCAACCGCAGAGCCCAGGCCCCCAGTAGGGCTGCTGATCCCAGGGTGAAGGTGTACCCATAGACTGAGTAAAGGTCAACACAAACCCCTGGCCCCTCGCTCCTCTTTGGGTGACTGTCTGAGGTGCCCACAGCCCAGCTGCTCAGGACCTCACCAGCAGCCCAGGACACTCCCCATTTCTTCCTGAATCTTGTCTTGTCTTGGTTGCCACCTGTCTTGCTACCTGGGACGTCTCTGTAAAAGGACGGCAGCCCAGCCAGCCAGTGTTGGGCCTTGTCACCATGGATTTTTGGCTGGCAACAAGTGGGACAGAGGAGGGTGCAGAGGTGGGAAACCTTTGCCCTGTGGTGGACAGAGCAGCACTCCCATGGGCTGCCCTGAGCTCTTGGCTCCTGCTGGGAGGCCTCAGCTGGCTCAGAGCCCCCAGTCACTGGCCGGTCCCAGCTGCTCCACCGGTGCAGCACTGACCTCCCCCCCTCCCCAGCAGGCCACCCTCTTCTCCCATTTTCAGCTGTTTCTCTAACGAAGCAGGTGTCTTGCTATGCTTGATGCTGCTGAGGCCAGCAAGGCAGCGGGGGACAGCTGGGCTCCTGTGGTATATGCTTTAGGGCATCTGGGAAAGGTTGGATGGCTTTTTTGGTGTTGTTGCATTTACCTGTTGTCTGATTTCTATATGCCTCATAGAGCTGGAACAGAAAATTGTTGAGAAAGTGGCAAGAGACAAAAAAGGACTGATGAGCCTCACTGTCCCTGCCCAACCCCCCAGGGCTTACCCCTTGCCCCTGCTGCTGCAGGATCCCATTTCTGCCTCCAATGGCCATCAGTCTCTGCCCCAGTGATGCTGCAGCAGGGCTGGTCTCCAGCTCTCCACAGCCCCACAGGGCAAAAGTTTATAAAGGTGAGATATGATAAGCCATACTGGGATATCGAATGGGTAGAGGAAAGCTATATTGACCTTATGGCAATCTGGTCTAGTGTGAGAGGTGGAAAGATGAGGTCAGGATTACACTGGTTACTCAGAAGTTGCCCGTGGACAGCAGTAGACAGGTTAAGAGACAAGCAAGGTAAAATCTCCAGCTGAGGAAGAAAACTTACCCAAAGCAATGTAACCTATAATACCAGAAATAGTCAACTGCAAGCACAAAATAAGTACTTAGAAAGTAAATTACAACCCTGTATCATGGCCAAAGCTCTGCAGGGATGGCAACAACTGTATCAAACTGACAAAATAGGCCCAGTCAAGTTTATGACTGCTATGTCTGGAATTTTTTGAGATAAATACATGGTGTGATCCAGACCTCAACCCCCCAGCCTCTGAACAACCTGTGATACCCGAGCACCCATCCCCTGAGCACCCCGTGTTACACTCCTTGACTCAGAGGGTGACAAGGTTCAGGGAGTAGCACCAAATAAATACAACAGAAGAGCCTGATGCACTGCCAGGACAGCAGCTACCCCTGCTACCATTACTGCATGTGGTTTCACTTCTCAGGAATTAACCGATTTACGGAGTCGATTTCCCATGAAATCTGGGGAAACCTATGTACGTGAGAAAAGTCTATTGAACAGTGCAGCAGGACGGGCTCGTACCTCACCCACTAGTGACACAGGAGGTAAAGATGGATGGCTTTGGGAGAAGGCTAGCAAATTAGAGAAGGCAACGCTAAAGCGTGCCTTAGAAGAAGAAGAATACAGGAAGAAGAAGAGGAATACAGGTCAGCGGTGGGCGAACGGCCCCGAATAGCCCACGGCAGCCCCGGACCCCCGTCCCCGAGCAACAGCAGCCCCGGACCGAGCCCCGTCCCCGAACAACAGCAGCCCCGGACCAAGCCCCGTCCCCGCCGGCCGCGGTGCGCGCCGCCCACCGGCGCCGGCCGCGCTGCCCTGGCAGGACGGTCCGAAAGCGCCACCTAAAGCCCGAGCAACACCCACCCGGGAGAGGTCCGACACCAGGCCCAGCCCGCAGCCCCCGCAGGAAAGCCGTGGGACAGCCAGGAAGAGCAAACAGCTTCTGACCGCCGTCAGCCAGGCGGGGAGCCAGGAAAGGCTGAGATAAAAGTTTGAAAGCGGCCGCAGCTGCAGAGTCTTTCCACAGCTACCCTTAAACAGTTAGCAGGAGAAAACGTGCCGGTGCCAAAAATAGGCGGGGGCCCCAACCCGCAGCTGCCTCAGCCCTGCTCCTCCAGGTCCCCACCCCAGGGCTGGCAGCCGTCCCAGCAGCCCACCGCTGTCCAGGCCTGGAAATGCTGGTCAGTGACAAGCTCTCCACTGCCTTCCTAATAGGTGCTGGAGCTCAAATCTCTACGATTCTTAAGGACAGCTAAGGAGGGAGAGCCCGCCCTTAAACGAAGCAAAGACTCGGTAGCAGGCGCAAACGGCAAAACAGTCGCATAGCCTCCAGTTGAGACTAAATTATTTCTGCCAAATGTCAGAGAGGTGAAACCTCAGGTCCTGTTAGGTACCATGATCATCCTCAGGACAGACATCCTCAGAGGTCAGACACGGACAGACAGCTAAGGAAAATCAGAAACTGGGTCACCACCTGAGCTTCTTAATAGGAACCAAAAGGAAGCTCACACCTGTCCTGGTTTCAGCTGGGATAGAGTTAGTTGTCTTCCTAGTAGCTGGTACAGTGCTATGTTTTGAGTTCAGTATGTGAAGAATGTTGATAACACTGATGTTTTCAGTTGTTGCTCAGTAGTGTTTAGACTAGAGTCAAGGATTTTTCAGCTTCTCATGCCCAGCCACCGAGAAAGCTGGAGGGGCACAAGAAGTTGGCACAGGACACAGCCAGGGCAGCTAACCCAAACTGGCCAGCGGGGTATTCCATACCATGGGATGTCACATCCAGTATAGGAACTGGGAAGTGGGGGCGGGGAATCGCCGCTGGGGGACTGACTGGGTGTTGGTCAGCGGGTAGTGAGCAATTGCCCTGCACATCATTTGGACATTCCAATCCTTTTATTACTACTGTTGGCATTTTATTAGTGTTATCATTATCATTATTAGTTTCTTCTTTCCTGTTCTATTAAACCATTCTTATCTCAACCCATGAGTTTTACTTCTTTTTCCCAATTTTCTCCCCCATCCCACTGGATGGGGGGGAGTGAGTGAGCAGCTGCGTGGTGCTTAGTTACTGGCTGGGGGTAAACCACGACACACCTGTTCGCTCTAACTTGTCCCACCTCTGTTTGAAAGTATGTATCCCATAATACAGGTTACCAGTAGTACTTGTCTTGTGTCTGAACTGATCCAACAACTAGAACAATGGGGAATAACAGAAAAGAGATATTCACCATACGATAGGCTGGTGCGCCCAGTCAAGAAACCTGATGGTACTTGGCAATTGCCTACTGATCGCTGAGCAAGATCTTAACCATTAACAATTAGTACAACAGGGCACAAATGTAATTATCAAACACCTCTCAACTCTAGAGACAGAAGTCCCAGACAAAAAAAAGACAGGGTTCTAGTCAAGAAGTAGTGTTTTTAAGAACTAGGCATGTAGGAGAAAGAAAAAAGTAATTCCTCGACCAGTTTTGAATGAGATTCAGGACCTGGCTCCACCTAACAGTAAAACAGAATTAGGAGCAGCTGTAGGTACTCTGGGTTTCTGGTGCTTTTATATTACAGGATTTATTATATTAGCCAGATCCTCACATGTCTTTTAAAGGAAAATACCTTTTGACAGTTGTCGTGGTTTCAGCCCAGCCGGTAACAAAGGACCACGCGGCCGCTCGCTCACTCCTCCCGCCCCCCTCCGGTGGGATGGGGGGAAGACGGAGGAGAGGGAAAAAAAAACAAACCTGGAACCTCGAGGGTTGAGATAAAGGCAGTTTACTGGAACAACACAAAGAAATTGCAACAACAACAACGGTACTAATGAAAAAGTATACAAAAAGAGTGATGCACAGTGCAACTGCTCACCACCCGGGACCCGACGGTCTGCCACTTCCCCCACCGAAAAGAAAAGCCCACCCCCCGGCCCGCTCCCCCTTTATATACTGAGCATGATGTCACACGGTATGGAATAGCTCCTTGGCTAGTTCAGGTCAGCTGCCCCGGCTATGCCCCCCACCTCCCAGGTTCCTGTAAAAAAAAAAAAAAAAAATTAACTCTATCCCAGCTGAACCCAGGACAACAGTGGCTTCCAAAACATCAGGAAGCCCTAAACATGTAAAAAGATGATCAGTCTCTAGGACCTATACACCCCCCACCACCACCGTTCTACTTGGGTATTCAGAGCAAAGCTGTGCTGTGTTTCTCTAAGTGTTTGTTTAATTGTTTCTTTATTTCTCAATACCACAATCTGTAATTAAAAGTTTCTTAATTGGCCATAAATTAAATTAAGTAAAATTCCCTGACTCAGAACTGCAGCACCAATCATTTCATGAAAATTAATACAGTCCAAAAAGCCTGTGAGGAGTGGTTAGGAAGGTGGCCGCACAAATGGTTAGGACTTAAGGCATGTTCAAACCTGTTTTAACACACAGGCAAAAAGGCATGGCCTATAACACACATGCTAGCTATACAAATAGTAAGTATACTCTTGCCAATTTTGCTGAACTGTGGCTTGATGCATAGCCCATGGCCAACAATATCCTAACCTGAGAAAAGGGAAAGTATTGCACAAACTTGGCAAATAGATTACACAAACCCTTTGCAGAGAACTACCAAGGGATGGCAGCATATCCTGATGGGTAATTAGTGGCTTGGAACATATACATCCAGCTCCAGGTGCCACAGCACCATCCCCAGTAATAGGATTAAATTAGCAGTTTGCTACACTTCCATTGTCTCAAGAAATACAACCTGATAATGGATTCCATTTTAAAAATAAAGAAATACATGAGTAGTATTTATCAAGATGTGTATGATAGACTCTCCATCTACCATATCAAGCACGGAATAAAGTTTTGTAGAAAGACAGAATGACTGTTAATTAAATAAAAAAATCACAATCGAAATCTCCCAAGTGGGGAGAATTCTTGTGGACAATTTCATGGCATTCGAACGATCACCAAACACCCTTAACTGAGCTTTTGAATTGTCAATAAGCTACCCAACCCCATGACAACAATGCCAATCTACCTGGAGGTCAGGAGGTGAAATAGTAGATGTCCAACCCGCACTAGGAACCCACTGGTTTACCTTATTGTGCAGCCAGGGAGAGGGAGCATGGGAAGCTTTGAATTAATGTAAAGGGAAAGGATTAGTAAGAGCTGAGGCTTGGATAGCCTCCAAGACTGAGATTTGTTTTCTGTCATTACAGGAATCAATATGAAATGGCAGACACAGAAGAAAATCAAAATGGGAAGGGGAATGCCAATATTCCAGACTAGCAGACACCCTCACAACATACCCACCACCTCCTCCTCCTCTTGTATTCGTTTTGAGTTTTCTAGAACTTCTTCATTTATTAATAGGGAAAGTCACATCTACACCTTAACCTGGTGTTCCACCTATTACTCAGACCCAAGACCAACAGGCAATTGGACCCCAACCTTATGCCCTGAATATACCCAACAGTAATATCAAGAGGTGAATTCTATACTCATAACCCAAATTCATCTGATAGAAAAATCAAGACAGTATCAGACATTCCTGTGGTGTTCTCTGGTGCATCTGCATTAATAGAAGTGATTGGCCTGGAGCCTCTCCATGGGAAAGACAATACCATGGTAACCATGTACCTCAGGAAACATTGTCTTCTACTACCAAATCTCTGCCTGACTTGGAACCAGTTAGTGGCTAATTGTAGAAGATGAGAAATGTTACAGACTTTTTAACAAATCCATCCAAATCCTTTTCATCTGGGACATACATTCATAATATAAAGGAGGGACCACAAAGAGCTTTGACTCTACTTTTACATGGTATAACTGGAAGCCCAGTTGTGGAACAGGCCACCACCCCTTACCCTATGCTATCTGGAATCTTCTGAGTGGTTTCTCTAAGGATCTTGATAAAATTCCCATTCTGATGTTATGTCAAGGCCAGAGATTAGGGTACAGAAATGGAAGATGCTTGTACTTCTGGATTTCTGCAAATCCCACAGCTAGTAAAACCCTTCCTTCAGGAATGGGAAAACCATCCCCCAAATCTTTTGTACTCTTTCCCTCAATTTAGAGTGATATGTAACCACTGTATGGGAAACAAACATGACTAAAGTACACCCATGGTGCAAATTCAATTTTACTGGCTTGGGAAAATTCAGCCTCATTGCTACCTTGAGGGCAGGTCAGGGAACTGCTGGAACTCTTTAGGGATCAGTATGAACAGCGGGAGCAACTCTGAATGCTACAGACTTTGAAGTTGTCTGGAATAAGTCAACCCGGCTATGACAATTCAGCGGCCAAGCCATATAAAGACAAGTGACTACTGAAGTTGCTTATCATGAAAATCATGTTGAAGCTCCCAAAGTAACTATCCAGCCTTAGCAGCAAATTAAAAATATCCCAGCAGCTGTAACAAACAGCACTGCCTCTGCCACTGCATGTACTGTAATGCAATTTTTTTTCTGTTTCACAATATGAGTGATCAGTATTATTGGTTAAAACTGGAAGCTCTGCAGTTCCACCAAACTCATATTCTGAATGGCGTCCTGAACGTGAACCCGTGTTTACAAAAATTATTTTTATATTACTTCTTTCCATTGTGGGGACATCTGCACATGCTCTGTACCCCAGGATGCACCAGTATACCCTCTTTATGAGTGTGTACCAGTCCCCTGAGTCTTGAGAAACTGCTTTTGGTCTCCTCATAGTTTAGCTCATTGGCCAATCAAAGGACGTTTGTCCTGGATCATTGACAGTGCCAACAGTGGAGAAAAAATGAATGGATGGACCCCCAATGAAACATCTTTGTAGATTCCTGGCAGTTACACCCAGACATTGCAGGCAAGTATATATGGAATACTTTTGTTGCTGCATGTATGTATGTAGCTGCTACCACAGGACCAAAATAGGGCTAGCCCAAAGTAACATCGCTGAAACACTTCAAGTAGCACCAGGTCTCCAAGATCAGCTGTTTCTCTAGATCTGTTCCTGTTGGAGCACATTACTAGCTATTGTAGACATCAGAAAGGACCTTCATTTTCAGCTGATGTTACTGTGAATCAAGAAACCAAGGGCAAGATATCTCCTTCCACAATCCTCTAAATTAAATTTGCAACCAAGTCAACTAATTGCTTTTTAGAATTTTCTTTTGAAATCATCAGATTCAAATCATCAGATCATAATCTCTCAATTGTCTTTGCAGAGAATAAGTTACTTTACTGCAATACATTTAACTTTACCTTGAAGTTTTATAAACAACCACAGTGATTTCCAGGCAATTTCTAGACCAGCACCTGTATAATCTAAGATGAGCTATATCTTGATCTCCTCAGTTACTGCAACGTATACTTCCTAAAAGAAAGTAAAATAATGTTTTTCATGTCTTGAGATGCAGCCTAAACATTATAGAATTACGTTTTACAGCAGCTATAATTCATGAGAGTACACACCTGAAACTACTGCAAAACTATTGGATGGGATAAAGTGCCATAGGTTTGTCTATTAGGAAATAAACCAATCTTTTACCAAAAGTAACAACCATATAGGGCAGAATTTAGCTCCAACTGACCAAGACTTTTCCTTCCTTTTTATTGAACAGTTTTGTGGAACATGGGAATACTTTACACACTAAGGTTTCTAAAAAATAAATCAACACTACCTGCTGTGATGTCTCTTAACTTGGCATGTGAACCTTCTAAGACAGCCTAAACATACCACTTGCATGATGAGTCCCTGAGCTCCAGCTGGTAATCAGAAGTTAAGTGTTTGCAGGTGGCTGTGGGGTTTTACCAGCTTTTTTAGTGTTCTAATGATGAGATGAGTGTTATACTAAACCTGTCAAACTGAAATATGGCAACTTAGGTTTGAATCTTTCCTGTAATAGTGTCATATCAGATGAACTACTAAATTTTCTTTTTAATATTAAAAATCTACACCCCTCTTTTTAAGTGATACTCAAGAAGCTCAAGAAAATTTTAAAGTTAAGTTTTGGTTTTGTCTGCAAAATAATATATCTAGTTACAAAAATAGAATCCAATTCTAAAAAGCTTTCCACTGTCTTGAAATGTAAGTGGAGCTCTGCTTTTCCTTACGTGTTTTTATATCTTTGAGAGAGCAGAGGCCTCTGAAGTCCACTGCTATAGTGAGTTTAGATTATTTATCATTTGTTAATCTGTCTTGCTACCCCAGGTAAATGAGTTGTGTGATAAGGAGCCCTAGAAAGACTTGGAATCTTAACCTGGACGCTGCTAATGCCACAGTTTAAGGACACGTCTTCCCTGTGCTGCTCTCCCCACTGCCACCTCTGCTTTCTACTAGGTGCTTATGGCATATGATGTGAGAAAGCGTGCGTGTGTGTGTGTGTGTGTGTGTAGAACAAAGCAGCATCTTGAATTTAAACTTTGGTATCCCTTTCATCCAGTGACAGCCAATGTAAGGAGGAGGAGGATCACACCCTGCCAGCATACCTCCAAAATTATCTCAATCTCTAGTGGAGATGACATAGCTGGAGAACCATCTTTCAGATCAGAACAAGACTTTTCATAAAAAAGAATTATTATTTTCTGAAGGCACAAAAAAAATCAAACCACAAACAAAATGGTGCTGAAACATGCCTGAAGTAAAGATGTGTGATTATAGACTTACTGCAAAAAAATCCTAACTTGATTGAGGAAAAATCCCTGCATCCACACAGTTTATATTTCTGCTTTTTCATGAGAATTATCTCAGGAGTCAACACAACCTTCTACAGGTAGTAGTTGCAGGTAAGCAATGCCAGAGTGCACAAATATGCAAATGTTATGTCACATAGAAAAGAGGAGCATTTAAGAAAGTTAATGATCCAGCAATGCAATAACCTGACTAGTAGCAAGGTGGAGAAAGAGTGAAGCAGTATGGCAAAACAAAGTCAAGTTCTCTGAAGTCACAGGTTTCATATCTTGAAGAATTTACCGTGTTCCAGCTCATCACCTGATCTTTCTCATCCCTTTAATTTTGTTGAACTTCTGATATTTTAGAGCAACTGGTGAACTAAAAATATCTATGAAAATGAGAAATCAATATACATACTCTAAAAGGGCTTTGATTTTCTAATTTAGTCTTTGGCTACAGGAAAGGATGGTAAGTATGAACAGCAATTAAATAGCTCTTGAAAGAATCTTGTACTCTGATGCCCATAATAGCATTTACCTGTTGTGGTTTAACCCTAGTCAGCAACTAAGCACCACACAGCCACTTGCTCACTCCTCCACCCTCCCAGTGGGATGGGGGAGAGAATTGAAAAAAAAAGTAAAACTTGTGGGTGAGATAAGAATGGTTTAATAACTAGAGTAAAATAAAATATAATAATTACAAAAATAAAAAATATAATAATAGTAACAACAACAACAATAATAATAGTAAGGAAAGGAATATTAGAAAAGAAAAGAAAAGAAAAGAAAAGAAAAGAAAAGAAAAGAAAAGAAAAGAAAAGAGAAAAGAGAGAGGAACCCCCCAAAAGACAAGTGACACACATTGCAATTGCTCACCATCCGCTGACAGATGCCCAAGCAGCGATCCGCCCCTCCCAGCAAACTCTCCCCAGCTTATATACTGAGCATGACATTCTATGGTATGAAATATCCCTTTGGCTAGTTCAGGTTAGATCTCCTGGCCATGCTCCCTCTCAGCTTCTTGTGCACCTTCTGGCTGGCAGAGCATAGGAAACAGAAAAATCTTTAATTTAGGATGAGTGCCGCTTAGCAACGACTAAAACATCAGTGTGTTATCAACATTATTTTCATCCTAAATGCAAAACACAGCACTATACCAGCTACTGAGAAGAAAACTAACTCTATCCCAGCTGAAACCAGGACAATATCCATCTCTTATTCTATACCATCTACGTCATGTCCAGGTCCCACACTTTCCGATACATGTTCAGTTAATCACCACCACTTTTGCTATCTTTTGATACATATACACAGAGACATCATTCCTGCAGTCTATGGGCCACCTCTATAAAATGTCTGTTGAGTTCATTCAGCCCATGACTTTGGGGTCCATTTGTCATACCAGTCTGTCTGGGCAGGAGGGATGGTGCGAAGCCTGCTCAGTTGGCAGAGCAGGATCGGGCTTTGGTGGGGAGCTGCGGGCGGGTGAGATTGGGCACAGCAGGAGGATGGTGTGTAGTGTTGGCTTGTTGCATGCTGAAGTCAGTCCTGGTTCCATCACTACTACACTTCACTCAGTTTTGTCAAAGTTCATTCTTCATTAATCTAAGTGATTCTTACTGTAATAACATTGATATAGCATATAACAATAATAATGATGACTCATAGTGGCAGGGTTATATAGCAATTAACATCATACAATTTAATCTGTTGGTTATTCTCACCCAAAATAAAAACCCCTTGAGGCACACACTGGACTTCCCATCCTTCCACATCACCCACCAAGCGCACCCAGGTCCTTGAGCGAAAGCAGACCCACAAATGGATTTGCCTTTGCCCGAGGCAGGACTAACCCAGACTGTTTTCCCTAGCATATTTTTTATGTACACTACAGGAACTTTATCCCCTTCTGCAGTAACTGGAAGTTTTGATTGGGCAGGGCCAGCTCAATTGGCAGATCCTCTGGTGTTGCCTAACCAGGTGGCTTTT
>NW_010972687.1:3086000-3086380 GCF_000737465.1 Haliaeetus leucocephalus | reverse complement strand
TTGCTAATAGGCATGAAGTCAGCAAAGATCTTCAGTAACTGGGAGAAGGTAAAGGCAGCAGGGGGAGATCATGACCACCAACTCAAATCAAGACCAAAAAGACTTACCCCCTCCCCACTCTCCTTGAGCCTGCGCTGTAGAATAAAAGAACACTGTACCTTTAATTCGAAGCAGGGAAAGCTTTAGCCCAATAGAAACTGTGGCAGATAAGCAACTACCAATAAGAGTTTGGGGGAAGAACTTTGGAAACTAAATATGTAAAACTAAACTGTATACATTGCTTGCCTGTTCAGGTATAAGGTGTGCTAGCTTTGTGGATTACCACCTAGCTCCCATCTTTGCGCAAACATGAATTGGAATAAAATACCTCTGCTCTGTGT
>NW_010972687.1:3085100-3085380 GCF_000737465.1 Haliaeetus leucocephalus | reverse complement strand
GTTCAGTCAGCAGAGGGGTCCAGTTCCAGTGGGTTTGTGCAACTGGGGCTTCAGTTTGTGTCCTTTTTATCATCCTTGCCCCTCCTTCGGGACAGCACTCAAACTCATCAGGCTAATGAGCAGTTTGTGAGCCTTTGGGCTTGGGGGTCTTTTGCAGAGTAACTTCTCCTTCCCTGCAGATGTGGCCACTGTTTGATCTTTGTATCAGAACAGCTTATCAGAACAGGGAGCTGCGCACCCTCCAGCACGCCCTCCCCCTCCTGTTGCTGATGTCTGAGCT
>NW_010972687.1:3083553-3084383 GCF_000737465.1 Haliaeetus leucocephalus | reverse complement strand
GCTTGCTTGATTGCAGCATGAGTTTCTCATTCATGGATAACCTGTGTGATAGTGTCCATGATCAAGTCCACCCTTCCTTGACCATGAGCCCATCTATATGTTGCATCTCTTCCTTGATGGCCTGAGGTGTCATGGACCCACCGAACTATAAATAATTCACCCTTATATTGCCAGTCCAGATCCACCTGAGCCACTTCAATCTTGGCAGCCTGATACACCTGCTGGTTGTTTTGATGTTCTTCAGTGGCCCGACTCTTGGGTATGTGGGCATCTACGTGACGTACTTTTACCATTAGCTTCTCTAGCTGGGCAGCAATATCTTGCCACTGTGCAGCAGCCCAGATGGGTTTGCCTCTGCGCTGACAGTTGCTCTGCTTCCATTGCTGTAACCACCCCCACAGGGCATTTGCCACCATCCATGAGTCAGTATAGAGACAGAGCACTGGCCACTTTTTGCTTTCAGCAATATCTAAAGCCAGCTGGAATGCTTTCACCTTTGCAAACTGACTTGATTCACCTTCTCCTTCAGCAGTTTCTGCAACTTGTTGTGTAGGACTCCATACAGCAGCCTTCCACCTCCAGTGCTTTCCCACAATGCAACAGGACCCATCAGTGAACAGGGCATATTGCCTCTCATTTTCTGGCAGTTTATTATACAGTGGGACCTCTTCAGCACACGTCACATCCTCCTCTGGCGATATTCCAAAATCTTCACTTTCTGGCCAGTCTGTGATCCCTTCTAAAATTCCTGGTTGGCTGGGTTTTCCTATGTAAGCTCATTGTGTGATCAGCGCGACCCACTTACTCCATGTGGCATCAGTTGCGTGATG
>NW_010972687.1:3083271-3083543 GCF_000737465.1 Haliaeetus leucocephalus | reverse complement strand
GTAGAGGAGCCCCTCCCTTTGAACATCCAGCCCAGCGCCAGCAGTTGGGGTGCTAAGAGGAGCTGTGCTTCAGTACCAGCCACATCTGAGGCAGCTTGAACTCCTTCATATGCTGCCAATATCTCTTTTTCAGTTGGATTATAATGAGCCTCGGATCCTCTGTATCCCCCGCTCCAAAACCACAGGGGTTGGCCTCGGGTCTCCCCAGGTGCTTTCTGCCAGAGGCTCCAGGTAGGGCCATTCTCCCCGGCTGTGGTATAGAGCACATTTTT
>NW_010972687.1:3082913-3083122 GCF_000737465.1 Haliaeetus leucocephalus | reverse complement strand
AATTTGGAATATGCATCCTCCAAAACCCCACAACACCTTAGAAAGCCTGTGTTTCCTTTTTATTAGTTGGTGAAGACATAGCTGTTCTTTTGTTGATCACATCCATTGGGATCTGATGATGCCTGTCTTGCCATTTTATTCCTAAAAACTGGGTCTTCTGTACAGGTCCCTTGACCTTACTTTGTTTTGTGGCAAAACCAGCTTTCAGA
>NW_010972687.1:3082659-3082903 GCF_000737465.1 Haliaeetus leucocephalus | reverse complement strand
GGATTTGGATTATTTTCTTCCCTTTCTCAAAAACTTCTGCTGTGTTGCTCCATATAATGATGCCATCAACGTATTGCAGGTGTTCTGGAGCTTCACCTTTTTCTAGTGCAGTCTGGATCAGTCCATGGCAAATGGTGGGGCTGTGTTTCCACCCCTGGGGCAGTCGATTCCAGGTGTACTGGACACCCCTCCAAGTGAAAGCAAACTGTGGCCTGCACTCCGCTGCCAAAGGAATGGAGAAAAA
>NW_010972687.1:3064489-3081130 GCF_000737465.1 Haliaeetus leucocephalus | reverse complement strand
GAGGCTGAGGGCTTGTGTCTTTTTTCCAATTGCCTTGTCAACACCCCCTTCCCTAGACATCGATCCCAGCTGCTTGGCTTCCTTACCCTCTAATTCCAAGCTACTGGCCCCATTATCCCAGCATTGGAGCAGCCAGGTAACAACATGCTCACCTGGAGGATGGCTGAAATCTTTTCACATATCTTGCAGCTCATTCAGGGATAGGGATCAGGTTACAATTACAATGCCTGTAATTTTGTTGTCAGATCCAGAGACCTCCTCTTCCCCTTGAGGGTACTCAATAATGTTGAACAGGGCTCAATAGACATGGGGCAGGCCACAGCACATTGCAGTGATTTGTGTCTCTCTGGAATTGTTGGTGTGACAGCATACTTTTCCAAATCTTTTACTAGTTTTTCAGGATTCCGCACTTGTTCAAGGGTGAAGTTCCAAAACACTGCCCTAGGCGTTTGCCCACTTCCATACACCTTGCCACTCATAACTCTCCAGCTTAGGGGCAGATATCTAGGTGATACACTTAAGTTTTGAGACCTGAACCACATTCAGGAACATGCTAGTTGCTAGCAATAGGACCATGTTAGTTTCAACATTCCAAGGATATTCAAAGTTTTCAAAATTCTCAAACGCTATTGTAATTAGCCCGGAAGAGAAGGGAGAGAAGATGAAGGGAATTGTCTCCCCCACAGCTTGGCTCTCCCAGAAAAGGTAAAGGGTGTAATTACTAACAGTTTCCGACAGATGGCTCCCGAAGTACGGAGATAACGGCAATGCTGCGTACAAACACCAGCTCAGTCCCACGACCGGTAATTTTATCGTACCGCAAAACAGTGTTACATAGTACAGCAAAGCGAAAACCTTAATCCACCTCACTTCATGGGTGATAGGCAGCAGCACAGGGAGTATATACGGCAAGCAAGGTGATACATCACTCTGAGAACCAGTGCCACAACTCTAACAGCCAAGAAATCAGCATTGTGACCAGCATAATGAATGCTTGTAACGACTTCGCTTTAACACGCTCTGGTCAGACCTGTCGTTACCTCAACCCTCGGAGCCCGACGTTGGGTGCCACAGAGGACCGTCGTGGTTTAACCCCAGCCGGCAGCTAGGCACCACGCAGCCGCTCGCTCGCTCCTCGCTGCCCCAGTGAGATGGGGAGGAGAACTGAGGAAAATAGGTAAAACTCGTGGGTTGAGGTAAGAACGGTTTAATAACTACAGTAAAATAAAATATAATAATAACATCAATAAAAATAAAATATAATAGTAACAACAACAACAAAGATATAATAGTAATAGTAATAATAATTGTAATAAAAGGAATTTTTAAAAAAAAGAGAGAGAGAGAGACATAAAATGCAAGAAAAGACAAGTGATGCACAATGCAATTGCTTGCCACCTGCTGACAGATGCCCGAACAGCGATCCGCCCCTCCTGGCCAACTCTCCCCAGTTTAGACACTGAGCATGACATTCTCTGGTATGGAATATCCTTTTGCCTAGTTCGGGTTAGATCTCCTGGCCATGCTCCCTCTCATCTTCTTGTGCACCTGCTCGCTGGCAGAGCATGGGAAACAGAAAAATCCTTAATTTAGGATGAGTGCCACTTAGCAACAACGAAAACATCAGTGTGTTACAAGCACTATTCTCACACTACATCCAAAACACACTGTACCAGCTACTAAGAAGAAAAATAATCCCAGCTGAAACCAGGACAATATCCACAATAGTTGTAAAGATGCTATTGCTTTTCCTGAGATGAGCGCAATTGGGTTGATAGACCAACAAGATCTTACTGGAAAGCTTCTGCACTAAACTCCATTCCCAGAAATTAAACAGGACTGAAATCTCTGGTAAAATTCCAGCCTATGTATTTGTCCTGGAAAACTAATAAAGCAAATTTAATGCTGCTTATGGACATGCAATTCTATTGTTTCTTTATGGCAACAGTGAACGTATGCATGTCAAACAGCACAAGAAAAATAGGATGGGGAGCTGCCTTAGGCTCACAGGGAAAAAACTTTGACTCCATTGAAGATAAACCACAAATGATAACTGTTAGCTAGTACAAAACCCCAAAAACCAGGACAGTAAAAGAGATCTATTTTTGTCCTCAGCCTTTTATGGAAAGCCACTTATTGGGGTCATTCCAAGACCAAAGTCTGCTCTGTGTATGCTAGCAGAAATTTCCCTGGGGCCTCAAAGATAGTCAAAGGAGGATATATTGGCATCATCGCATAAATGCCCCGTACCCTTTAGGATACCAATGAAATAGAGCCTTCCAGCATACCAAGGCCATGGCCTCTGCTCACCATGAACACAAGATGGTGGTTGTTACTTTGTGGGGACTTTTGCTTTTGAAAACACCATGTCCCAGTTTTGGAATGGGAAATCTAGAAGGAAATCTGCTGCCCTGATGAACCATGAACTGAGAACTGGAGAGACAGGATGAAGCTAAGCAGGTCACACAAAATCTCTTAGGGCACTAATCAAATAAGCTCCCTTAACAGTATTGAAGTTACAGATGGATGTTATGCCTTCCTGTTTGCATCCTTTTTCCTTCTTTCTTTATCCTGCTTAAAAAGAGTAGTATTTAAAAAAGGATGCAGTATGATTGTGGCATTGTAGAATCATTGTGGCAGGACCTGGACATTTACATAAAGTTGCTACAAATTTCTCCTGGGTGATACTTTTGCAAAGCCATTGCAGCTCAAAAATAATGCTGGCGACCCTTCATGACCCCAGAATTCTGGATGAGCTTTTCTACTCCCTTTTGGCCTGTTTTGTTACCTGATTATGAGATTTTGCTCACCCAGGCGCAGCTGATGAATCCACTGATGAATTCTTGCATCCTGTTTTATAAATGCAGCAGAAGCAGGAAGTGATGGAGTATGCCTGGTGTCTGTGTATTTGTTGGGGATATTTTGGCAACTGATACAGAAATGGCCCTATCAACTTGCTGCATCGCATATATTATGCCTGCAAGGTGGGGTATCTGCGTAGATGAGCAGCCAGCAGCCGTGATTAGCAGATCCCAGCGATAGTAACTTGAGTAAACCTGGAATACTGTGTACTGCAGAAACCAAAATTAGTTGAGATACACAGTTTGGAAAGAACAGTACGAATCTGAAGATGGACGTGAGATGGACATGAACTTGTGCTCTTGATGGTAATTTCTTATGAATTATAGAAATTCATTAATAACCGTTTTGATGATAAAACAGAGATAAGAAACATCCAATTTGTGCACCGAAATTGTAACTATCCCATCTAAGGAAGAGACATTTATCTGCATTTATGGTCTATTATTATGTTTATTGTGGTTCATGAAAGATTGATTTTGACATGCAGAAGCTAACTGAGGAAGGACTGCCAAAAAATCAGATTTAATGAGAAACCGTCAGTTAGGGGAATCAGAATTGATCCAGTAGCCCAAGAGAGGTGAGGCTGCAGCAGTTCCATGCCCCCAAGTCCAGCTGCTAGTGAGGCTGAGCATGTGTTCCCAGCAGACATGCGCACACAGAGCCTGTGTATACAGCACACATATATGCATATTTACACATGGCCAGCTGCACAGATAATGCAGACAAACACACAGAGCATTCATGTAAACACTAACAGTGCCAACAGCCTCATCCTGCTTCTCAGAACAAGAACAGTAATATGTTATTCATAATAGCGACAGTGGAAATGAGAGATGTTTGCCTGTTCCACATGAGGAACCAGAAGAAATGGCCAAAAATACATGGTGAAACTTGTTACAGAGTGTCGCAACTTGGCCAAGTGTGACACATTTACGTAATGTGGAGGCCATGGTGGCCTGTAGAAGCAGATCATAGCCCTGCAGGCTGTGTCAGCATCCGCTGCACCCGGAGCCATCCTGGCCCCAGCTCCCCAAAGCCTGCCATGGGAATTGAGCAAGGATATGAGGCTTCGTGAGTCATGTGTGGCTAACATTCATTACGTACCCAGGGGAAGAATGAGCCACTCAGCTGTGACCATCTTCAGGCTCTCAAGAGTGGACCCAGACTGGGTTTCCCTTGTATGGAGCGCAATAACTGGAGCCCCCATGACCTACTTTCTCTTCAGGAGTGGTTTTTTGAGTGACCATCATCACTGTTGAGCTCTGTTAATGATTTGGGGAAGTAATTTACTTTCTAAGTTTTACTATTTAGCTTGTGCTTCCAGTTGACTGTTTCTGGTTTTATAGGTTATACTGCTTTGGGTAAGGCTTTCTTTCTCACCTCCTGGCAAAGAGATTTTACCTTGTTCACCTCTTAACCTGTCTATCAAGTAACCAATGTAATCCTGACTTGCCCTTCCCTTTCTTCAATTTATTCTGATTTTGCACCTTTTGAACCTGACCAAATTGCTATAGGGACAATTTGGTGTTCCTCTACACATTCAGTAACCCTAGTGTAGGCTATCATATCCCTCCTTTGGAAACTTTTGCCCTAAATCCTTCCATATACCACATACTCTGCATGTTTACCTCATGGCAATGATTCCAGTAATACTGGTCTTATCACTTGTTAGTATTATTTCACCTCATGAACCATGCTAAACACTCTTGCTGGTGAGCTACAATGGTCTGCCAGAGGGATCCTACTGACTAATTTCATGTCATGGTTCTTTACAATCCTCCCATCAAGCATACATGTTACAACACAACTCTGCTTAGGTAAATCAGGTATTTATTAAGTGTCTAATTAGTAAATAAATAATAATAATTATAATAATTATAATATAAAATGCTACTAGTAATACTAATAGTACTGATACTACTAATAAAATCATATTAGTAAACTTAACAATCTTACACTATCTCGTGTTATTTTACAGCCTTAACAAGTCACTCGCCACTCTCCAAGTATTCTCTATTCATCCCCAACACAATGTGGGGGGTCGTCTCCCACAGGGGAACCTGCATATAGGTCATCCAGCTGTATGGGATATGAGTTCTCCAAATGCTTACTAATATGTTTGGGGTTTGGTTTTGTTGTTGGGTTTGGGTTTTTTGAGGCTGGATGTGAGTGGCTCTGACCATAATATCTACCAGCTTCCTTTCTGTTCATGTCAACAGTACACACATTTCTATGCTGACTTTTTCTTCTTCCTCTGGCCTCCCCAAGAGTCCTTCCCCTTTGTTCAGGAGCACCAGGACTCCTGTATCAATCTGCACCAGGCAGCTGGGGAACTGAGACTCCTCTGTCCCTGCTGAGCAGATGGCCACAGACTACAGGACAGCAGATAGCCACACCAAAGCCTGGAGCATCCAGGCTCTGTCTAGATAGAAAAACAGGAGTACAGAACTTGAGCTGACTTGTGGATGCTCAAAAAAACTGGGAAATAGAAGCCAGACAGCTGATTTCAAGTATCTCTTCTGAGTGGCTTGAAAATGCCATATGCTGTATATAATGCAACTTTGTTTCTGCTTCTAGAGGAATACTGATTGAGGTTATGGTCTCTTTTAAGATGTCCTAAGTTTATGTCCGAGTTGAAGACAGACAGGACTTTGAAGAAGGTATTGAAATTTTCTACTACATGTGTACAAATATGTCACTGGAGAGATTGGTCTTGCTTTAGAAATATTTATTTTGTATGATTTTAATTGATATTGAAGGGAATTTAATTGTTGTCAATGGATTGTGTACAGTATTATTATTTAATCTTTTTTAAAAGTTCTCTTCTATCCAATTTTTCAGGCTAACCTTTATCCTTTTTATGTCTCTGTGAAAAAGATTTCATAGATTGTCCAGTTTCCCAAAGTTTCAAAGAGCCAAAACTGATGTGACATGACATAATAAAACCATCTCAAGGCTGTGTCACAAATACCTTTGACTTTACATGCATTGTTAGTTTTATGTGCTATATCAAAAGCATGTTAATGACACCTTGTCATTGTGACCTTTTTTCCTGTGTACTCTGGCTACCAGTCATTTATAAGGGTCACTGCCATTTTCTGGATTGCATTGTAAACTCATTGGGACAGAATCCTATCTTTGCATTTCTGAAGTGCAAGATTTACTTAGGATGCTGACTAGATAAATAGTTAATACTATCCATCAAGTTTGACATCCAGTCAACCTCACATCAGCAGGACAGCTCAAACTTCCTCACATAGGGGAAAAAATACTTTGATGCCAAGAAACAAGATGGTTCCCTCTCTGTCCTGGGGCAAATAAGGGCAAGTTCCGTAATTCCTCTGATCAATGTCAACACTTGTTGCCAAGTTCTTGATGGCTACAAAGAAGTTTTAGATCTTGTCCTCAGAGATTCCATAAATGTCTGTTTGGTTTGCTTCTTTGTTGACAGGGACTTTGCTAAATTTGTCATAGGTGTGCTGATTTGAGGGTCTCTAGTCTGGGTGGCTAATAAATAAGGGTTTATTTTGAAAGCATTACATTGCTTAGCTGTAACCGACTGCTGAGTTGCTTTGCTTCCTTCCCCACCCACTCAAAAAAAAGAGAGGTGGGAAGAGAGAAAGAGTTTCATGGGTTTTTTTTGTAGAGGCATGAATTCCAGAAGGGTTTTCTGTGTCAAAAGATGAGAAAAGATATACAAGGTGCCCTGTGACAATGGCTTCAAGAGGGGTTTAAGACAGACAGCAAAGGCCAAGGTCCTGACAAAATCTTCTGCAGAAAACTCTTAGCAACTAAAATCCTGTCTTGCAACCACACATGTTGTAGTTAAATGCCATTACTAGCATGCAGCTGACGCAGCATGAAAAACAACTGCTAAGGTGTTCAGAAGGATGGTTTTGTGTTTAAAGACAAAGTCATACTCCTGATTTTGCCACTTATTGGGTTTGAGTTTTCATATTTCCACAGTTCTGAAACTTTGGGTCTCTTGTCCTGAATGTGGTCCTGCAAAATACGTAGTGCTCTGTCTTCATAGGTTTTTTTCTGAAGCAGGATACAGCTTTCCTGGTCTAATAATATGATACCTTTATGTTTACTGTCACTACTTGGCAATGCAATCCTCAGCAGAGACCCAGTAAAGCCACAATGATGAAAACAGGATCTAACACTAGTAATTTGAAAAGTTGCTGATTTGTTCCCCCTATTAACATTTATTTAAAATATTTAAATATTTCAAACAGATTTGGAAGATCTTCAGAGCAGATTCTTGAAGGGTAGGCATGCAGAACTGTTTAAAATCTAACATAAGATCTTTATTTGTGGCTATTAACTTTCTTTTTGCTACTTCAGTATGTCTATACAGGATAACATCTCAGCTTTTGGTAACTGTTAAAGGGATTGCTTTTTAAGACTACCAATCACATAAAATAATTGGTTATCTCTATAATCACAGTTTCAGTGAACTGTGTTCTAATGTGGCATGCTCATGGATAGCTGGGTCCATGATAGGTTGTAAAAAAAAGCTTACTGTTCTTTTTCTCCTTGTCTATTCAGACACTTAAAAGTATAAAATTGCATTAACTAAAAAGTATTTTGTAACTTTGTTTGACTGTGGTTATTTTTGAGAAATAAATGGGGTCTTAAAGCCAGTGCATTGAGTAAACGAAGAAGGAACAACTGTGGGGCACATTATGATTTTGTAAAGGTCAATATTATCTGTATATGAATAAAGTAGACAAATTCCTGCTCAGAGGCAGTGTTTAGAGAAAAAAAACAAAAATAATCATAGAAAATTCTCTTACAGCTCTAAGCTTTTTTTTCCACAATAGCTTTTTATTTAATGAAATTCATAATTTTTAGATAGTATGAAGATGAAATCTTCACTGAATTTGAACATGTATGTTTCCGTATGTTTCCATATGTTTAAGGAGAAATAAACACCACTGTCATAGACTCTCACTGTTGAAAGTAGAAAAGCTGATTCAAAATTTTATGTTAGACATACTTTCATATCTTAGGGTTAATGACACAAATAGCAGCAGCTGACAAGTGAGTCTATTGTCCACGAATGCATAGAATTACTAACAGTGATTGCATTAGAAATACTACTTCCCTCTTAGAGTGAATCATCAATCTTTTAAAAAACTAAACCAGGATAAACCAGAGTAATGAATAACATGAAAGAGACAAGTTATGTCAGGAACCAACAGAAATCTGTAGAGAGTGCTAACGTGTTAGAGAAGAACAGGTCAGTATAAATCTTAAATGACTTTGCCTTATGATAAAAGTAGGAATGAAGAAAGGATACTGCTTTCACCAATTAGAAATGCAGGACAAACAGGGGATCAGGCCCAGTCAGCATGGGTTCATGAAAGGCAGGTCCTTCTTGACCAAACTGATCTCCTTCTATGACTAGGTGACCTGCCTGGTAGATGAGGGGAAGGCTGTGGATATTGTCTACCTTGACTTCAGCAAGGCCTTTGACACTGTCTCTCATGGCATACTCCTTGAGAAGCTGGCGTCTCATGGCTTAGACAAGTGTACTCTTCGCTGGGTAAAAAACTGGCTGGATGGATGATCCCAGAGCGTTGAGATGAATGAAGTTAAACCCAGTTGGTGACCAGTCACAAGTGGTGTTCCACAGGGCTCATTATTGGGGCCAATTCTGTTTAATATCTTTATCAATGATCTGGACAAGGGGATTGAGTGCACCCTCAGTAAGTTTGCGGATGACACCAAACTGGGAGGGAGTGTTGATCTACTCAAGGGTAGGAAGGCTGTACAGAGGGATCTGGACAGGCTGGATTGATGGGCTGAGGCCAACTGTATGAGGTTCAACAAGGCCAAGTGTCCTGCACTTCAGTCACAACAACCCCATGCAGCGCTACAGGCTTGGGGAAGAGTGGCTGGAAAGCTGCCCGGCAGAAAAAGACCTGGGGGTGCTGGTTGACAGCCAGCTGAATATGAGCCAGCAGTGTGCCCAGGTGGCCAAGAAGGCCAACGGCATCCTGGCCTGTATCAGAAATAGTGTGGCCAGCAGGAGCAGGGAGGTGATTGTTCCCCTGTACTCAGCACTGATGAGGCTGCACCTCGAGTACTGTGTTCAGTTTTGGGCCCCTCACTACAGGAAAGTCATTGAGGTGCTGGAGCGTGTTCAGAGAAGGGCAACGAAGCTTGTTGAGGGGCTGGAGCACAAGTCTTACGAGGAGCAGCTGAGGGAGCTGGGGTTGTTCAGTCTGGAGAAGAGGAGGCTGGGGGGAGACCTTATCGCTCTCTACAACTACCTGAAAGGAGGTTGTAATGAGGTGGGTGCTGGTCTCTTCTGTCAGGTGGCTGGTGATAGGACGAGAGGAAATGGCCTCAAGTTGCAGCAGGGGAGATTTAGGTTGGATATTAGGAAAAATTTATTTACTGAAAGGGTTGTCAGGTATTGGAACAGGCTGCCCAGGGACGTGGTTGAGTCGCCATCCCTGGAGGTATTCAAAAAGGGTGTAAAAAAGGCACTTCAGAACATGGTTTAGTGGGCATGCTTGATGGTTGGACTAGATGATGTTGAAGATCTTTTCCAACCTAAATGATTCTATGATTCTATGATTCTAAATGCCACCAGTTCACTTGGAGCAACTGTATGAGTAGCAATATCTTTTTTCCCATCAAGACAAATCAGTTTATTTCTTACAACTCTATTTTTTCTTAGGCGTATATATTTTCAAGCATAAGTATGAAATTTTCCCACCTCGCATATGTTTTGTTTCCATTTATTTGCAACTGTCATAGCTGTTTATACATGAGTATGTATGTAATGAGTTGGGTGTTAAATCTAATGCTCAAATATCTTGGATAATTTGGGGGGTGGGATGTACTTATATTTACACTGGAGATAATCATATGCAAAGTATTTTACAAACATTTCTGCTGGCTTCTAAGCAGATATGTGACAGCATCTCCTTATTGACTTCAAGGAACCTAATACTCTGTATGAGAGAGAAAAGTAACTACAATCACCATTGCACAGATTGGGAAGCTATCTAAGAAGGGTGCAGTTGCTTACACAAAAACCAGAAGGGGACTTGGAAGCTGATGAATCCCACCATTTTGTTGGTTCCTGTGACGCTGCTGTTGAGCAATGCAATTCTCAGAACTGTGTATCTGACAAGTTACAAGGAGTAAAAATATAACCTCTACAAGAAACTGGACAAGTAGGCAGGCCTTTTAAATTTTCTTCAGAAATAGTAGGCCCCAAAAGTAGCTTTGTTAGAGGTGTCCTGGTAGAAAAGTTTCTTGCTTTAAACTAAATAAAAGAAACAATGTTAGCACATACGGTCTAATATCTTTGGCCTTTCAGATATTTGTTCCTAGTTATAAGAAGTGCTACTGATATTTAATCACTAATGATAAGAGTTTAGGAGGTGCTAGAGCAGATCAGATCTGATGCCATGGAGTCTGCTTTTTACCAGCAAAGACTGTCGAATGCTTGTATGGGTGTATAAAAAACTTCATGGTGCATGGGTAAAGGATAGTTTGCTATCTTCCTCCTAATTGCTCCTAAATGTGCATAACTGGAAACAGGTTTAGACACTAAAGAATGAAATTTTCTCTCTTCCAAACTATTTAGCACAAATACTGATTAAAAGCTCACCTGCTTATATGGCTTGAATGCTAAAATAGTAGAAATGTTTAAATGGAAGGTAAGAATTTCAGTTTGGGAAACATGTAGGAAGTTCCTCCAGTGCTCTCCTACATGGTGAGAGCCTCACCAAGGAGGCAGAGATGGACAACCAATTGGAACCCCAGGTGCCAAGAATGCTGAGATTTCAGTCAATAAGCATCTTGAGATGAAAGTAAAGGTATAGAGAAGCCAAAGGGAAGGAAAACTTAATCTTTAACAGTTACAAAGTAGGGGAAGGAAATGCTTTTCCACACACTCAATCAGTTTCCATTGTCAGCCAGGTGGTGTTTTAGCTTGTGTCAACACTAGGAATGATTCTACATAGGTCCCATGTTGTGATTAGTTATATAGCTATACTCTCACTTCTTTGGCTGATATTTTTTCCAGCATACACGTGAATGAGGTAACAAAATGGTAAACAGAAGCTGTTTAACTTCATGTAATTTTTTTTTCCTATAAGTTGCTCAAAGCTAGAAGCAATAAGCCAGGGTATTCTAGATCTGGGTTATAAAGGTAGTCTCCATGCCAAGGGATGCAGCTTCAGTTCAGTGCTCATGAGATCGTAGGACAGTTCGGGCTGGCAGGGACTCCAGGAGGTCTCCAGTTCAACCTCCTGCCCAGAACAGGGCCACCTCTGGGCTCAGACCAGGTTGCTCAGGGCTTTATCCAATCAGGGCTTGAAAATGTCCAAGGATGGAGGCGACACAGACTTTCTGGGCCCTATTTCCACAGCTGGACTACCCCCACATTGAAAGAGCTTCTCCTTATACCCTGTCGGCATCTCTCTGGTTTTAACTTATGCCTGTTGCCTCTCATGCTCCCACCACACACCACTATGAGGACCCTGGCTCTATCTCCTCAGTCCATTCCCTGTGCTTGCTGAGGGACTGCACATATAGGTCTCGGTAAATCTGTCTCTTCTCCACACAACCCCCTCCTTGCAGATCCTGTGCTCCAGCCCACAACTATCATGATTCCTCCCTACTGAACTCACTCCAGTTTATCAGCATCTTTCCTGGACTGGGGGAGTGGTGGGGGTCAAACTAGATGCAGAATCTAGATATTGTCTAACGAGTGCTAAGAAGAAGTGACAACAATGCTCTGCTCACACCACCCCAGGCACCGCTGGCCCTTGTTGCCACGCAGGCACACGTCTGGCCCTGGCTCAGCTTGCTGTCCACCAGATCCAGAGCCATCTCTCAGAGCTGGTCCCCAGCCCCACCAGCCTCAGCCTCTCTCACTGCAGGGCTCTGCCTTTCCAGTGCAGGACTCCATATTTGCCCTTGCTGAATTTCTTCAGGTCCCTGTTGGTCCATTCTTCCCACCTGTTCAGGTACCTCTGAATGGCAGCCCTGCCTTCCACCATATCAACCACTTGCTCCCAATTTGTTGTCATCTCCAAAATTGACGCAAGTGCCTTCCATCTACTCTTCTGAGATGTTGAACAGGACAGATCCCATGATAGACCACTGCAGAACCACTCTTGGTACAGACCTCCAGGTAGGGTATGATACACTGACCATGACCTTCTGAGCCAGACCATTTTTTCCACTGGTTTTCTACCCATGGAGCTGTTCTCCCATTCAGACTGTGAAGTCCTAACCTTGATACAAGAATACTGTGGGAGACAGTGTTAAAAGCCTTGTCGAAGTAGAGGTAAATGACATCCACTGCACTTCCTTCATCTACAAATCCCATCATTTTACCATAGAAAATGATCAGGTTGGTCAGGCATGGTTTATCTTTAATAAATCCATGCTGACTGTTTCCAGTCACTGCCTTCTCCATGTGCCCAGACAAAGAACGTGCCTGGCCCCATGATACTCTCAGGGACCAAAGTGATGCTAACTGGCCTGTAGTTCCTCAGGTTAGTTTTTACCCATTTCTGAAGATGGGTGTGACATTTGCCTTTCTCCAGTCATTGGGAGCCTATCCCAGTATCCACAGTCTCTCAGAGCTGAGGGAGAGCGGCTTTGTAAGGACACCAGCCATCTCCCTCAGCACCTCCAGGTGCAGCCTATCAGATCTCAGGGACTTGTGTGGATCAAGTATTTGAAATCAGTCCCTGCCTCAGTCTTCATCCTGTACTGGTAGCTCATGTCCCCTTGAGCTCCACCAACAGGTTGCAGAGGCCTGACAGACCTTGCTGGCAATGACAAAGGCGGCAGTGAGTACCATTGCCTTATCTGTCTCCCCTGCCTCTATATCACCTGCCCCATTCAGAAACAGGCTCAAGTTGTCCTTCGTCAGCTTTTTACAGCTAAAAGTAGTAGAAACTGTTCTTGTTTCCTGTAACATCTTCTGCAAACCTCCATCTTCTGCTCATCTCCAGCTGAGCACTAGCCTCTTTGACACTACCCCTGCATGCCCAGGCAGTGTTTCTCAGTTCCTTCCATGTGGTCTGTCTCTGAATCCCTGTCTTGTAGGAAGTTCTTTTTGCCTGGGCATCTGCCTTCTTGTATGCCCCCTTGGTTTATTGAGTATTGGGATGGGCCATCTGTACTGCATGGAGGATGCCCTCCTTTAAAGTCTGACCAGCTTTCCTGGGCTCCTTTGCCCTTCAGAGCTCACTCCCATGAAATCTCATTTGCCAGTTCCCTGAATAAGCCAAAGTCTGCTCTCCTAACACCCAGAGTCTGTGCTGTGCCACTTCCCTGCCACCCTCCCTTGCCTCAGGAACTTGGCCTATACTACATCAGAATCAGCCACTGATTACCCCAGCCCTCATCAGTTCTTCCTTGTCAGTGAACATCAGATCCAGCTGTGCACCACCTGCTGTGAATCAGCCCCAGTTGGCCCATCCAATACCTGTATAACAAGAAATTACCCTTGACATCCTTCAGAATATCTCCTGGATGGCTTGCATCCAGCCATGCTGCTCTTCCAGAAGATGTCTTGGATATCCCTCTCCTGAGTGAGAGTTTCTATGGCACTAAGACATCTCCTAATTTTTCAAAGATTTCATCCTTTTCCTCACTGTGATGAGTACTAACACATCCCCACCACAGTGACACAGTTAGTGGTCTCTCCTCTGACCCTCATCTGCAAATTTTCACCTGTCCCGTAGAGGAGTCTCATACAGCTGAGCCGCTCCTTCAGACGGAGGGCAGGCCCTGTTCTTGCCTTCTCTGCCTGTCTCTCCTGAAGGGCTTGTATCCATCTGTTACAGCGCTTAGTCAGGCAAGCTGTCCCACCACAGCTCAGCAATAAGCCCAGATATTCTTGGTTTGGGTTACAAATGCAGCTGCCATGCAAAAATGTCTCCATTTCAGTTCAATCCTCCTCTTCTACAGATATCATCTATCTGGACTTCTGTAAGGCCTTTGACATGATCCCCCACAACATCCTTCTCTTTGAATTGGAGAGATGGATTTGATGGATAGGCTGTTTGGTGGATAAGGAATTGGCTGGATGGTCACATCCACAGGGTTAGTGGTCAACAGCTGAATGTCCAGATGGAGATCAGTGATGAGTGGTGTCCCTCGGGGGTCCATATTGGGACGAGGAATGTTTAATATCTTCATCAATGACATACTGGGATCAAGTACACCCTCAGCAAGTTTGCAAACGACACCAAGCTGAGTGGTGCGGTTGACACGCCTGAGGGACAGGATGCCATCCAGAGGGACCTGGACAAGCTCGAGAAGTGGGCCCATGTGAACCTCATGAGGCCAAGTGCAAGGTCCTGCACCTGGGTCAGGGCAACCCCTGGTATCAATACAGGCTGCAGGATGAAGGAATTGACAGCAGCCCTGCAGAGAAGGACTTGTGGGTACTGGTGGATGAAAAGCTGGACGTGAGCTGGCAATGTGCACTCACAGCCCAGAAAGCCAACCGCATCCTGGGCTGCATCAAAACAAGCGTGGCCAGCAGGTTGAGGGAGGTGATTCTGCCCCTCTACGCCGCTCTCATCGAGACCCCACCTGGAGTACTGTGTTCAGCTCTGGACTCCTCAGCACAAGAAAGACATAGACCTGCTGGAGCAGGTCCAGAGGAGGGCCACAAAAATGATCAGAGGGCTGGAACACGTCTCCTATGAGGAAAGCCTGAGAGAGTTGGCGTTGCTCAGCCTGGAGAAGAGAAGCCTCTGGGGAGACCTTATTGTGGCCTTTCAATACTTAAAGGGGCTTACAAGAAAGATGGTGACAGACTTTTAGTAGGGCCTGTTACAATAGGACAGGAGGTAATGGTTTTAAACTTAAAGAGGGTAGATTTAGACTAGATATAAAGAAGAAATTTTTTATGATGATGGTGGTGGAACACTGGAACAGGTTGCCCAGAGAGGTGGTAGATGCCCCATCCCTGGAATTGTTCAGGGTCAGGTTGGACAGGGCTCTGAGCAACCTGATCCAGTTGAAGACGTCCCTGCTCATTGCAGGGGGGTTGGACTAGATGACCTTTAAAGGTCCCAGTCATGATTCTATGACTCTTCGGAGTTTCAGGTACTTGGAGTGACATGGAGCATGTAATGAAAAAGGATCTAGATATTTTTTCTGCTTCCCAGATTAAGACAAGACAGTAAAAGGCTACAGAGAACATTGAGCTCATGATTTAGTACATTGTAGTTTGCATTTTTGAGACATGAAGTAACAACTTGTTGCTTTAGACTGAACATAACTTTTTGTTGTGATGTGCTTTTTTTCAGCTTGTATTTTTGAAAGTTAAAAAGAAGAGTATGTTCAAAGAAATTGGAAATAAATGTCAAGATTTACAAGATCCCATTCACTAGATGAAGTGCAGATACCCTGTTTTTACTTGTTACAAGTAAGCTGCTAGTTGCTGCTAGGGCTGAAATCTGCCCTTTGGCAGAGGACCTTTTACCTTTGGCTGCGTTTTTGTGGATTTGGCAAGCTAAGATCGGAGCATCTGCTCTGAAGCCCTGAAATATACGGACATAGTGTTTTCCAGTGGCTTGGTATTAGTAAGGTTTCAGCATATTTACAGTATCTGCAGTTCTATTTTCATTTAACAGAATAAAAGGCAAAATCATAGAAAGTGTCATGTAAGTTAGTATGTGTACGGTAGTCTTCAGTCTCACATATGGTTAAAGTTACTTGTTTACTCATTAATGGCTGAGTTAAAGACTGGGAAGGGCATACAGTGATATACCAGGGCAGTAGCACTTGGGCAGCCCTCTTATGCAGTCTCAGCTGTTAAAATCTATTGCTCCAAACCCTGCTCCATAAACCCTGGCATAAAGATTAATTTGTGAGGGCTTGATTGCAAGATGGTGGTCCAGGGTGGCAGGTGATTTTCTTCTTGGTAAGGCGTGCTTTAAATCCTGAATCTTCAGGTAGAAAATCAACAGAGATGCACAAGGGATGTAACTCCAAAAGCATAATCTCTGACGATGAATCTTCTCCTTTCTCTGTATAAGACCTGATGTGCTATTGTAACACAGTTTCAAAGTCCTTTCCCCAGTGCTGGCTCTGCACCTTTCCCTGCAGAGGAGCGAGCGTTGCCATCTGTGCCAAAGACACTTTTAACACAGCTTATCTTCCTATAGTACCAAAAGCTCTATGTTTCATATCTGAGATTCTCTGTTTTTTAAAGTCACATCCAGACAAGCCCAACAGGTGTAAAATTGCTTTGGCTGAGCTGGAGGGAGCAGCACGCATGGCCGAAGTAAGTTCCCGGGCCTCCTTCCTTGGAGCGCGTCAAGTGGAAGAGAAGGACAGACCGTGGTTGCGGCGAGCTTTTCCCAGGGAAAACGTCAGGGAGGAAAAAAGGTAGCAAACGGAACTCCGCCAGGTAAAGAGATTTCTCTGCCCTTCTCTTTGCCCGGACAACATGGGATCGTGCGTGCGCGCCGGCACAGACGCACATCCACGCACAGGCATCGTCCTGTCTGCCCAACCACCTCCTCTTGTCGGGAAGGGAGCCAACCGCCCGAAATGAAAACCAGCGTCTTCCCCCCGGGAAGAGTTATTTTAGAACTTCAAGCTTACCGCTCGGTAACGACAGCGGCCAAAGGAAAAGGGGCAAGGGAGTTGCGGCGGGGACACGCTAGCACGGGGAGCGGAAAACCCCGCCGGGACGAGTACAAAACGGTCCCACGTAGCAGCAGCAGGGACACCCGTGCCGGAACGGAACGGAACGGGGCGGGGCGGGGC
>NW_010972687.1:3063665-3063986 GCF_000737465.1 Haliaeetus leucocephalus | reverse complement strand
CGCCCCGCTACCCTGGCCGGCGTCGCCCGCCGCCGCCCCCTCGCCGCTGCCGCCCCGCCGCTCTCTCCCCTCTCCCCCCGACCGGCCGCAACAGCGCTGCCCGTGCCCCGACGCGCTGACCCTGGGCGCCGAGCTGGTGCCGGTCCGGCGGCTGGTCTTGCTGGGGCTGCTGCAGGTCATCCTGGGCGGCTGCCTGGTGGTGCTGAACTTCGGAGCGCTGTGGCTGACCACCGCCTCGCAGGTGAAGAACGCCTGCTCCACCTGGGTCGGCTTCTGGGTAAGTCACTGCCGGCCACCCGCAACCCGGGCGCCGGCCGACCC
>NW_010972687.1:3047975-3063537 GCF_000737465.1 Haliaeetus leucocephalus | reverse complement strand
TTGCTGCCGCTTCTCTGGAAGCGGAGAGCGAGCTTCCCCTCGCTTGGGAATAATAAGCGGTGGCGCGTTCGCTAGCGGCTTCAGCCGGCGGACAGCGTGGACCCCAGCAGGGTGACAAACCGAGAGACAGCTAGGTAGGGGGGGTGTTTCCTGGTGCGCGTTTTAGCCTGAAAAAAACGGGCTCGATTGTCGTACGCAGCCAGAAACGGGGTTTTCTACAAGCCGTGGTGCGTGTGGATGCTGTGCGTTGCTTTTGTGCATCGCGTGCCGTTACTCTAGTGAGAGAGAGGGGGAAAACGGCATCGTTCCTGGGAAAAAAAGTGGATGGGCTTATGACAGTTTTCTCAAGGGCAGCAAGAGAAGTTGTTCCACCTCCTGCTGGGCCCTGCTTTAAACTGCACCTTGATAAATACAGAACGTGTGGTAGTTTGTATTGCAGAAGCTAGCCAGAAGTTAATACGAGTAGGAGATAGTCGGGTAGATTGTGCCCAGTTTGTGGGCCCTCGAGCAATGAGCCAGTCATCTTCTGTGCCTGGCATGCTTTCTCCCTGCCGCTGATGCGAACAGCGTCAGCCTGTCCCAAATGTTTCACTGGAAACGTTTAAATTATGTTTCCAGTGTTGTTCACAACCTGTGGAAATGTGCTCTGTGGTTTGGGGATCAAGTAGTTCCTATTCATGTGTATAATGCAATGCTCATCCCTGAAAGTATAGCCAGCCTTGGGGGGGGGGGGCAGAAAGGTAACCCAGACCATTCAAATGTGTATGTTTGGTATCTTTCTTGTGATTTTTTTTTTTTTTTTTTTTTGCTTACCCTAGATTAAAACAAGTTTAAATGTATGTAAGCTACAGACTTTCTTTGAACCCTGCACACAGAACCATGCTTATGCTTTTAAAATGTTCTAAAATTGCACGTGTAAAATCGAAGTATTCCATCTCTTTAATAATGAAGAAGGTAATTTACGGTTTTAATGCTAGCTCTGAAATAATAATATATTCAGTTGGAGAAGTTACCAAAAATGCTTTTCAGGTATAACTGCATGAGTGAAAATTTTAGCCCCAAAGCAACCTAGAAAGGTAGAGGCAATTAAAAGCTGGAATTGTGGATGTGTCTGGTTTGTTTTTTTTTTTTTTTTTTCATTTTTAGGTGCAACATGCTAATTGTGATGCACTGCTTAAGTGCAGATCAGGAAGACTCTGAGAAAGACTTTATTTTCATATATCTTAAAGCTCTAACAAACATAATGAAATAAGTCTTGTTGTCCTTAAGGCAAAACAGCAATTCACCTAAGTATTGGTGTGCTTTGTTATAAAATCATATGACTATTTTGCACTTAGAGAATTCAAAAAATAATTTGTTATGAAACTGCAGAGTTATGTATGTGGTTTTGCAACACCAGTGATGATATCAGTAGGTGTTTTGGCCAAGTCATACATGCACATTACGCTAGATCAGATTGATCATGTCAAGTGAATGAAGTTAGAGAAAGGATTTATTAAAAATGCTAGTGGGCAGCTTCCTGTTTTTGTCATCTTATTTCTTTTTAGGGTAGGACTTTGGTCTGAACTGGCTGAGTCACAAAGTCCCACCAATTAAAAGTATACCTCCTTATTTGTGGGACCTGCTAAAAAAAGATTCGCCTTTCTTTGTAGGCTTCCCATCCTTACTGTGAGAGAGTATTTGGGTATGCTATTTGCTTCAGTTCTACAGCAATGCTTTCTCCTTCCTGAATTGTTTTGCCCTCTAAGGTAAAGACTTATAGGGTTCAGTTCTGTGATTATTCAGCAAGTTTGGTCGAATGAGTACTTTTACCTTCTCTTCTTTCCTCCTGCTGATACTGGCATTCAGGCGACTAAATAGCAAGTTAGCTCAGGAAGGTAGTTTTGGTGCTCTTCAGTGTTTCTGGTAGGGTTCATGCACTGTGAGTTAGTTCCCCGAAATGGTCAGAAGAGGGCCAGAGTCAGCACACGGGAAGAAGCAGGCACTTAATGAAGTGATGGAGCAGTGAAGAAAGGTGGAGAAGAAATAGCCAGTTTTTAGATTTGCTTACCCATGTTGCTAGCAAACTAGTACTCAGTTGGCTGAAAATAATTTTTTAGGCAGTTGTTGAGGTCGGAGTTGCTGGCATAACTTCTTGTCCCCATACTCATTTTCTGGGAGGAAAAAATAAGAAAACAGCAGATTAAAATTTGGTTGTGTTATTTCACAGGATGCTGTTAAGAGTGAATAACGACATCAGCACAGGCTCTTAGTCTCTACTTTAAAGTGCATCTTCGTATCTTCCCAGCATTGTTGTAGTGTTGCAAAGTACCTTTCACCAGAGCAGTGCTAAATACCATGTAAATGGCATTTTGTGAACAGTTATTCACTTCTTGGTGATGCTATGGTTTTTTGATGTTTTAGGTAATTGTATCTGGAATCCTAGGCTTACTGACATGGAAGAAGCCCATAGTGCTTTTGGTAAGTATGGATTAAAACTTGTAAGGAAATTATCAGAAGATGATCCTGATTTAATAGTCATTGGTGTAAAAAAAAAAAAAAAAACCAACAAAAAAACCCCCACCAAACCCCAAAATACCTACCCACAAAACCCAAACACTTCTTTTTCTTGAAAAGATAGAATATATTGTTGAATTTCCTTTTTAAACTGTAGAATCATAATTACTGAAAGAGGACTCAAAGCCTGTGAAAGGCTGTATTCTTTCCTGCGTGGATAGAGTCCTTATTAAGGGCAAGAGTGGACCATGTCTGGAGGAACTGTTGATGTTGCTTACAGAATGCTTTTTGTGTTTGTGTAGGTATAAGAAAGTGCTGGTTTAGTATAAATAATTTAGCTCTCTGAGGCACTGCTGCTTAAGCTTAAACAGGGGAGTTCGTTTTAAAGCTTAGCTGGGTTGTCCTGTTTTAGTGTCTGATGGCAGGTTTGATAGCTAACCTAAGTATTGCTGTCTTACCCTAAGTATCCAGTGCCACTTTTTCAAATACAGTTGACGTTACATTGCTCTGAAAGAAGTAAATTGATGTGTGGGGTGTGTATGCTGTTTCTGTTTGTAAGTGAAATCTGAAGCTGTGTGGCTCTCAATGTCTCAGAGTCTGGATTTGAAAAAGAGGTTTCAAAGTGGGTTTTTGTTTGGGTTGTTTGGGGGTTTTTTTGTTGGGGTTTTTTTGCCTTACTGTCACTTCTGAAGACCTTTTCTGGGCCAAAGCAGTTGTTTTATTTTCATGCAGCACTTCTTTGGGATCCACATGATCATCAGTGAGGAGTGATCAGATGTATGAGCTGGGAATAAATTGCTGTTTCTCAGTTGTTCATTGGTTAGCACAGGCAGAGCAAAGCAACTTTTTTACCAGTTCTGTGGGTAGAAAGAGGAGCTTAGTGTCTGAGGCTCCCGATCTGGAAGGACCCTATTTTCATGAAAATAAATGTAAATGCCATCTGTCTCAAAATGCCTGAGACTTGCGCAGTCCTCCCTGTTTCAATATTGCCTGTGTTCTGTGCTATTTCTATAGCATGTTGTTGCTGTAGTTTCCTTTTGTCCGTTGTTGCTCTTTCACTCTTTCATATTCCCCTTTGCATAAACTTTATGGCCCCTTCCTAGTTTTATTTAAATAATAAAGCACCAAACTCTTCCTGATTTCTTTCCTTTATATCAAATTGTCTTTAGGACAGTCAAGTGTTGGAGCAGATTGTCCAGGGATGTTGTGCACCGGAGGGGGAAGTTTTTGAGATAAGACTGGTTAAAGCCCTGAGCAGCCTGCTATGATCTCATAGCTGACCCTGCTTTGAGCAGGAGGATGCACTAGATTCTTCCTGAGCTCCCTTGCAGCCACAGTTATTCTATGACTATGTGAATCTATGAACCTGTATTTTTTTTCTTCTTATTTGCATGTGTATTTTATAAAGATCTGATTTTTGAAAGCCAGATTAGATCAAACTTGACATAGGGAAACATTTCTTTACTGAGAGGGTGGTCAAACACTGGAACAGGCTTCCTAGAGAGGTGGTCGGTGCTCATGGCTGTCAGTGTTTAAGAGGCATTTGGACAATGCTTTTAATAATATACTTTAGCTTTTGGTCAGCCCTGAAGTGTTCAGGCAGTTGGACTAGATGGTTGTTGTAGGTCGCTTCCAACTGAAATATTCTATTCGGTTCTCTGCGGAAAAAAGGAAATTAGCATTAAACATTTTGTGAGGCTAAGGATATAATGCATTGAACTAGCTATAGTCTGTCAAGGACAGATCCTTAGTTTCTGTGAGCATATTAATTTTGGACTATATTTCTAATATATTTACCTTCTAATAATATTTTCTCTTGGGAGTTATGAGGACTTGTATGGGTTGTAAAAGCAAGTTTCCTAAATACCTAAGCAATGAGACTCCTTAGACAGCCATGGCTTAAGAGTTATGACATTCACAACTGAAACTATAAAATGCATGCGGAGCTAAAACATATCCCTTTTCCAGCTGTGACTGCCCTCCACTTTTTACTCCTTATGCAAGACCCTTTGCACTTATTTCTTGTAAATACGTTTCTAATGGATTCCTCTCTACCAACTTTTGGACTGAATTCATTTTCCCCTTGCCTGGCCAGAGCCACCTCCCTGCTGTGAAGGAAGCAGAGATGCACAGCTGTCTCCCTGACAGCCTTTAACTCAAGCAAGTGCTAGGTCTAGAAATGCCTTTATGCAGCAAGTGAGCTTTGTGGAAGGGATTGATTGCACATGAAGGTGGCTTTCTAAGATTGCTATTGAACCCAGAGAGTTAGCATGTTAGGTACCTGTGCTAGAGCCATGCCAGAAATCTGAGGAGTGATATCAATTACCATGTTTTATGTTGCAGCAACTTATGTCAGCATTTAGTTATCTTTACGCAGAGACTTTGGACTGTGCTCAACAGTTAAAGTTTGTGGGATTAAGTGGTCGTTATTCTTTTTCATATGTAGTTATGTCTCAATCTAGAAGTGCTGTCTTGTTCATAAGGAAGGGCCTCTTCTCATCTTTCTTTTTATGCAGAGCTCTTTTCAGTCACTCAGTTCAGTTTCATAATTTCTTCACATTGTGCAAATACCCCCAGAATTCTTTATATGCATCTGACCCCCCCAAATTTCTTTGTTTTCAGGCCAAGTTGGATAATTCTATCTAGGTTTTAATTTATCATGGTGTGTACTGAAAGCTCTCAGATGTAGTACCCTGTAGTTAAGGGTAGATAGTTGAGCTCCATCATTTAGACGTCTCTCCTTCCCAGAGCTGGGTCTTGAACAGAATTACAGTGACTGGTGAGTGCCACAGAATTTGTCCATTTGTCCATGAGCAGGTGCTAGTCCTCAGAGCCGTTTGTGGTAGGGTTTATGCTTAAGGACATGGTAATGCTGTTTCTTGTGGGTTCCTGTATTATCTTATTTTTGATTGTCAGTTTATGGTACTGAAGGAATTTTATAATGCAATTCACATTTATCTTTGCCCCCTTTAAAAATACTAGTTCTTTCTAAAAGAAACCTGTTTGCTACTCTGATTCAGGATTTCAGGGTTCAGGATTTTCTCTCTGAAACTTGCTGCAGTACGCCTGTTTGCCTGCAGCTCCTTTGCATGGCAGCAGTCTAGCCCTTACAGTAAAAGGGTGGTAAAACGTTTCTTTCCGTCTTCCCCCTTTAGGTGATGATTTCTCACTGCCTGGGTTTATTTCTTCGAGAACGGCCAGCCTGCCTTGTGGCTGCCACTTCAATCCGAGGCTTGGGCCATGAGGAAAAACAACCCAACTGGGTTTTTTCCCCCCCCCGTGACAGCAAGGCTCTGGTGCTGCTGGCACTTGGAGAAAGCGCAGTGCTGCGATGTCGTGAGAAAAGAGCTGGGGATGGGGCTGCAGTGCTGAAGGCAGACAGGGCTGCTCACGTTTTTCCCCCAGAGGGGAGAAAGTAAGGGAAATGCATTAGTTACAGCTGTAGGGGACCTTTACTTGCACCACCCAGTGCAAGTGAGAGGAAACCAGTCTTGAAGAGGGGTGGCTATGAAAGTTTTATTTGCTAACAGGTCTTGAGAGCCACATTGTTGGGTTTTGCCGCCCTGGCTGTTTTACAGCATGGGAGGATACTAGGTAAATAACAGGTCCCAGAGACAGTGTCTTGCAAGGCAAAATCAAATTATATCTTTTGAAGGACATTCTTGCAGGGGAGCCTTGGCCTTCATCAGTACAGCTACTGAGAAGCCTTGGCTCAGGAATCAGGCTTTGAGATGTCCGAGACTTGATCTGTTCAACGGGGTATCAGTTGTCAGTCAGCTTTGGAAGTCAGCTTGTAACACTTTCGCTCAGAAGCTGATTTTTCTTCCAGAGAAGAAGCTCCTGTGCATGCCTCTCCAAATGTATTTAATGGGGAAATGGAAACTCGCCCCCCCCACCCCACCCCCGGCCCATATTGTTTGGGTATTGAGTCTCAACCGTTCTGGGCTCAATATTACTCTCTACTTGTATAGCAGCTGGTTCCTTCCCCCTCTGCTCCTAAACTCCTTCCTTTCATAGGGCTTTAAATCTTATTTTTAACTAAGGGAACCTAAATTCTTTCTGAAGGTATATCAATTCTGCATTGTTCATTTGATTGCATGTGCACTGAATGCAATTCGCATCTTTGATAGGCCATGCTTGCTATATTAGCCTCTGTCCTTACTGGTATACTGGTTTGGACTACCCTATGCACTGTGAGTTTATGTTGTATTCCCAGGTGTTGCCTGGAGCCATACATGCTTTGCTGAATGCAGAAGCATGCTGCCAGTGAAGCGTCCTTTCCTTTCCAGTCATGCACAAATTAGTTGCAATCCTGTGGAGTGTGCTTTTTAGGAGGCTTTCTGGTTGTGGGTTGTTTTTTTGTTTTTCCACCAATTGTAACAAAGACTTCAAGTTAAGCATACCTCGGTGCTTGGTGCTTGGGTTCTGCTGCTAAAGAGAAGATTTAGCTGTGATTGCAGGAAACATGACAGGAGTGCAAGCGTGCAGGAAGACACCAGGCTGTTATGCTGGGTAAGAGCGTAACTGAGGCAAGTGCAAGTGCTGGGGAGCAGTTCCGTACATGCAGATGCATGGGATCAAGAAAATAACAGAGCAGATGCTGGCTGGGTGAATGCGATTCTGGCTTTATGGTTCCACTGTTAGCTAGTGTGCCAGCTTTTGTCTTCATACATGTCGTCAGTTTTCATGTAAAGGTTTGTGGGGTTTGACTCCGAGAAGTCCGAGTCACATGTTCAGCATGAGTCGATTCAGTCTGGATATTTCTCACGTTTTGCAGTGTGGTGACACAAGGATCTGAAACTTTTGTTAGAAACTTTTTTTTTTTTAATTCAGAAGTGTTAATATTTTGGGGGTTATGACAAAGATTTACAGATCTTCATTGGAAAACAGAGAAGGTTACGGAATTCAAGTATTTAAAACCTTCAAAATTTTTGAAGAATAAATATGTAGTAAACCTTTTATTTAATTGAAAAATCTTATCAGAAGAAAAATATGTCCCAGCAGCTTTAAAATAAAGATTTTTAGGGCTAGCTACTGCCTTCTTGATATCTGCACCTTGACTAATGTGTATAGATTTAACCAAAATATAAAGTTTAGACCAAAATACTTAGTTCTGGTGCTAGTGAAGTGACGTCCTTAAATTTTAGCCCTGCTAGTAGCAATATAAAGCACTGTGAAGAGAAGCCGTGTATCATGACCCTATCCCCACCCCCTCCCAGCCCCAAAATCTCTTCCTAGCCATGTGCTTCAAATTAAGCAAAGTCATTTGACTTTGGTGAGAATTACTGTAGTACTGCCTGTTTAGTACTGTAGTACTGTCTGGATTTTAGAGGTAAAACAGCTTGATGTTAACATCTTGGCTCACATAGAGGTCTCCACCATTAAGTTAATAAATGGTATTCGTACAAAGGTTTTACAGTCAGTCTAAACAAATAAAAAGAAATATGCTTTTATTTGTAGGACCCTGAAAAGCCTTTAGAAAGGCTTTTAGCCTTTATTATCAGGTCAAAGTCAGGTCTCTTCTGATTTTTTTTAATAACCTATTTTTATGCTGAAAAAGCTTTTCTCTCATTCATATGGGGTGTTTTAATGCTGCATTTGAAGCATGTGACTTTTCTATTAAATTAATTAGTCTGTATTTTACTTCTCTGTGGCTTTTTTTGGTGACAGGTGTGTTGCAGGTCTCCATATGGTACAATAAATAGCTCTCACAACTGACAGAAAATTAGTAAGGTCCCATAATTATTTCTTAATTATTGCTATTGCTGCTGTGTATATGGAAAATTAATACATTGACTTGCCTTTTCCTAGAAGGATATTCATAAACTGTATATGTAGGATGTAAACGGATATAAGAGTTGATGATTGTGGTGCAAATGTTTTTCTTTCATTATTTTTTAAGTGCCTGATTGGACATCAGTCCTGTGTGTGCATATTGAAGTGAAAGCAATTTCTCTCCAGCATTAGATGTTAGCTTCAATGGCAACAGCAGCAGGACAACAAGCAGTCTACCCATGCAGAATGAATAACAGGGTTAGAACCTTATCATGCAAGTTTATGCTGCTGTGGAGTCCTCAAAGTGCACGATGATTTTTTACCTGGAAGAGATCATCCATGCAAGACATTAGCAAATACTGTGTCTAACATTAGAATACACTTTGCTTTCCTATAGTTTAACTCATGTAAATGTTCAAGACTTTCTGCATCTGTTCACAGTCCATGTGTAGCTAATGCTTGGAAGATGAGGGCTGTGAGCCAAACTGAAGCCATAATTTGAGTTGTTTTCATTTTTGTCACTGCAGTTAAGACTAGTTACCTCTGGTTTAGCTTTTAAAATAGCATGTCTGCCTTTGCCTGTTTATTCTAAGTTGAGGAGTACTTTTCTCCTGGTTTACCTGTGGGTGGGATCTTCTTTCACTGGCATAAACTAGAACACTTGTTTTTACTTGTAGGTGAGTAGTGATGGAGAAGGTGTTTAAATTTGCATCTGCAGGAGAATATAGCTTATAAAATAAGTGGACAGAGTACATGTTAGATAGGTGGACCGTGAGGTGGATTGAAAACTGGCTGAACAACCAGGTCCAGAGGGTTGTGATCAGTGGCACAAAGCCCAGCCAGAGGCCAGCCAGCAGTGTTGTGGCCTGGGTGTGGATACTGGGGCCAATACTGCTTAATATCCTAATGAATGATCTGTACAATGGGACCGAGTGCACTCTCAACAAGTTCACAGGTGATATAAAACTGGGAGGAATGGCCAGTCCACCAAATGTTGCTATTCGGAGGGACCTGGACAGGCTGGAGAAATGGGCTGAGAGAAATCTCATGAAGTTCAACATGGGGAAATGCAAAGTCCTGCCCGTGCAGGGAAATGACCCCAGGCACAAGTACACACTGGGAACAACTAGCTGGAAAGCAGCTCTGCAGAGAACCTGGGGATCCTGGTGAAGAGCAAGATGATCATGAGACAGCAAAGTGCTTGTGTGGCAAAGAAGGCTGATGGTGTCCTGGGCTGCATTAGGCAGAGACTTGCGAGCAGGTGGAGGGAGGTGATCCTTCCCTTCTCCTTGCACTGGTGAGGCCAGACCTGGAGTGCTGGGTCCAGTTCTGGGCTCCCCAGTGCAAGAGAAATCTGGACACACTCGAGCAAGTCCAGTGAAGGGCCACAGAGATGATGAAAGGACTGGAACATCTCTCCTCTGAGGAGAGGTTGAGAAAGCTGGGACTGTTCAGCCTGGAGAAGAGAAGACTCAGGGGGGATCTTCTCCACCTCCATAAATAGCTGATGGGAGGGAATGAAGAAGAGGGAGCTAGACCTTTCTCAGTAGTGCCTGCTGACAGGACAAGAGGTTATGGGCACAACTGAAAAAATAGGAAATTCCATCTGAACACAAAAGACAACTTTTTTACTGTAAGGATGCTCAAAAACTGGTGTAGGTTACCCAGAGAAGTAGTGGTCAAAACCACCTGGACATGGTCTTCAGCAGCCTGCTGTAGATGACCCTGCTTGAGCAGGGTATTGGACTAGATGGTCTCAAGAGGTCCCTTCCAACCTCAGTGATGCTGTGAAAATGCTAACCAGTGATGAAGCAGAAAGACAAAGGATTTTTTTCTTTCAACACTAAAGTACAATATATTCTCTTGTACACTATGGCATATGTAGTAGCAAATGTCGAGGTTATGTTTCAGATCATCGTAGTGTTTTAGATTGTATGTAGAAGAATTATTTTTATCTTTTACCTCTTCAGTGGGATTGGCTGAATATTACGTTATGCAGTCAAAAATAATAGACTATACGTATAATAAAAAACAGATCAAGATTACATTTTGTATGGTAGAATTTATTAGAACATAAATGTAGAAATTATCATCCTTATTTTGCATGTTTATAATAATGTTCCTTTTCTTCCTTTTTCTTCTTTGATTTTAACAGGTTTCTTTAGAAAAAATCTGTGTGATTTTTATTCAAGATTTTGTAGACTATTACATTAGGAGTCTGGATTTTATATGTAACTGTTTATATAGATGTATTAGCTATATACTGGATTGTTTCTATTGCAGGTTCTGTACCAAGCAAGAAAACTTATATGTGAATTTGTCCTCCTGTCCCCAGGCCGCCCCCCCCCCTTTTTTTTTTTTATCTTTCTTGACATTACTTTGGCCAAGTAACTTCTTTGTTCAGGACCTCCATTTTTTCATCATTTGAAAAAGGACAAATGTACTTCTTGTTTTCCTCAGTATCATTTCTTGAGATTTGTACTATAAAGGTGTTTTATGTTGAAACAGCTTCTATTTCACTTACAAACCCAACTAATTTCTAGTTGACAGTGCCCTGTGTTGAACACAGATGAGAAAAGCTTTCTTTGTATGGAATAACTGTGTCTACCAATTTTCTTTTTCTCAAAGTAGTTTTAATCAAAAGGGTATCTGACATAATCTAGATAAAAGCCTAAGAAATGGTATTGGTTCATTTGAGTGCTGAGCAAGGAGTTAGTTTTAAAAAAATGGTTAAATTCTGTGTTTGTACAGAAAAACAACTGCACTCAAAGTGCTTAGTAACATTAAAGACCTCTTATCTGTGGTTATATGATATTTATAAAGCTAAGAGAAAATACTGTTTCTCTTAATATTGATTGTTCTCAGTACATGGAACACAAAATAGTCCCAATCCTCTTCAGAGAAGTACTAATAGCGACTTTAATTAGTAGGTTTTTAAAACCTACCTTCTGTGATAATGTTACGGTCAAGCCTCTGTAAAGCCTACTAGTAATGAGATGTTGTAATTTAAGGAATGAGCTTGCCCAGTAGTGCTCTTTGGCTCTTGTCCATTCAGGGGTGATTATTTCTTTCCCTGAACCTCAGTAAACAGGATCATAATTTGTGCAACAGCTCTGGTTTAATTTTGGTCCAGCTTCCTAGGTAGGTAACCATAGTATGTCAGCTAAATTGATTTGGAAAGCGATTGCTGTCTTTGTGCATGTTTAGGAAGTCCTTGTTGCTGGATCTGCTGCAAAGCTATCTGGAGGAGAACTGATCCTGTGTCCCTGATGATTTCCTTCTCTTCCTCAGGTTTTTGTCATCTCCTGCATTTTTAATTTAGGCCATTTTGATACAAAAGAATCTGAGTGAGCAGATTGTTCTTAACAAGGATTCTTTTGGACATTAAAGACCTGATACTTGGTTTGTAGGACTGAGCGCTTAAAATTTAAACATGTCAGGAGAGGAATCTGTTATTTGTCTCTGAAGTAGTAGTCTTACCCATAGTACTATCTCCTGAAGTACAGAAAAATTTTGCATGTATGAATTGGGACAGGAAAAGTTCTTACACGTGTTTAAAATTCATATCCCAAGTCTCATGTAAGCACAGATTGCAGATTGTAAGGACATATGTGAAAGTAGGACTTCATTTTATCCACTGCTTCTTCTTGTCCTTTTTGAAGTACTCTATTACTCTTGCCATTGCTGGTCTTACAGATGGTTTATAAAACTGAAGATATTGTCCAGTTTGTGAATGGAGGTGTTCTGGTTTTAGTAGCCAGGAGGAAATAAAATCATATAACCAAAGTCCCTTAAGTGTCTCTGTCCTCACTGTACTGGGACAAATATTTTTCATAAATAGCTTTGGAAATTCTATTCAGAATGAATGTAGTCTTAAGATGTTTCCTCTTCAGGTTTCTTACTGATCTAAATGTGTTGAGAGGTAAACGCTGTGGAAGGATATGACGTTTAGTGGAAGTCGGACAGCTTGCAAATCATACTTTGAGCTCCAGAAAAACCTTTAGCTGCCTGTACTTTTCAATAGTTGCATGTATTTTATTACTGCACAACTAGTGCAGAATAGAGAGAGAGAGAAGATAAAGGTGTTTGGAGGAACCATCTACTGGGTTAAGATAAGACCCTGGGGCACTGAAGTCACAGGGAGTTTTAAAAATAAGGGGTGTCATCCCCAGCTTCAGTTTGGGAGTGGGATTTGCCGTGCTATAGGTTGCTTGAGTCAGGTTCATGATCCTGTTCTCACTGCTGTTAACTTTGTTTTACTGTTCCAGGCTAACCTATTTAGTCTGCTGTCTATCATCTCTGTTCTGCTGAACCTGGCTGGATTTGTATTAAGCTGTCAAGGCATTCAGTTTGTGTCCAGTGTACCCAAATGCGATTTGGTGAGCAGACATACTGTTTTACATGTATTTCTTCACGGTGTGCCACATAAGCTTGCTCTGCTGGGATCACAGAATGTGCTAATGTAGAGATGCAAGTAATGCAGCTACAGCGTGGTGGGGGAACAAAGAAAACTCTCTGTTTCAGGCCTTGATTTAGTTCAAATTGTGAAGAGACTCACTGAAATCCACAACAGTATTTTTATTGTCTATGTTCCTAAACACTAAACCTAAACTTGGTTCATTTGAGTTGGAGTCTTCATAAGGTGCTCAGTTCCTAAAGCTGAAGACCCCAAATGGATATGTTTTGAAAGGTCTTACTCTTCATTAGAAGAGCCTACTTAGTCCAGAAGTGGTTTTGGTTTACTACATTGAGAGCAGGCCTCTGTCTTCAGGGTCTGAAGACACAGTTGATTTGGTACAAGGCTTTCTAGACAATTTTGTGGGGCCATGTAGGAGGGAATCCCAAATATATCTTTAGAAAATCCTTCTTGCCAGCATTATACACTGATTTCAACATCATAGTCATTTAAGAACTAGCATAAAGGATTTTTATAGTAATGTGACAAAGATAAACTGTTGAAAAGGACCTCTGTGGGTACCTGTGAGCTACCTACAAAAAGTTCAGTCAGTATAATCTGTGGGTGGGATTATTTTTCCTGGTTTGTCTCACCTGATGAGGACAATTTGTGTTGATACCTCACAGGAAGAGCTGTGAGGAAAAATTTAAGGTAAATCAAGTCATACTAGCTTTTCAGAACACTTCTACTTGAGGAAAAAGCAATCTGCACAAGAAAGGACAGAACGCAAAAGATTTTTCTCAAATGGCTGTCATAAGAAGTAGAAGAATATCTATTTATGAACTAGAAACTGTGGAATAATTGAAATTGAAGGATACAGGGTCACTTGGTGATAAAGATGATTGTGCGTAAAGGCTTGAAGGAGTTTAAGGGTTAATGTCTTGAGCTTATCAGTAATGCTTCCTTTCAAATAGGAAGTATGCATAATATAGCTTTATAATGTATGAATCATTGGCATAGCAAACTGTACAAATTTCATCTTATGAGCCTGGATTTCCAGTCTGCTTTGTGGTCAGAGGTATAGTTTAACATATATTATACAGGTAAAAATGTTGCATAAAACAGCCAATAAATTAAAAAGTGGAGTTTTGTGCTTTTAAAGGTGGATGTCGGTGAAAAGAGGGTTTGTTACTGCTGTGAAGATTTCAATGTCACTGAATGTATAGAAGATACTGCGCTGAAGCTATACCATCTGAGGCCATGCAGTGCCGCTCACTTTTATCTCAAGGTACGCTGTGCATGCTGCTTAACATGACTGCTTTGATAATGTCCGCACTTGTGCGACAGTGCAGTGCTGAGGTGACTGCTGTGTTTACTGTGAAAAATTCTGTTATTTTTCTGGTCTTCCACACTGGTCAGAAGCTCTTTATGGTTCTGTAACAGGGGTTTTTTTATCACCTCTGGGTTTTGACCAGTGCATTGCTGATTCAATATGCAGTTCTTGTCCTTCTGGTGTTTTAAGCAACCAAAACTACTGCTGAATTCAGACAAGATTGCGTGGTGTAATATCGTGTAAATTTTACCTAATGATCTGATGCCTTCACTGGTCTTTTGATCTTCTCAGCCTTTCTTGGCTTACAAACTGCTAAAATACAACCTCTAAACAGCATCACCTTCAAGTATAAAAGTGCTTTAACATTCCTTTAATGGTGATTATCTTACATCTAGTTTTCCCACAGAAAAGTTAAGAGGAAGGTTAGTGAAGTGGACTATAAATCACATCTGAGCAGTATTAAATCCTTCTGGATCTCTCTGTCAGGACACACAATAGGGCAAAACAATTACTCCAGTCCTGGAGATTACCTGTCCTGAAGACTTCATCACATATGTTTCTAAGAAGTAATTGTCATGGTCATCCTTGTGTTTTCTGTGTTTGTGTTTTACTTTTCTATTATTATTATTTTGACATTTACAAATGCCTTTATTTACTTTTTTTATTTCCATAATTTTCATGTTTTTCAGAAAGTTCTCATTGCTCTTTGTGCCTTGAATGCTGTCACCACCACAGTTTGCTTGATAGCAGCTGCCCTGTGTTACTTACTCGTTTTTGCAACAGGAAGATCCTGCCCTGTAAGTGAGTGCAAGGCATTGCCTGCTATAAACAGTGGTACTAACAGTATTACTAAATTACACAGTTCAGCAATTTTTTATATCTCAGAAGGTTTTTAACAGAAGTTTCATTTGATTAGGATGAATCTCATGTTGAAGACCAAGGTCACGTTTTGGATCCTGATGATCCACCTCCCTATTTTGCAACTTTTTATCCTTGTAATCCACGAACGACTTGCAGGTAAACCTCTACACTCTATTGCTTTCTTTTAGTGACTTTGGAAACACTGCATAATCTCAATTTTTTTTTTTTTAAGACCATTTTCTCTGTTATTAACTGAAAAAGATTGGTGACTTTAGCGGGGGGCAGGGGGGGGAAGGAAAAAACCTGTGGAGTTAGGAGGCAGAGTAAATACAGGAGCCAGGAGCAACCTCCCGGCAAGGCTTGTGTGAGAGACCCCCAAACGGTGGCCTGGCCCCCACCACAGACCTTCCTGCTGGAGTGATCCCCTTCTCCCTCTTTGGCAATTAGTGCTGACTGAAGGGTATGTTTTGATTGTACTGCCAGGCCAGGTGATCACCACCCTTATCTCAGTGCTCGGGTGTGAGTGGTCAGGCAGGGTTTGCACCTGGTGTTATTGCTGGGCTTCTCTGCAGTGGCAGCTGCAGGATGGAGGAGTTGTGAGAGTGAAAGTGGGAGGATGAGCTCACGTATCAGAAAGAAAAGGAGGATAGTCACAAGTCACTGTAATCTCTCCCCCCCCCCCCCCCCCCCTATTTTTTTAT
>NW_010972687.1:3010239-3047965 GCF_000737465.1 Haliaeetus leucocephalus | reverse complement strand
AACCCGTCAACCCTCCCCCCCCCCCCCCCCTTTATTTTTAATTTATTTCTACAAAGATGAGGGAAGAAGGATCTGGAGGTGGAAAAAATAATAGCTGTATGAGTTTTCTTGTGAGTAAGAAAAAACGTGCAGAAAATCTTTGTGTTGCAGAAAGCTGCCTTCTTTGGTACAATTGGTATTATGAAACATTAAAATGTAAATTTGGGGCAGGGGGTTATGTTGTTTTGAAGAATAGGGGAAAAATCGTCTAGCTTGTCCATTAGCATCAATTCTGTTATTTTGCTGTACTGGGATTTACTAGTATCTATATTTCTTGCAATTCAGTGGTGACTTGTGGGTTTTGTTATCCTTCATTCTACAGGTGGTTATACACTCTTCACAGTAACTTGCAGGTTAGCTTTGTTTATTAGTGTCCTGGTTTCAGCTGGGATGTAGTTAACTGTCTTCCTAGTAGCTGGTACAGTGCTATGTTTTGAGTTCAGTATGTGAAGAATGTTGATAACACTGATGTTTTCAGTTGTTGCTCAGTAGTGTTTAGACTATAGTCAAGGATTTTTCAGCTTCTCATGCCCAGCCAGCGAGAAAGCTGGAGGGGCACAAGAAGTTGGCACAGGACACAGCCAGGGCAGCTAACCCAAACTGGCCAGCGGGGTATTCCATACCATGGGACGTCACATCCAGTATAGGAGCTGGGGAGAGTGGGGGAGGGGAATCACGGCTGGGGGACTGGCTGGGTGTCGGTCGGCGGGTGGTGAGCAATTGCCCTGCGCATCATTTGGACATTCCAATCCTTTCATTACTGCTGTTGTCATTCTATTAGTGTTATCATTATCATTATTAATTTCTTCTTTTCTGTTCTATTAAACTGTTCTTATCTCAACCGATGAGTTTTACTTCTTTTCCCGATTCTCTCCCCCATCCCACTGGGTGGTGGGGGAGTGAGTGAGCGGCTGCGTGGTGCTTAGTTGCTGGCTGGGGTTTCCTGTGCGAGCCCAGTGTGTGATCAGTGCGATCCACTTACTCCACGTGGCATCAGTCACATGATGTGTAGAGGACACCCTCCCTTTGAACATCCAACCCAACACTGGCAGTCGGGGTGCTAAGAGGAGTATGTAAACATTAACGACATTAGTTTATGACTCAGGAGGGGCTGCATTATTCTGCTGTGAACATATAATGTTTAAACATAAAATACCATGATGCTCAGGCAGACTGTATCACTCTACTCTTGTTTATAACTCCTGCTTTTTGCAGTGTGCAGGACTGTTTAGTTTATTTCACTGTTTCATCAGGAGTAGCGTGCATGACTTTCAAGACTCTGTGGTCCTTGCAGAGGTAATTACAGATCCTGGGATTACCTAGAAAATGGTAACACAGCACAGGAATAGATTTTAGAATGAAAAAGTGATCTAAAACATCCAAGGACTAGGGCTGAATTCCAAACATTACTAAAATCCTCCTATGTGAGTCTTGGCTCAAGCTAGTTATGAGAACAGAATGGTGTGCATAATGATCTCTTTGGAAGATGAGGTATTTATTGAACTACACTTGTCACAGTTCCCCTGCTTTAAAATGGGGCTGTCGTTCTTTGTCTGATGCGCTGTTCTAGATGGCTATCCCCAGAAGCAGTATTTCTCTTTGTCTATTTTCAGCACAGTAAGGGCCGCTGAACAATATTTAAGGCTTCTGTGGTCTAATACTGGGTAGCTACCTTGCCTGTGACTGCATTAAAACTTGTTGATAATAACATTTAAGTGATGGTGACATCCTTTTGAAGTCAGACTACTTGTTTCAAAGTTGTCAGGATAGTTATGCAGCAGTGCAGAAGTTAAAGCAACAGACAGACTTGATTTCCATTCTTGGCAAATGAGGAAATATGACTCACCCCAGGGTGTCCAGCAGAGATGGGACCTGGCCTTTTCTCAGTCAGCCTCCTCACACTTCTCCCTCCCCTCCCTGCCTGGTCTGTACACTGAACGCCATGCTGTGTCTCTGACTTTGCCTTCTGTGCTGAGGTCCCACGGACCCTGCATCCAAAACCTTTGTGTGAAAGGTGGGGGTGACAGGAACTGCATCCAAGGCAGTGAGCCACCATCTGCAAGGTGCACCTGGGGTGACTCCAAAACAGATACATCCCTTTGAGAAAGGAAACACTGTGGTCATCAAAACATGTGCCAAGGACATGTTTGGAATGGCTAGCTGTTCTCCTCCACATTTTAAATTGCAGAGCCAGAGGCACTGCTAGCAAAGCCAATTAATTGCTTTGTTCATTTGTTCATGGGAAAACTCTTATATTTGTCTTATTTAGTGGTAGACAAAACAAACTAGCACTACAAATATCTGGTCAACTCCTAACTCTAATCTTGATATTTCAAAAATAAGGGAACAGCAGTTGAGTTATTTTTCAGGACTGGCACAACAACATTAGCAATAACAGCTGAGTTCCCATGTGAAGAATAAAATATGTGTATTTAAGGGAGTAGGCGATCTATGTGGAGCAGCAAATCAATCGCCTGGGGTCTAGAAATCTACCCTAGTCCAGTTTAAAGTACCATTTGGGGACTAGAGGCATTTGCCAAAGTGTGAATCTGCTTATCCAAGTCATGTATTCTCAAATTTAGTATGTGTCTCAAACTGGACTCATATGCTGCTGACATTTGTTTCTTAACCACTGAACGTGTTCCTGCTATTGAACACTGAAGTTTCTGGGAGGCCAAAGCCCTGATGCTGTTGTTCAGCTGAGGTATGAGTGCAGAAGGTGGGTGAGAGGTGGCCAAGGATGAACCTTCCCCCTTCAGTGTCCTGCTTACCAGCAGTGGTACAAAGCCTCCCCATGGTCTGGAGCGGTCTCTCGGCAGTGGGGTTCCCTGAAAAGTCTTTGACTCTTACTCCCTACCTTCCTGTATCATCACTTCAAGAAGCCGCTGGCTTTTTGACTAACACAAGAATTTGCCTTGCTTACATAAAAAGAGAGAGTGGAAATTAAGAAATAAAGAACAGATTGACAAATGTGCACATCCTGGAAATGACTTTTATATTAAGGGACTTAAGGGAATGCTTTTCTAGTTGCATGTTCTGTAGTAAGATTTAACATGATATAATTCTTGGATGCAACATTAATTTTCAAGGTGTGACTGAGCTGGGTAGGCCAGATCAGGCATGTTTAAAACCAAAACTAAGGTTCAAGAATGTCGTGGTTTACCCCCAGCCAGCAACTAAGCACCACGCAGCTGCTTACTCACTTCCCTGCCCCCACCCGCCCCAGTGAGATGGGGGAGAGAATCGGGAAAAGAAGTAAAACTTGTGGCTTGAGATAAGAACAGTTTAATAGAACAAGAAAAGAAGAAAATAATAATGATAATAATAAAATGACAATAGTAATAATAAAAGGATTGGAATATATAAGTGATGCACAATGCAATTGCTCACCACCCACTGACCAATGCCCAGTTAGTTCCTGAGCGGTGATCCCCCCCACCCCCACTCCCCCCAGTTTGTATACTAGACATGACGTCCCATGGTATGGAATACCCCTTTGGCCAGTTTGGGTCAGCTGGCCTGGCTGTGTCCCTTCCCAACTTCTTGTGTCCCTCCAGCTTTCTTGCTGGCTGGGCATGAGAAGCTGAAAAATCCTTGACTTAGTATAAACACTACTGAGCAACAACTGAAAACATCAGTGTGTTAGCAACATTATTCTCATACCTAACTCAAAACATAGCACTGTACCAGCTACTAGGAAGACAATTAACTCTATCCCAGCTGAAACCAGGACAAAGAAGTATATAATTTTGTGACCTATATTGAATGTAAGCTCATCATGAATGTACTGGAAAAACGTGAAGAAGTAATGTCAATGGAGCATCAGTCTTCATCATACTCCAAAATTATTCTGAAGCTTTTAGGGGCAGATGAAATAGGCTGAAATTAAAAACTATTTTAACATGTTGTGTTTCCCCCATTTTTAAGATGAAAAAGCAATGACCAGTTATCAAAACCTTTTCTTTCTTTTCCTCAAATTTCTCCATGCATTACCTCCAGTACCTTGACAGGGGCCTTTCACAAAAGTGGTCCCCAGTTCTCTTTTTGGAAGTTTTATTCTTTTCCTCTCTAAGCAGCCTTCTGTAGGCATTTCCATTCACTCTGTCCTTTCCTTTCAGCTTGCAAGAAAATAATTGTCACAGTCATCTTTGTTCCCTCCAGCCAGTGTGCAGAGAAGCCCTAAACTCTGGGAGGAAGGACTTGCTCTTGTGTAACATTTCTTCATAGATAGATTGCATCCACTAGTGATATATCTAAGTCTGATATGAGTCCAGGGAGCAAAACACATGGACTCATGTGTATTGCTTGAGGTTCCTGCTCAGTACCAAATCAGCAATTTAAAATGTAATAAAAAGCAGAGAAAAATTGAGACACTTTGGGTCACAGACTTCTCTGAAGATTCTGTGGGGAAGGTCCCCTTGGCAGTGCTGCTGTCGACTACTGCACTTTGTTCCAGTGTTAATGGACTAATGTAAACTTATGTTATAAAAATCAGCATTTGCCAAAAAGAGTTTCTCCAGGCACTGTTCTGATTTCTTCCTTCCTTCTACCTCCTAAGAGGAAGATTATACAGCAAAAGGTCTTTGGGATTTCTGCTGTCTTTAAGGTTTCAAAGAGCTCTCTGAAAACTGAGAAGTAAGATTAACCATGAGGTATGTTTGCCTCATACAAGCCTTCGTGAACTTATCAACTATAATGTTCTTAGTCAAGCATCATCACAAAAATAGCCTTCAGTTTGAGTCTGCCTTCTTCTGTGCAGTTGTATGTGAACATAAAATATGAGATCAGAAGTATCTTGAATTTCATTTATAATTAAGAATTTAGTAGTTCACAAAAATTAGAGCTAGGCTGTCGCATTTTGAGTGACCACCTGTATTTGAATCTCTTGAAACAAAACTGAGCCCCTGTGAAGTAAAACTGAAATGGGTTCCTAGGCATAGTACTGCCCAAAGATGTTTGAAGCTCTGGTGAACACATTGGAGCGGCACCTCCTAAGGAGCAATTTGCTGCCCTCTTCTGGGGTAATCTTTTGCAGGTCTTGGCGAGTTCATTAGCTGTGGTTGAGATCCAAAAATCTGAGTGGGCATGGGAAAGCCAGTGGAGTTTGGTAGAGGTGATGTTTTTCTGCAGATGGAAAGCTGTACCAAGAGAGTCGCTCAGTGTTGTTTGTTGCAGGATGCTTGCCTCTAATGTGATTCTGTTGCCTCATATTTACAGGTCACGAATCAAGGGCACCGAGGAGCTCTGCCCTCAGGACCCACCTCCTCCTTATGAAGCTGTGCAGAGGCAGAACAGCTCTGAGCAGGTATGGCCCACAGGAGTTTAAAGTGTAACTTGTTTTTCCACTATAAAGTAAGGTTGCATTGAGGCACAGTAAACGTAAGTCAGGTATCTCTTCATTTCAGAATAGCAGGAGACTATGTTTGGTTACAAATGCGGCTTGCTGTAATTTTCACTGAAGATTTTAGCTAATCACTTACCTTAGAGTTTAAAAGTTTTCCCTAGTTGGAAAACCCCGTCTGGGCATGGGAGAAGAAGCAAAATACACTGTGGAGCACCCCTGTTGAGGTTATTCCAGAGGACGCCTGTGCTGTTTCCTTGCTTTACCTCCCTTCCACACCTGTACTCCTCCTCTGTGGGACTAGGTCAGGGTTTTGCCATGCTCACTGATCCCTTTTCACTGGTGTTTTCAGAAGACAGATGCTTTTACCCAGAAAATATTCAACAGGATAAAACTGCCTGACCTGGATGAAGAATATTAATTTTAGACATTCACTAGTCTTGGTTTTGCAGTGGAATTAAACACATATCACATATTCACTGTGCAGTTAAGCAAAAGTGTTCACTTTCCAAGGTGGATGTTGCAGTTCTTAGAAAGTACCAGAAAAAAGATGGTGGCTTATGATTTTTCAACTTTTCTATTTTATTCCAGGAATGTGTGCTACGAGTAAGTGTCATGGAAGTTGTTGATTCAGGGGAAGTGAGTCACAGGCAAGCCTCTCAAGGTAAGAAGTACATTTTAAAATTTTTTCTAAAACCATTCTACCCAAACCGGATGACTTAATGTAGCAACAGCATTATTATTTCTTTGAAAGACAGCCACCGTATTGCAAGCCAGACATACAGAATTGTGATTGGCTTGGGCAGTAGGAAAAGGGATTAATGTTTAAAGTATATAAAAAGTTGTTTGCTCTTAAGATACAAAAAGAAAGACATATTTCCTTCTTAGTAATTTACAAGTTAGTTGTTGACTCTGTGTCCATACGTTTTAAGAAGTGATGTCCAGCTCCAGCACTTCCATTTGTTTTGTGTATGTGATGGTGCTTGTTGACATTTTGTTGCTGATGAAGATAGGAAAGGGATAAAATAATACTGTATTGTGTTGAGCTAAATGTGGGAATTACTTTAGTATTCAGCCTGCACTGGAAAAATTACTAAATAGTTTCTGCATACTGGTACAGGACATAACTAGACTACGTGTACCTTACACTCTGGCAGGCTACCTGAAACCTCTGAAAACAAGCACTTGGATGCTTCTGATATCTCATCAGTTGTGACAACCAGAAATTCAGAAGAGGTGCAGCAAAAAGTTTAGTTCTCAAGGACTTCTGTGGTGGGTTGACCCTGGCTGGACACCAGGTGCCCACCAAAGCCGTTCTATCACTCTCCCCTGCCTCAGCTGGACAGGGGAGAGAAAATATAACAAAGGGCTTGTGGGTCGAGATAAGGACAGGAGAGATCACTCACCAATTACTGTCACGGGCAAAACAGACTCAACTTGGGGAAAATTAACTTAATTTATTGCCAGTCAAGCAGAGTAGGGTAATGAGAAATAAAACCAAATCTCAAAACACCTTCCCTTCTTCCTGGGCACAGCTTCACTCCTGGATTCTCTACCTACCCCTGCCGATGGCGGGGGTTGGGATTAGTTCATCACACCTTGTCTCTGCCGCTTCATCCTCTTCAGGGGCAGGACTCATCACACTCTTCCCCTGCTCCAGCGTGGGGTCCCTCCCACAGGAGACAGTCCTCCACGAACTTCTCCGACGTGGGTCCTTCCCACGGGCTGCAGTTCTTCACGAACTGCTCCAGCATGGGTCCCTTCCATGGGGTGCAGTCCTTCAGACACAGACTGCTCCAGCGTGGGTCCCCTGCAGGGTCACAACCTGCTCCAGCATGGGCTCCTCTCTCCACAGATCTGCAGGTCCTGCCAGGAGCCTGCTCTAGCACGGGCTTCCCATGGGGTCACAGCCTCCTTCGGGAACACACCTGCTCCAGCATGGGGTCTTCCACGGGCTGCAGGTGGATATCTGCTCCACCGTGGACCTCCATGGGCTGCAGGGGGACAGCCTGCCTCACCATGGTCTTCACCACAGGCTGCAGGGGAATCTCTGCTCCGGCACCTGGAGCATCTCCTCCTCCTCTTCCTTCATTGACCTTGGTGTCTGCAGGGCTTTTTCTCTTACATGTTCTCACTCCTCTCTCTGGCTGCAGTTTCTGTGTGCCCCACAAGTTTTTCCCTTCTTAAATATGTTATCACAGAGGTGCTACCACTATCGCTGATGGGTTTGGCCTTGGCCAGCAGCAGGTCCATCTTAGATCCGGCTGGTATTGGCTCTGTCGGACATGGGGGAAGCTTCTGGTATCTTCTCACAGAAGCCATCCCTGTAACCCACCCTCCCCCCCAAAACCTTGCCACACAAACCCAGGACAACTTCTTATTGATAAGACTGCTGTTGCTTTCTCTGGGCACTTTGAGCACAAATGAAAATAGGATATCAAACATAAGTCTGCATGGTGACTGCTTAAAGTTATGAGAATGGAAAACAGGAAAAGAATACTGTAGAAAATGCAACTGTTGTGAAGGAGTGTCAGGAAAGTGTTTTGTTTTTTTTTTTAAAAAAGCTATGATGAAGCAGTGTTTGAGGTACTGTTTGTATTTAAAAACTTCCTTTGCAAGCAGGCAGAGCCAAGCACATGTGATAAATTGTACCCTTCTCCCCATCTTTTTAACTGGTTTGTCCATCTTTTTTCCTCTGTTTTGGGGGTTTGGGTTTTTGGGTTTTGTTTGTTTGTTTGTTTTTAAATAAAAAGGCCTGTAAAGAGACATTTAAATCTCAACCTGGCTGTTAAACTCTGATAAAGAAGAAAGTGAGCATTTTAATAAAGAAAATTAATGCTGCTTCTTCTAGATGCCAAGGCTTTCTAGGGGCAATGAATTTAAGAAAAGGAAATATGCTGAACAGTATCTCTTCCTTTGTTTTTCTGGGGGAGGTGTACTGGGTCTAGCAGGGATGGAGTTAATTTTCTTCATAGCAGCCCATATGGTGCTGTTTTGGATTTGTGACCAAAACAGTGTTCGTACCACACCAGTGTTTTAGCTCTTGCTAAGCAGTGCTTGTGCAGCATTGAGGCTTGCTCCATCCCTTATTCTGCCCACCTCCACAGCATGTAGGCTGGGCATGGGCAAGAGGCTGGGAGGGGACGCAGCTGGGACAGCTGACCCAAACTGGACCAAGAGATATCCCATGCCATATAATGTCATGCTCAACAATAAAGACTTGGGGGGAGTTTTCCAGGGTTACATTGCTGGGCATCAGTCAGCTGGTGGTGAGTGATTGTTTTTGCATCACTTGTTTTTCTTTGGTTAGTTTTGTTGTTCTCCCTCGCCCCCTGCCATTAAACAGTCTTTATCGCAACCCGCAAGTTCTCTCACTTTTGCCCTTCCAGTTCTCCTCCCCATCCCCCTAGAGGAGAGTGAGCGACCAGCTGTGTGGGGGGGCTGAGCTGCCTACTGGGCTTAAACCACAGCAGGAGGGTAATACAAAATGAAGGGACATGTTGGAATTGTGGCAGAGTAACTCCATGGGCTGTCTCAGCTGATGTAGAAGAACAGTCTATAAATAAAAGCTGAACTTTCAGTTTATGCTGGTAGTCTGTTGTGCCAGGGCATTTGTGTATGATGCTGTGATTCCCTTGGCATCATCAGGACTGATCAACCAAGTGCGGCTCCTGACAGAAGTTAAAACTATGCACTACTCTGCCAGCAGAACCTGGCTGCCAGCTGCAGGAGGAACTGTAAGCTTCTCTGTGTCAGCTAAAATGGTTTTACTGACTTCAAAAGAACTCCTGTCAAGCAAAATGGGACTTTCCCTGCCGTCTGTGGTAGGAAGACGTACAACCGTCTACTGATGGCTGGGGATGCTTGGCAGCTGGTTTATATCATCACATAGTAGATATATGACTTTCCAGTACACACCAGCTTAAGCCAGTTATCTCTCTGACATCTGTAACATTAATAATATGAAGAATTATCATAAGATCATGAAATTGGTTCATTCATCTGTTTAGTAATTAAAAAAACCAACAACTTCTCCAACATACCAGCAGCACTGTACCTCAAGGACTGACTGCTAGCACAACTCCACTGGTATTAAAAAGTTTATATTGGTCATAGATTCTCTAATCCTGCCTCATTCTTGGTCCACCATGCTTTGTTGCTGGGGCCTACCTCCAGACTTCCCAGGCTGGTATCTGCTTTATATAGGTTGTGTCACTGTTTCTTCTCTTTAGAGATTTCAGGTTGCATTTGTGTAGGAGATAAGGTGCTATGCTCAACAAGTACATACCATCCAAGCCTTAATTTTCTGGAATGCTCCAGTCACTGACACATTTCTGTTAGAGTGGCAGCACAAACATTTGCCATGTTCTGGATAAAAGACTGTTTACCTTAATTTGGGTTTTTGCTCTTGCTTGAGCAAGAACATTATTTTCTGTAATATGCCAGGTGCCATCAGATGGAGATACAGAACCAGGCTTGGTGAGAAACACATAGCGTCATCCTGTCCTGTTCACTAAGAGGCAATTGTGGGAATCACAGAATATAATTTCACCCGAAGGAAAAGGAGGAATGTTGATTAATTGGAAAGAATCAACATATCATAAGAATTCAGGAAAAAATCTTTATTTTTAATAAAGAACCTCATGAAACAAGATTTTTAATTCCCTTATAGGAACTGATGACTGATTTACAAGCTACCTGATTGCAAACAGTGACTGACCTCCGTGACCATATGCTGTCATATCTTGGTACACCTGCTTATATGCAGGAGGATTTCAGGATCTGTGAAATTTAGTTTTGTCTCCAAGAAAGCTGTAGTACCTTTCCCTCTGATCAGGTAGTTTAAGGTGAGGTTTATACTAGGCACAGCTGGGGGGGTTTGGGTGTTGGTTGTTCTTTTATTTTGCTGCTCCAGTTGCATAAGGCTGAACGGGTTTCTGCAAATGTTTAAGCAGGCTTTAGACCAGTATTACTGGTGAGTGTGGGTATATGCACACATACATGCACCTCTAGGCTTTTGTGTCCAATCATTACAGATTTGGGGGGGCAGCACAAAAAAAAAAAAAAAAAAGGTAATAATCTCTAATAATGGCTTGTACAGATCTGCTTTATTCTGACTACTACTTCACCTTTACTATTCCTGATTACACAGGTGAAGAAATTCCTGAATCTTCCAGCAGAGTGAGCCTTTCACCTTCAAATGCAAGCCTGGTGCCTGCAGGAGTGAGCAGAAGAGCCTTCAATCAGTTGTGGAAATGGTCCGAAAGTGCCGAAAGTGACTCTGAGCTATGCTACTGGTTTCTTCAAGGTGACTTGATTTTCTCTCTCAGTGCTTATGTAATGAGTCCTTTAAAGAACATTTGTCAGAAGCTTAGTACCTTGAACCTAGTACCTGCAGAAATCAGCTACTGTCTGCCGAAAGAGTACCTACCTACATTACAGCAGTTTTCTGCTTTGCCCAATCTTCTCCACCCAACACCTTAGTCTTGCTGCTCTTTAGGCTTTCACATTTAAGAACAGGGTCTGTAGCAGTCATTGCTAGCTTGGGGAGGAGGGATGGGTGGTGGAAGATGATGAGGAGGGAGCACATACGATTTCTCAGTGTATTTGTAAAATGGCATCTAAAAGCTTGCAAGGGTAGTTGTCAATGTGAACAATTTAAAGCAAAGTTAGCTTGGGTATTTGGTATTAGCCTATAAATTTGCACCCCTTTTCTCACTTCTCTTAGCATCAAAAAAACCCCAAACTCAACACCATAAACCCACAGCGGAGAGCTGATGAAGTCTGTTACAGCTGCTTGTCAGTGATCCAGTTCAGCTGCTGTGGGAAAACTGCTAGTGTGACTGCAGAGTCCTTGATTCTGGTGACTACCTTAATCTACTAGTCAAGAATCTTGCAGTTTTTATTAGAGGATATTGGAATCCCCAAAGTAGCTGCTGATACACATTAGCACTCACAAAATGTAAGCAGGGAGCGGGCATGTTAGTAACAACCATTTCTTTTGAATATTGGGAGTGTGCCTATCTAGATTACACTTAGTATTTTGTGGAATGTTTTTATGTCTCTGCTACGTCATGTGTTTTGTTTTTCCTCCTATCAACTTCCACCACAGCACTCGAGAGAATCTGCTGCTGAAGCAATAGTTGCATGACACAGAGCCTGTTCATAGCTGTGAAAGCAGAGCGGACCGTTTCTGCTGTAGAGAGACTCCATCAGTCAGAAGCATTTGGGTGCTTTAGGCTCAGTGTAACTGAGGTTAGGTCTGTTCAGCACTGGACCTGAGAGTTAAATACATAAGTGCTGCAGGAAGGGAACTGAGCTACAACAGAACAACTGAAGTTTCTTCAAGTTAGTTAGTGCTCTTCTTACTGGGAAGTTTTGCATCTCCTCCTGGTATTGTTGTGTTTGGCATAAAGCCAACATTAAAGTTCTTCTGGAACAACCTGTAGGTGCTCTTATTTATTTTTTTTTAACAGGGCCAAAAATTTGTGATTGTTATTTAGATCAAAAGCAGTGGAATTGATTCCCTCTTGCCCCTTGCTTAGTCCTTGCAAGGTAATTTTGAATGTTGAGGTTTTGGTTGGTTTTTTTTTTCCCCTTGTATTTCCACTTTGTAGTATTACTAGCTTCCAGCTTGACAAGCAATTATTTTCAGATATTTTGTAACTAGCCCTCCTGACTGATAATAACTGAAAGTTACAAAGAGTGTAGGAGAGCTCAAAGAAGCCTTCAAGCTTTGCTTAACCTGCTTTATATAACTGTATGTTACATTAACACTCAATGCTCATTTCAGGTCCGTTCAGAAAAGAAGAAAAATAGAAAGGAACCAATGTACACAAAACGGCAAATAGCTTTCCCAGAAATGTCCCTCCACACCCTTTGACATGTGATATGTACTAAAACACAGTCATGTATGACTCTATCTTATAGGCATTTTCTCTAGTGTAAATCCAATACAGAGTGAGCCTTGTGTGCCACCCTGACCATGCCAGACTGTTAAGTTTTACATGGTTAAACTCTGCACTGCATCATCACTGAGTCAGGATTGAAATCTCAGGGGATACTTGTTGTACAACAGTACTGTGAACCAAGTGGATTGTTTGCTTTGTTTGATCTTTTTCTTCAGGGGCAGTGCTCAGCTGTGAAGCTGCAACGCAGGCTAAATTAAAGCTAGAACTCTGCACTGTCATCTTGCAGAAGAGTTTGAGACCAAGAGCTTTGGCTGTGACAGGCTTTGAAATCCAGTGTTTGACAGACAACAAGATTTACACATACGTTAAACAGCTTGTGGCACAGAACCTAAAGCAGTCATCCAGCAGCATGAGCCTTGACATACGTGAATTGGTGGAAAATACCAAGTCTCTTTTAAAATCAGATGAGAAACATGGCAGAGGCTATCACCAGTGCCACCTTCTTTGAGCAGGTAGTTTTATTACTTGTTTTTGTCAGGTGATGTGGAAACCCACTGGCCTTGGTTTGGGAGTATAGGTTTACATTTGCCACTGTTCTTTGTGTGTTGAAGTTTCTGAACCCATTTAGCTTCCTTCGGTACTTTAGTTTTATTTAGGGAGTGTGCAAGAGGCTGTGCAGCTATAATGTCTCTTTCTCTATCAGCCACGCAGGTTTTCAGAAGACTGAATATGTGTGTATTTAAAAGCTGAAGGAGATGGTCTTCTGTGGTAGAATCACAAACTGTAAATAACATGACAGTGTTTATACTGAGCATGGCAGGGGAGAGGGAAGAGATGTTATAAAGTATTTAGTATTATAAACTGGAAGGAATGGAGGCTGACAAGGACATTTTTATGCAAACCCACTAGAAGCAACTTTTTTTGATTGGCTCCCAGGATAAAAAGAAGGCCTAGTACTAAAGGAAAAAAAGGAGAAAATATGTGCTTATATTAATGGAATGAATATTCAGAAGTTTCAGACATTACAGACTTCATCAAACAAATGTTTTGGTGGCTTACAGACCATTTGGATAGATGAGCTGATTCATGCATGGTACAAGTGATTTGCTGTGACAACTGGTTTTGGTTTGAGTTCTCATGCAAAATACATCAAAGATTGTAATTTAGGCTCTACAGATAAAATGAGATTTCCCACTGCAGCCTACAGGCAACAAAAGCCTCAACAAATTTGACAGAAACAGCTGGAAAAAATTCCGTGTGAGAATTTAATTTATGACACTAGCCTGAAGGTTATTACAGTCCAGGGGCTTCTGCAGGAAGCAACATTTAAACTCTTATTAAGCAATACCTGACATGCCATGGTTTGGGGTGAGCTAATTTTTGTGCAGCTTTTTTTTTTTTTTTTTTAAAAAGACAACAGTCACTCAATTTCCCAAATGGGTTTGCTTTTTCCATGCCTCCTTGACAAATAGCAATTTTAGTCTCAGCTTTTTTTATTATTCTTTAAAAATAACAGACAACACTACAACTACCTTCTTTCTAATTGAGTAAGAAACTATTATAATGGAACAAAAACGTGAAAACAAATCTGATTTACATTTTTGTTTTTCATTTTAAAGGTGATGGCATCTGCTGAGCAAGCCATGTCATTGTGTACCTGTGTGTTACCTTTCAGACAGCACCCTGGATTGCTGTATCTGGAGAGCTGTGGTGACCTGAATACTTTCACCGCAGATGAAGATTAGCTAGCAGAGGAGGATCCAGACAGGAGAGCATGAACAGCTTCAAAGTCTTGCTGGCGTTGTCAGGGAAACTGTATTTTGAGCTGGTTTCTGTCTTTCTGTGTTTGAGCTGGTTTCTGCTTATTCCTCAGTAGAGTATTTCTGTCATACATACATGCTGCACAGGAAAATAATCTCTGACAAGTGGGTGGGAGAGTGTGTTGACAATCCATTTTTTTTATACCCTCACGCTCAGACTCCTAAGGGGAAGCTGGTTCCACAAAGCCTATTAATGAGATTGCAAGCTGGCCTTTATTTGGCTCTCAGGTGCAACTAGTCTGTTTGTGATAGGGTACTGTCCTATTGCATCTCTCCAGTTTATCACCACTCAGAATGGATTTGCTTTTTTAACTCAGCTTACAAGAAAGATGGCAGAATGGCTGCATGCCTTGGTTTACTGGGGTGAGGCAAGGCACATGTGCACTTTATATCGCATTGGAGAACAGGGCCAGTGTCATTGCCTGTGTTCATCTGGTCTGTGTTACTGTAGGTCCACTGATCTTCTATTTTTTTTTTTTTTTCTGGCATATAGCAGTTTGCTTCCTAGTAGAGGTGCTTGCAAAGTACCAGTTGCCATCTGTGCTGGAATCACCTACGCAGCCTTCTCAAATCCTCTGCAGACGTGCAGGTGACCACCCAGCATTGTTTTGGCAGTCTTAACCACTAGGCCACAGTGACCCAGGAGCTGACACCCTCTGGCTAACAAATGAATGTATACACCAGTTGGCTCAAGCTGTTGACTGCAGATAGTTTGCTAAGCTGTGTTCTAGATGTATGCTGCTAACGCGGAATACCCTAAGTATTTCCAGAGGCTGGGATCAGGTACACAAATTTTATTTGCAAGGCTAGTTGTATCCTTCTGTGTCTCATCAGGATGGCTAAATATTCCTGCTGCTATTTTAACAGTAAAGTTTCATTTAAAAATTATTAAACGGCTTTCCACTGAAAACCAAAAAGCTTCAAACTGAGTTTTAATTAAGCTTGTTCAGAAGTTGAAACTGTGCAGTATGGCTTGACTGACTAAAGATGATAACTTTAATAAAAGAAAATGCTTATCTCTATACCCGAATGGATGGTTTATTTTTCCTGTCCAGTAGAGGAAATACATAGGGGTATTGAGTTTGCTGGAGCATTGGCATATTGGTACATTTTGCTTTCGGAAGTAAGAACATAGCAAGTAAAAATTGAGGGGTTTTGTCTTGGAGAAGAAAACACCACAAGAACACACTGCTTCATTATGCTGGCTTTTATCTCAGCTATGTTACATATTTTGCAATTCTATCACGTTTAAAACTCCAACTCTTCTTACATGCATCATCGTAAGTGGGAGTTCTTTCAGATCTTCTGAGTTAGCTTCCTTTTCCCAGTTAACCATTGCCCTTCCAGAACTGTGGAAGAGGAAAATTATGCATATCCCATCATTGCAAACTGTACTTCCAGTAGCTTTTGACAGCTCTTACCTTGCTGTCACACTCTCTATATAAACTCCCTGCAACCCTACTAGAAGAAAAGTCTGCAAAGGTCCCTGGGCTCCAAGTCAGGATGCAACATAAGCTTATGCTTCAGGAGACTTGATCACAATTCAGTTAATTGCTTGTTATCCCAGTGGAACAGGACTAAGCTGAGCTAAACTTATCAGCCAGTGGACAGTGCTTCATATAACAGGAGAGAAAAAAATCTGATCTCAGTAAATTATCTGCTTACCATAGCACTTAATTTCTAAGTGACTAGGTAATTACTCCAGGACGAGTGCCACAATTATTTATAAAACCTATCAATCAAGTTATTAGCCAACTAAGCTGTTACCTTAGCGACTGGCACAAAAAGAGATGCATTTTTTAGCAGGTCATGCTTTAGCAGACACTAAGAGAAACAATGTCGCAACAGCCACTGTTCCACCAGAGGAAAAGTTAGAGAAAAATACATATTCAGTCATCAACTTTTCTGTATAATACTCACCTTCATGTTACCACAGGCTTCTCTGCAGACAACAAGGAACAGGTAGGGCAAGTGGCTGAGGCCATCTGGAATCTGTTAGTCAAGAATGGGCTAGACATTCCATCTTCTAAATGTCAAGGTTGGGGACAAGAAGTCAAATTCCTGGGGGCATGGTGGATAGCTGGAGCAGTTGTGGTACCTGATGATACTCTATCAGCTATTGAAAAGGGACAGACTCCAGGCAATAAAACTGAATTACAACAGCTGTTAAGTACTTTGGGCTACTGGAGAAAACATATACCAGGGTTTTCAGTGATTGCCCACCCTCTCTATGACTTGCTCCAAAATAATAGGAAATGGGATTGGACTTTGCAACATAGAGAAGCCCTTAACACTCTGAAAAATGAGATTAAGGCTTATCAGAGACTAGGTCCATTGCACCCACAAGATCGATTAAGGGTGGAATAGGGATTTGCTGAACATGCCTCATACTGTGGCATGTTTCAAAAGGGGCCACAGGGACCAGCTAGACCATTATTATTCTCTTCCACTGCATTCAAAGAGACTGAGTGACGATATTCAGGTTAGGAGAAGGGGATTCTTTCCCTCACTAGAGCAGTTAGAGGCTGAAAAGCTGCGTACCTCACAGAATGTTATAGTACAGGGTTCTTTCCCTCTCTTAAATTCAATCCTCAGTGGGTCACCTCCTCCAGAGGCAGTAGCCCAAAAGGCCACAGTTAGGAACTGGTATGCATACCTAGAAGGAATAAGCCAATTGCTCCCACTAAAGGAGGGTTTGACTAAGGTTTTCAAACTACAGCAACCTGCAAACCCTGACCCAGCCTTGCTGGGTCAACCTTATAAACCTTCTCCAATTGAGGAGGCACCCGAATTCATGGCAGGCTCAGATGTGCAGGGAGTGTGGTTCACGGATGCATCTGCCCATCAAGTGGGATCAAAATGGCAATATAAAGCAGTAGCATTAGAAATTGGTACTGGGAAGAAAGTTGAGGAAGAGGGTGGAGGTAGTGCACAAGTAGGAGAACTATGAGCTTTATTACTGGCCATAGAGAATGGTGCTACCATCATCTATACTGACTCTTACACAACCTTGAAGGGTGCTACAGAGTGGGTATGTCAGTGGGAATCTAGTAAGTGGGAAGTAGGTCATGCAAAAGTGTGGAGGACAAAGGACTGGCAACGTCTCCTGACAATAGGGAGATCCTGACCTTTAAAGGTGGGATGGGTGAAGGGACATGCCTGGGATGGAACCCCAGCTGTGAAATGGAATCAGCAGGTGGACCACCTGGCCCAAAGCAGGACAGTCACCAGTGAGAAGGAAGATTGGGATAGACTAGCAGAATGGTTGCATATCAAATGGGGCCACTCAGGGAAAGCAGATTTCTGTTATGAATGCCAATCTTGGGGTTGGCCAGCACCAATGAAAACCTGTGAAGCAATTCTTACAGCTTGCCCGCAATGCTGAATAAGGCTTAAGCCTAATCATGCAAACCAAGCTCTGGCCCAGCATATCAGACAAGGCAAGGCTCTTTGCAGCACGTGGCAGGTTGATTACATTGGTCCTCTGAGACCATCTCATGGGAGTGGAAAGACTCACCACATCAGTGCCCGGTGGATAATCCCAGACTTCTAACCCCGTGACCTGGTTTTAAGACAGAGGCCTAGTTTGTGCTTTCTTTTAGGGCAATGAAGAAACAAGGCATTCCAGTGCTTCTACTGGCAGCGATGATGGTGGCAGGCATGGATGGTGAAGATCTGGATGATAATGTCATGGCAAAAATGATGGACATCAGTATCATGAGCCCTTGAGTTCACATGGGAGCAATGCAATGATTGTAGCTGGAGTTTCAGATTATATGGGGGAGGAGGTTATAGTCATGTTGTTTGTAGTTGGTCACCAGATGTGACTATACACTCCAACTAGCTCATGAGATCACGGAGTGGAGTTGGAACAGTACTACATCATGCCCTGAAATTCCATAGGGGTGACTATGTATGATACCCAAGAAAATACCGACAGAGCACTCTAGAACTGAGTTTACAGCTATCCACCTTAGCCAATGCTACATCTAACGATTTGGGGACTCTCAGACAATCAGTTACAACATATTGGTAAAATGACTATCAAAAGTGGGCTGTATTGGATTAGATGCCAAAGAAAGAGAAGGGTATATGTAAATTTTTGAACATATGAATGGACAACTGCTGTGTTCACTCCAAATGTGTCAATGTGGCTTCAAGACTAAATCAATGAGAGAATATGGCAAGAGACTCGGAGGCAATTGCTTCTGCACCAGGGACCAACTGGTTGGGAAAAGTTTTGATATGTTCAGGTTTTCTTTCATGGGGTGGGCGACCAGCCTTCTCTAATAATGCTTGTGGTTATGATTACTGTAATCTATATTGCAATAAGTTCTATCAAACACTTGGTAGTGAAGCCTGTATTAACAATTAAGTATACGCCCTTAAAACCTGTCCATACCCTGGATATTCCACTTTTTAGTTCTAAACCAGAAGGGAATGATGGCCCACAATGAGCATCAAATTCATCAGACTGCACGCCCTTCTAACTTTGGAGGCAAGAGGTGACTGTACCCCCACTCCAAGGAAACCAGATGAATCATGACTGTGGTCACAGGGTGGATTGTGTGGCAGTACACTCCCCCCTCCCTGCCATCCCGCCATCAGGAAACAAGACTTCTCCAGGCAGGGAGAAGGGGAAGGAAAAAAAACCTCAACCTAAACCCTGGAGGCCACAGCTTGAAATTTGAACTGGCCAATTGAGAAGCACCAGGTACACTGAGGTGACCTTCCTGGACAATAGGGATTAAACGACCACAGGTCAGATTTGACAGGGGTATAAATAGGGTCCTGCTGGAGGACATGTTGGAATCACTGCAGTCAGGGACTCCCCCTCAGGTTGGGGCACCACTCGAGCTAACTCCTCGAGGGAGAGAACCCTCAGCTTTTAGGTGAGTGATATGCACCTTTTAAGCCATCACTTTAAATCTTGGGGATTCTTAAGTTGGCCGTGTAGTACTAATTCTCTTTACATCATTGAGCCTGTGGTTTTATAAAATGTTACCAGACTTCTAACTAACTTTTACTGAAGACTAAATCTGAGTTTTAACACCTGTTGGATTTGGTTATGCATGCATCCGTAACAAGAGCTATTCCCTGTCCCAGAGGAGTATTTCAGAGAGCCGACAGCCAGGTCTATGCCGAGGGTGCACTACCGGTAACCAGTCTCACTTTGTATGGAGAATGCACAAGCCAAGGCACTTTATGTCAGGGTACAAGCCCAGCTGTTCTCTGTGTACCTCATGTAACATGCTGTCATAGTTTAAACCCAGCCAGCAACTAAGCACCATACAGCTGCTCACTCATTTCCCCCCACCCAGCGGGATGAGGGAGAGAATCGGGAAAAAAAAAAGGTAAAATTGGTGGGTGGAGATAAGAACACTTTAATAGAGCAGAAAGGAAGAAACCAATAATGATAACAATAATAAAATGACAATACTAATAAAAGGATTGGCATATACGAAACTAGTGATGCACAATGCAATTGCTCACCACCCGTCGACCGATGCCCAGTTAGTTCCTGAGCAGTGATCTGCCCTCCTGCCCCCAACTCCCCCCAGTTTATATACTGGGCATGATGTCACATGGTATGGAATATTCCTTTGGCCAGGTTGGGTCAGCTGTCCTGGCTGTGTCCCCTCCCAACTTCTTGTGCCCCTCCAGCCTTCTTTCTGGCTAGGCACTAGAAGCTGAAAAATCCTTGACTGACCTAGTATAAACTCTGCTTAGCAGCAACTGAAAACATCGCTGTGTTAACAACATTCTTTTCATACTGAACCCAAAACATAACACTATACTAGCCACTAGGAAGAAAAATTAACTCTATCCCAGCTGAAACCAGGACACATGCCTGCAAAGTCTGTAGCTGAATCAGTGTGTAAAAAATAATGGAATGCCCATATTTCTTGGAGACATATTTCTTGCTCTATTCTGCACCAGGGACTTGACAACCTTACTGGCTATGGGCTGCACAGGCAGGTCCTTGCTAACTGCAAGGATTATATATCATTCAGGACTCTGTTTTGTCCACTAGCACCCAGCCTTTTCAGCCACTACAACCTAATACTGCACTTTCACTGCCATGAATTTACAGCCTGCCCCACACATCTCTCTGACTGGGGTACACTGATCCAGAAAAGATGAACTACTTCCTAGATAGGAAGCAAATTTGTTGCAAAATAATGCTCTCACAGAGTAGTCTTCCACGATACAACTTAAGTTTTTCTATGGGCATTAGAACAGTAACATTGCAAGTTTCAAAAAAAAAAAAAAAGAGTTACCCATATACCCAAACAGTGTAGCAAGTTTTAATTTAATTATCTTCAGGCACTGAGAGACACAGTACCATAGCCAGTTTTTCTTAGTCATAATCAGACTCTCAGCAAGAGATAATGTAAAGGACACACCACACAATGCTATTTCGATAAGTTTAAAGCATGCAAAGATTTCAAGAGCTACAAGGTGTCTAGTGGAACTGTTAATCACCACAGTTCCAGTGACAATGCAGCTTGTAGCAACAGAAGAATCATCTTCATTTACTAAAGTGTGTTTTTACCTGTCAAGGAAAAGGTTATGCAAATCTCCTTCATCAGAGCCACTCTCCTACCAGCAGCTTTTTTTTTTTTTTTTTTTTTAAACTACCAGCTTTATAAGCTATCATACATTAAAAAGATAAACTTCTTATACCCTTTCCTATTTGCAAATGCAGTCTCATTTCGTGTCCAGGCATCCTTCAGAACTAACGAAAAAGTACCCCTTCATCAACAGCACTCTCTCAACCACAGATGCCTTCACCACTTCTCCTGCAACTCTCACCCAATGGAGAAACGACCAGTTAGAGCCAAGGGAATTTATTAGTGGGTGAGACCCTGCCCTCTTAGTCCCAGACCTTCTCATTCTAGAACCTGGGGGGGCAGACAACACACAACTTGGTGCACTCTGTCATACTGTTTCTCTTCCCTCTGCTGCCAGGCTACATCTCCTGAACTTTCATAGTCTTGCCTGAAGGTGCCTTTCTGGAGAAGAAGCGGCAATCCTTTTATTACCACAGGCTGCAATGGGGTAAAGACGGTAGGAAAAAGCATCAGTGGTTAAGAACGGTTAGTGGATGCTTATCATAAGGATAAGCATGAAAGATGGACTTAAAGTGGAAAAAACTGTACCTCCTTTCAGCTTACTTCTCTGAAAGTCATTCTTACGTCTTTCCCATGTTCCCCCTACCCCTGTACAGATGTGCATGCAGACTATCAGCAATGATGCAGTGGTGGGGGGAGAGGGCACAAACCTGCCAGCCGATTGCTTAGGATTCAGAGAGACATTTTTCTGCCATCTTAATTTGCTCATTGGTAAAATCATCCAGTGGGGAAAAAAATCAGCACAAAATTGCTGCTGTGAAAGCATGAGAATTAGCATAAATTATAGCTATGTTGCCTGGCTGAGCTAGAATACAAACATTTAAAAAAGACACTAGGTTTCAAGGGAGGAGAGACTTCTAGGAAAGCAGTCATGCCAGGTGGTCAGTGGCAGAGAAAATGAGGGTATCCAAAAACACTGTACTGGAAAAGGAAAAGAAAGTCCCTTCTAGAGCATTTTACAGAAATTGAAGTAGTTACGATTGACATTTAAAGCAATAATTAACGCCTTTAAGAACGAAGAACAGCTCCCTTCCCATACATGCTGCAGATACTTATTTTGCACTAGGTCTGAGAAGCATCTCAGTTAACATGCTGTTAAAATTCTTTGGTTTCCTAAGAATTGCTGCTGCCCTCCTTCAAAAAAGTCAGCACATGGGTTCATGCATAATGACCTTCTATACATAATTCTGTTTGCTAAACGTATATATACACCTTATTCCTGCATAACAAGTGCATCAATAGCTAACGATTTCCCTAATGAGCTATGACTATTATATACAACATGCAACCTACAGTCACACTTCATTGTGGAGGCCAATGAAATCACTGTTCAGTGATTTGAGGTATTACAAAATTTTCTTGGAAGAAAACAGCTCCATCACTTCTACTGTCAAACAAAAAGGATGTCCACATGAGAACTTACTGCTGCACTTGTAGACAAAAGCAAGGACACACAAGTGGTGTCACTACCAATACCAAGCGGGGACTGTCTGCAGGCTCCTCTCTTTATCATCCACCAGCTGAATATATGTTGTGGCTGAGGGATATCCCTGAAGGCCACACTGTACGTGCAGCACAGAGCAGCACAGCATGGGCATGGGCCTGGGCCTGGTCAAGTTAACTGACACGTGGATTGCTGACTCCTCCAGGTCCAATGTTCTTCAGGTCAGGATTGCTACTGTATGCTCCTGCACTGAATATTTATTTAAATCACAGGCACTGTCAGTCCCCAGGGAGTATCAGCACCATCTCCCCAGCCTGCGAGGCACTACGGGGTGCTGGAACCGGGGTGGGGTCCGCTCGTCCTTCCAGTGTGGGTGCCAACCATTAAAGCACTGGAGGTGAGGGCAAGAAAAATGTCCCCTGTGAAGACGGCAAATCTGTGAGATTTGTATCTGTACTGCCACAGGAAAAGTCACACTTAGGTTTATCCACTGAAATGCAGAAAAAGTTTGTGATATAGAAATCGGAACGTAAAGCTTTGACGAGAATGGTAATAAACTGGAGGATGGAAGGTGGCACGCAGGGAAACACAGAAAGCAAGCTCAGCGTGTCTGCTGCACTATTTACCAGAGACTTCACAATTTCTCCAATCTGTCCTTTAAGCAAATAAGGTGAAATACTTAATTCTCACATGTTGGCAATATTTGTACTTCATGTTAGGAATATCTACTCAGTGGCTGAAGGCCCACATTTAGTTTTGTTCTGAATCAGCTGTGGCACTTGTTTTCATTTCTGTAGCTTCAAAGTACTCTTGACAACCTATGAAGCTCAGAAAATCCCATGAAACCTCACCTGAAGAAATGGTCCTTTGTTGGCTTTTGCTGGCTGATTTTCAAACACCATCATGTTTTTCATAATCCACCTCTCATTATACAAATATTTTTTAACCTTAGCACAGGCAGTTCCAGGATTTATTCTAAGGACAGACATATTGCAATCCTACTTTTTATTTATTCAAATGGTATTAGGTCTTTAAGAATAAACCATGCTGATGACCTTTGAAGAAAACAGTGGTTTCAGAAATAATAGTAAGTGTGAAGAACTTTTAGCAAGGCCTTATTTATGAAAAAAGCATATTTAAAGTTTTTCAGACAATGGAATAATACTTCTGTCACATAAAGGCATCTTGAAATAACATGTTTTTTGAAGATGCAAACATGGTGACATTTCACGTCATAAAAACTGGGATGCAACCTTAGATAAGGAATCAGCTTCATTTAGGAGCACTAGTGTCATTTATTACCTGAAAATAATGCTGTTTTAAAAATAAAGTTAATAGCATTGGTTCACATCTGCAGAAACACATATAGTATTACTCCAGACTATGTGGCAAAAGAGAAGTTCAGAAACCTTCCAAGCATTCATGCATTCAGTATTGGCAAGCCAACCCCTAGATCAGTATGAGCAAACTCTCAGTCTTGGATGAGGTATTTTTGTTTTGTATTTTATTGTTGCAAATCTTACAGACATTAGCGCTCTGTTAAATAAAGGAATGTAGCACAGTAAATACATCACAACAGAACAGCTGGGCAGAAACCCCCCACCCTGCCCCACCCAAACCAAAAAGCCCACTCCTCTCCCCCTCCCCCCCCGCCCAAATCAAACCACTGCAGCTTCATTACAGAGGTCAGAGACCTGTGGCAAAAAACATCAGAGGAATTACATTCAGTAGATGTGCAGTATCAACATTCCAGGCTCACATATATTTATATATATATTTATATTTATATATATAGATCATTAAATGTTTACAAAGAACAATATTGTTACAAATACAATACTATACTTTTCCCAACGCTTTACAATAATTTCTATTCACCCTCTTTACAGAACAATAGTACAACTTCATAGTCTAGGTACTGCGCTAAATATGTACAAGAGATCTCAACCACATTGCTGTCTTCAGAAACACATTTCATTTAGAAAACAAGGAAAGCAAGCAAACTTGGAAATCCCAACTGAGTCTCAAATTTGAACAAGATTCAAAACAAATGTGTGAAACTTGCCAATAAAAAGAATATAAGGGATGTTTCATCCTTAATGTAAACACTGAAGAGTTAATTAGACTGTATGAAGCAGCAAGGATGAAAAAGAATTCAGGCCTGTCACTGAAGAAGGAATGTAAACCAGCAGTTTGTTCCTTTGAATCTGTTAAAAAATCACATATCTAATCTAACTAACTGCTGCAACAGTCTAGAGAGCTGCCAGCTTGCCCTTTCAAGCTCCTTTTTCTTGAAACTCCCTTTACAAAGTAAAATGGTATTGTTTACAAGACTGTTATCAGAAGTGTGCACACGCTATGGACCTCCCAGTTTGGAAATCTTACGCACACACTGTAATTGGAAAAACTGAGATTTTCTGCTAGACTCTGATCCTATGAGCATTCACTTGCTTAATGTTAAGCACATATTTACCATAAACTGTTCAAGCACTCAAGTGCCATAACTTCACAGAATCTTGGCTGCAAGATTTTCAAAGAAACAGTTGTTTCATCTCTAAATACATTTGCATGTTCAGGTCATCATCATTTCCCAGTGAAGTGAGTTAAAGACCCCACCACATGACCCAGCCAGAACCACAGAAACAAGTGAAGCTGAAGATGTAAACATAGCAGGAACCAGAAGCATGATAACTGTGTCTTCAAGAGTTCACCAAGTTTCCTCAGGCAACTTATGGAAAGGCTGCACTGTATATAATCTTCTAAATTGTACATGGTTATATAGCATATTTACATATATTACTATATATATGGAAAGTTCTGGAAAAAAGTTCAAATGATCATAAACCAGATGTCTACAGTTAAAAAATATACCCACAAGTCATTCACTATCTAGTTGCATCAGTCAGGTAGCAGAGGTAAGTACTAACCTGGAATACTAAAACCGCTCTCTTGTGCAATCTGCTATTGTGGAGATTTGGATTAAATTATATAACAACAAGTAAAATCAAGTCATCATACATTAATCTCAACACTAAAACATATTCACTTACTACAATAGTTTATGCACCACTTCATTATCTCCCTTATGTATTTACTGCCCACTGAAATACAAAGTTTATTCTCTATCTCTGATCAGCCCATGGATATCCATGATTTCTGAAAGCCAAAAATGGACCTCTGGCAAGAGAGCTGAATGGCTCTCAGCAGTGTTTGCACCAAGTGTGCATATGCATGTACACACACACACATCCACTTCCATGAATCTCCGTAGTAATGTCTAGGTATCATTATGTTGCACAGTCCACCCCACAATAATTGATAAACAAGTGACTATGACCAACAGCACATTTGCAAAGCAGAAGTAGTGAGTGGCTGTGTGTGGCCTGCTCTTGTTTTGATCTTACTGAGCCTTTCTATCACAGTAAAACACAGCAAAAACTGTTTCTTTAAAAGAAACCAATGTATTAGCCTGGACTAGATGTATGGTTCAATTTCAGCATAAACACCAGTATACAATCCTGATAAAAAATAACTACAGAGAATGGAGAATTTTCCTCTCACTAGGAAGAAAAACCACTGCTTCTCCCACCCACCCCACCCCTTAAAAAAACCCCAACCAACCCAGCCCCTTTTTCCACTTCTGTGTCTAGCATGCAAGTTAGAGGCCAATCAAATCCTAGATTTCATACATCCCTACAGTTTATCATCTTCATATAAGTGCATATAGTACACGCATATCTCCTTTAAGTGCCATACATATGGAAAAAAATCACAAGTTAAATTACATAACAAAATAAATAAGTTTATTCCCACCTCATCCCTCCCCCTGTTATCTATATCATGAGCTAAAGAGAAATCAATAAAATTAGACAGGTCTTTGGACAAAAATATATGTTAAAACTGGCTCAGAGAACAAAATTACTTAGAATAGTCTGCAGATCTCTTATATTCAAACTTCATAAATAGCAAGCACAATTTTAAAAATGTCTATATACATCGGCACACATGGCTGTGTGCACCAAATTCAGAATAAAGAGCCTAGAAAAAGTGTAGCTATTCAGGAAAGCCCCTCGCTATTTCTCTTGTAGATATTTAAAGATCTTCCCCCCCTCCTTTAACCTCTAAAACAGGCAAGGGACTATAAAAGACATGTTGCATTTAAAAACAAAGTAGAAGAAAACAAAGAATTAGAAACCTGGGGCAGAGAGGGGGAGGCAGCTGTAAAAAATGCCTCCTGAATTACTTAGTGTAAGTAATGCAAGTGTAACATGTTTCAGCAACTCACAGAGTACCTTTTGGGGTCCTACTACCATGAAGAACTGATGACAGAGGGGAATTAAAAGGTGTGTATTTGGACAGACCACGTTACAACAGCAGCATTTACTGAGTTTTCATAAGCAGGTAATTCTTCCTGAGGGCAAAACTATCCTTTTGGTATTCTACTTTCCCTACAGACATAAACTTTTAATATCGAGCTCAGTGCCTGTGGGAAAATAGGGCAAGAAAAGCAAAGTCACATGCAGGATATCCAACAGAACACTTTGCACCCTATAGTTTTATCTGTTTGGTAAAGACATCTTTCATTCAGCAACATTTAATTTACTCAGTTTGTCAAATTACAGCTACAAAAATAAAACTGGTTATGTAGCATGAAGCAGAGTCAATCTTCTTTGTCAGTCCTGCTGTGAATAATGCTGCTGTTATTTTCCTGTTTTGCATGTGGAAGTGCATGAAGTTTCACTTGTAAAAGGATGCAACTGAAATAGTCCCATAGATGTATTTTGCCCCTTCACAATACAGGAAAATGGTAAGGAGAAGAGGAAAAAGGGAGAGAGGAGAGAAAGACAACATGTTTGTGTCTGTGAAGGAGAGAGAGAGAGAGAAAGAAATGTCTCTTCAGACACAGAAATGCAGCACTAGAGAGACAAGCACTGGTGAGGAAAAACATCCTCCATGCACATTGTGATGGTGAAATGTCGGCTTTAGATGTAAACTGGTTGCTCTTGCGCAGTCAACAGCCTGTACATGGCAGCTGGCATAGTCTTCATATGAATCTAGAGGAAACGTGGCAAGTTAATCAATGTTCCTAACATGCATACTACAACAAAGCATTGGTGAAGGAACTAGCTAAGGTCATACAGGACAGAAGGGAAAGGTAAAACCTGAGAGTTTTCATACCCTTATTAAAGTATTGCAGGTGGTGACTTTATGAAACAGTATGTTTAGTATCAATGAACCATCTAAAGTTGTGGACACTTCATATTTTCAGATTAGGGTTCTTCTAAAACATAGGAGAACTACAGGTAAATAATACAAGAAACGGTGTGCTGGCTTGCTCTCACTTCCACTTTTTAGATTTGAATAGCACCAGGCTAATAGAAGTAGAATCACAGAATTATGGAACAGTTTGAGTTGGAAGGGACCTTTGAAGACCATCTAGTCCAAACCACCATGCCACAGGCAGGGACATCTTTCACTAGATCAGGTTGCTCAAAGCCCTGTCCAATCTGACTTCAAACACCTCCAGGGACGGAGCAACCACAACCTCTCTGGGCAACCTGTTCCAGTGTCTCACCACCCTCATCACAAAAAATTTCTTCCTTATGTCCAATCTAAATCTACCCTCTCAGTTTAAAACCACTGCCCATTGTCCTGTCACTACAGGCCCTGGTAAAAAGTCTCTCTCCATCTTTCTTATAAGACCCCTCTTATATATTGAAAGGCTGCAATAAGGTGTCCCTGGAACCTTCTCTTCTCCAGGCTGAACAACTCCAACTCTCTCAGTCTGTCCTCATAGGAGAGGTGCTCCAGCCCTCTCTGATCATTTTCATGGCCCTCCTGTGGACTTGCTCCAACAGGTCCATGTCGTTCTTGTGCTGAGGACCCAGAACTGGACACAGTACTCCAGGTGGGGTCTCACGAGAGTGGAGTAGAGGGGGAAAATCACATCGACCTGCTGGCCGTGCTTCTTGTGATGCAGCCCAGGAGACAGTTGGCTTTCTGGGCTACGAGTGCACATTGCTGGTTCAGGTCCAATTTTTCATCCACCAGCACCCCCAAGTCCTTCTCTGCAGGGCTGCTCTCAAGCCCTTCACCCCCCAGTCTGTACTGATGTTGGAGATTGCCCTGACCCAGGTGTGGGACCTTGCACTTAGCCTTGTTCAACTTTATGAAGTTCAAATGGTTCTACTCCTCAAGCCTGTCAAAGTCCCTCTAAGGGCATCCCTTTCCTCAAGCTGATCAACTGCACCACTCAGCTTGGTGTCATCTGCAAACTTGCTGAAGGTGCACTCAATCCTACTGTCTATGTCATTGATGAAGATATTAAAAAGTATTGGTCCCAGTATGGTCCCTTGAGGGACACCACTTGTTACTGGTTTCCACGAGTTGTTACAGGTAACAGCAATGAACTATGTTATATTGCCTAGACACATTGTCTGCTCTTACCTCACCAACAGCATTTGAGAGAATGTGAACAATTTTCTCATGGGGTGTTGCTACAACACTCTGTCCATTGATTTCAATGATCCGATGGCCGACACGCACACCTCCTCGCTCTGCTATACCTCCTCTCATAAGGCTACAGATCTGGAAGGGAAAGGACAAATTTATCAGGGTCTGGATAAGGAAAGGAGACTTTAGATTACTCATTTTTGCCTGTAACCTGTAAATCAGCATTTAAACACAGAGGCTTGCAACAAATTCTAAAATGTAATCAATCACCGATTCAAAGCAGAATTTGTTAGTGACAAATAAATACTGGATATTCTCTTCCAAGAGCAGAACAAACTGTCAGAAAGGGCTGTTTGTGTTGAACTTCACATGTGCTGTGGTTTGGAAATTTAAGAGTATATGAAGGACCACAGTTTAACAATGTTCAGGATGCAGATGCCTTACAACAAAAGAGGATCAAGGACAGTCTTTTTCTTTTGAGATCATGCAATGGTTTGGTTAGACACATGAATGATGCAGATTGAAAGCAGCCTTTGCTACAGATTTTTGTTCTTCTAACCTAACACAGCTTTTCTGTTCCTCTGGCTGACTCTGAAGTTGTGAAGTAAGTAGAGTCAAAGACAAAAAATAACTGATTAACTCAGCTTTCATATCTTAGACTTAACACACGTGCAAAGTCTTGCTTGCTGTAAGAGAGAAAATGGCAGCTTCCCTCTTCCCACAATGAAACTTACCCACAAATGGATAAGAAGTTTCATGTATGCTAAAGCTTAACCAGAGAGTATGGAAGTTACTTACAATCCCATTCTGCACACTGAAGCCCAACTGATATCTGAGGTCCGGTCTCCTTATCAAGACTGTGGTTACTGGAGGACACCTAACTATGTTCAGTTTAACCCGGGCCTGGTTTTTCAAACCCTGTGAAAAGAAGTCACCATGAAAAATGCTGCCAAAGACTGAGTGAAACATTTATTATAAGCACTGGTGAGGGGGAGCATTAAAATATTGACATGGGAACAGCTCTGAATAAACAGCTCTTTGTATGCATTGTAAGAAAATCTGATCACTGAATGCCAGACACAAGCATCAGAATATGCAGTGAAATGAGTGATACAATACCAAAATACCAAATTTTTCTTGCCAAGAAGCTCACACAGTTGTTTTAAGAAACCTAGCTTCCTGTCAGCTATTTCTTTATTTGATAACACAAACCGTGTGTAAAAAGAATATTGAACAGGTCTGTGCAGCTCAACAAAAAAGCCAATGACTGTGGATAGGAAATAAAATTTTAAATAAGTAGCTAAGATAGTTATAAATAAGTGGCTTCCCTAATGGGATATATTAAAATCTGTCAAGCAAACGGCAGGTCCTGCTCATACCATGCTTCTATAAGCAGTGCTCCTAATTCCCCTTCCTCTTCTCTTCTAAAAGAGTTATATTACATTCATCATTAACTCCTTGTTACCAGAAGAAAATTGAAGGAGGAAAATTTATTTTTACTTTCAGGGTGGTAAAACACTGGAACAGATTACCTAGAGAGGTTGTGGAGTGTGGATCCAACCTTGGAGTTATTTAAACCCTTGTGGTTACTGCCCTAAACAACCTGCTGTACTTTAAACCAAAGTGTTGGTCTGGACCAGCTTCTGCGGTGACTGCCAGCCTCCGAGACTCTGTGATTGTATGACTCGACAAAAACTCAAATGTAAAAATGCAGATAACTGCAATCTGACCCCTTGTACAACTTCAAGTATTCAGAGCTCATAGAGATTGTTAAGGTACTTTTCTGAAATGTTTCATTCACACAAAGGATTAGCCATAAATACATACATTAAAAAAATCCACATCAAGAAAGAAATGCTTTATAAAGAATACAGCAACTTCCACCTTACTTAATACAACACCTACCAATTCCAGTAACTCTTCAGAATTCCTTTTATATGTACAGTTGAAATCTGGATCCCACTGCAACTAACAGGTGTCTGACACTGACTTCAAAAGGTGAACTCTGAAAAATAATTCCTACTATAGCTAAGGTAATACACTGAAGTCTTTGTATCCAGTTTACTGCTGCTGATTCTGTTGAGCTAAACTCCAGCTTCAGCAGTGACTTGAATAACTAGACTGGCATCCTGCCAGGGTGAAGTGCCTTAGAGTCTGTTTTCTTGTCAGTGCCTTAAACTGGATGCAATCATCACATGGGAAAGAGCTGCCACCACTTCCACACAGTGCTGAGCTCAGCTTGGCTCATTATTGAAAGTGGCTCCAAGAGAAGGGGCATGTGAACACAAAATGACAAAGCATGTGGCTGTGGGAACTGCCTCTACTCCACTCTCAGTAGAAAGAAGGTTTGAACTCAATCTCTTGCACGACTATGGACTCCTGCACTCTGGAGGAGTTAGCAGCACACCATACATGCTCAAGGGCCATTCATCTTCCATACAAAGGTCTTCACAAAACACACATTGTAGAAGACAGGGACTAATCAACCTCTACTAAGCTGTGGGTACGATATTTACTCAAAAGTCTGAGGGGCTTTTGCCTCAGCGTTCTAAATCCAGCAGGGCAGGAGTCACGCAGAGTACTGGAGATTCACATTTCTATGAGGAATTTAGGTGTTTACCTTCAGTCATCTGAGTTCACTTAGGTTAAATGCCCTCAACAGAGTTGATATCATTGTGCTTTTACTTTCCTGACGAATGTGCAAGTTATTTATATGTATTCCTTGAAAAAAAAAGTAATGTGTACACCAACAAATAATCTTCTAATTTGACAGAAAGCCCGTATATTTCAAAAGTGGCTAATTTCCAGTATTATGCAGACTGGTAATATATGATGATTGGCAACAAAACAACTGCATCACTTGACCAACTTATTCGCTTATCTAGTCCCTGAGTCTGCTTCAGATAGTAGCCAGCACCAGATGCTTCTGAAAAAAATACAAGTAGCATAATACAATTAGGGAATAACCACCACATATGGAAAGCTTCTGAACTTTGTCAGTTTCCAATTGGGTTATGGTCAATTAGTAGCAGAGATTACATCCATAATACTGAAATTCTCTTATCTGAAGTGCTTGCAAGATATTCTTCTTATCTATACAATATTCTTATCTTTTCATATGGGTCTTTACAGCATGCTAAAGAAATCTGAAATCCTGAGATACTTCTGCCACATCTAAATGTGTGCTTAGATCATGCAGTGGTATATATACGTGTTATCAGAAGCACTATATGAACAGCTCCAGTTGTATGGTTATGAAGACCTGCAAACATACAGACTGTCTTCTCTTTAGAAAGACAAAATAAATGGCTAGCAGTTCCTATGGCAACAGCAGTATCAGTGAGGAAGAGAAAGGTCTGCAGAAGCTGGAAACAGCAAAGCTGGTTGTTTCTGTTTTGAGAAAGTACAGATAAGCACAACAGAACTCTACCTGAAAAGGCTCTGAATCACAGAAGTGTTACACACCAGATTTAGAAATAAAACTGATGTGGGATAGGAAACAAGTACAGCTAACACAAAAAGCCTAAATTTGCAGGGAGTTTTGTTCCACTGAAGCTGGCACAAAGATACTTAATATGATTTTTTTTTTTCCTTCCTTCACAAATCTAAGACTGTTTTTGCCATGTTTTTAGTATGCTACACTTCCAGGCTATCATTTCTACTCACTGAATCTAAAATGGCTGGTTCAGTGATGTATGCATCTATTAGTCATCAGAATTCAGCATTAACATTTTTGGAAACCAGAATGGGAAGTCTTTATAGCAAACATCTTAGTTCAAGTATTAAGAAACTAATCCATGGACAAAAAAAATAAAAATTTACTTTGTAAATTTTTAAAATTTTCTATATTTACTTTGTGAATGCAAAATTTACTTTGCAATTTAAAAAAGTACAACACGCAAAAAAACATATTACATATACAAGTTGTTACCAGAAAGTTGCCTAAACAAATAAGTAAGTTTAACAGGCATATTCCTAGAAATCAGAGGAGAATTTCTGTATATTACACCACCAGCATTACACTACAGGAGCTCCGTGGGGCTATTTCAATAAATAACAAAGTCCATATAGCTTCACCTCAAACATTCCCTAGTGATGCATCTTTCCAGCTCTTGAAATTTTGATGTTTAAATACCTACTCCTTTGCATGCTACAGCTACCCCAGTCACTGTTCAGTTCCAGTTGACCTGCATGCTTTTTGCAGTCACATACTTTCCTGACAACCAGAAGAAAGCTCTTCTAATTATAATATCCCATCTAGCCAAGTGAAGAGAAGCATCATACTTTCAAATAACTCGGGCAAAGTTTCTACAGAGGATTTTAATTCAAAGTTTAAATGTTTTAAAAATAGTTACAAAGAACAACAACAAAAGCATCAGCTCTATTTCAGCCAGATACTAGGCGGCATTTAAACAGCTAATATGGCCTAGGACAATATGAGGTACCTGTGCCTCCATTTGTCACATAAAATTTTAAGTGTATATCTGGTAATATCTTCCTTCTGAACAAAATATTCTCTTGTGGAATGAAGTTCTGCACAGAGTCCTTGTCGATACAGGTAAATGGCACAGCTCACTTTCTGGGAGTCAGAAAATTGGTGTAGCATAATTCCCACTGTAGTTTAAAGATGATGAATTGGAAAGTGCTATACAAACATTTGGTAAGAATTTACTTAAGAGTTCTACTTTCTGCTCACCTACTATGTAACATTTTTAAAATGTGTAACTTCCAGAAACATCCTCCATACCTTTATAATGCTCTGGCACGTTGAGAGTGGTAAACCAACCAAACTGGTCCCATTGATTGACATGATCTGGTCCCCTATATTCAGTTTCCCAGACTTCTCTGCTGGTCCTCCATGCATCATGTTGGCTATGATAACTGTAGGCAAAATGGATCCCCAGCCAGACTCCACAATTACTACACCTAGGATTTCTCCCTTTTGCTTTTCAATGTAAACCTGTATCATAAGAAAAAGTTTCAAAAAAAAAACCTTTTCCACGCTATTAAACAAACCCCCCCCCCCCCCCCCCCCCCCCCCCGCCAAAACATTCATATAACCAACAAACATATACCCCTCCTTATTTGCAACCTGCCTTCCTGATTCAAAGGCAAACCAAAATAGAGTACACATTTTACTATGTTTCATTTGTATTCAAACATGAAATAATCAGCACTACATAATATAGATTTTGCTTAGTGTGCAATACTCCTCACAACGTATTTCTGCACATCAGCAGAGGAAATTGGAGTGGAAGAAACCCTGGTGCCATGGGCTTTGGCAGACAAAGGTAAACAGGAAGAGATTGCAAGAGTTTATGACTGAGGACTGGAAAACCACTATCTGTATGTTCCAGTAGTGCACTGATTCATCTTATTAACCAAGCTGCAAATCTTTTCAGCAAATATAACTCCTTAAAGTCTGGAATCAGCCACTTTCACAAACACTTGTGCCTTTATAAATTTTATAGTGTTTACTGTAATCTGTTAAATTGTACTAATCTGTTAATCTGTTTTAAATTCATTTTCAAACGTGTCTGAAAATTGTTTGGTGAAAAGAACACAGACAGATGGTAAATCACTTCACTGCTGATAAATTTGGGGTTCACTGTTTGCCTTTGAAACAGAACAGATGACAGAGTGTCCTACTTGGGAGAACATTCTAGACTCACTGAGGTCATTTATAGGAAGTATTAATGGTTTTCTGATTTCTGCCAGCATGGGCCTGCAACTGGTACAGAGCAGCTTAATGCTATTATGGAAAAAAAATGAGACATACGTCTTTGCAATTTTCAGATTTGGAGAAGTGAATCAGATCATCATTGTACATGTCCTGGGTATTGAGCAAGTCACTATATTCCTTCTGGCTAAGGTCTTCTGGGTTGATTCCATTTGCCCTCAGGAATTCCTGGTAGGCCACACTAAATGCTTGACCTATGGACTGTGCAATCAGCTGTGCCTGTAGCAATTCCCAGAGAAGACAAAAGAAAAAAGTGAAACATTCTGATGGTCTTGTCCACTGATACTTTCTCTGTTACAATCACACTGCAAAATGGATCATCAAGTCGATGAACCTACAAGTTACTGCAATCCAGTTTAAAAAATACTTGTGCATTGAAAATTAATTTAAAAGACCCACAAAATGTTAACACATTCACCTGTGCCATGAATCCACCTTGGTAAGCAATTATAAATGAGAAATACAAATAAAGCCATCCTTTCACAGGTAAGAACTGCTAATATAAATGTAAAGCTATACCCGTTGCAGTGACTGTAGCTTGCACCTACAACTGTTCCCACATGTGCAGCTCCTAGCTGGCTCTCCCTCCTAGCAGAGGCAATGCCATTCTCTGACAAGCCAGCAGTGAAAATGAAAATGTCTACTAGAAAACACACAACTACATTTAAGAGACTATTTCCACCTTTTCACACCCTCCCTTAAAACCATCATGTCTATATTGGCTGCTCCTACCTCAGTCTCAGATGAAACAGGAAAAGGGTAGCAACTGGTGACTGGATCCTGGCCTTGAAGTGACTGGAAATGGTCACACCCATCTCCTTCTCCACCCTGCTACCTCCATCAATCTTTCTTCCCTACATTTCTTGTTTCACTCCCTCCAACTTCCATGACTCTGCCAGTTCCCTGCCCCTTTCCTCCTCAGCCTGTCCTCTGTGTGTACCCTTTTGCACCTGCAGCTTCCCATAGCCTTCTCTACACCTAAAGCCACCAAATGTGCCACTCAATACACTGCATTGCTCCCACCATAAGGTGTTCTACATCTGCAGCAATGGGGCAGAAACTGGGCGCAAGGCAGACACAGGGAAAGCTCTGCATCATGCAAGGTGGGGGATGCAGCTGGAAACAGACCAGAGGGATGCCTCCCTTTAAGGCAGTGATCATGGTTACTATAAGACAGGTCACGGACAGGAGAGGAAAGCAGCACAGCGTGGTGCAGAGTAGTGCTGTACATAATTGCAGTGACACATGCAGTAAGCACTGTGTAGTGCACAGGAGTTGGCCATGATGTGTGCTGAAACAGTCCCTTGGAGCACAGTGCTGGCTGTGGAGAAGGGAGAGAAGAGGAGAGCTCCACAGCTGACAAGGTAGGCCTGGGGGAGTGCTGGAGGTGAATTAATACTGCTGAGATGTATTTTTATACAGCCTACCAGCTATACTTAAAGTCCAGTTTGGTCCCTAACAAAGGAAAGGTTCCCAACCCTGAAATAACAAGTTGATTGTATCTTAAAACAACTCAAGGTAGCACTAAAGCTGCTGATGAGAATAGCATGATTGCTGGTGCTGAAAAGGCCAATATCTCAACTGGCAGTATTTTACCAGTGCTTGGATCAACCTGGTTTTGACAGCAAGAACAGGACAGCAAGAACATGGGAAAACTACACCTCCATAGCTCAGTAACATAAGCGAGGAGATAAATGCAGACTTTACATTCATACACATGTATCTTCTCTCCAGGTAGAGATCAACTCCCATTTAGACACACAGCATTTGGACACATCACTAGGGTTGAGCTCATTTGAAGATCCAGCTCTACAGTTGAAAATCTGGTGCTGTGCTCCTTAGATAATGACTTTTCCAAGCAGAGACACATTCTGGCCAACACCCACTTGAGGGCTTACAGCTTCTATGTCAGTTACTGAGTAAATTCTTCTAAATACCCAGCAGTACCAGAAGAAGAAAAGATGACAATGATACATACGTGAGTTTTATGATACAAACAGGCTGTACTACTCCACTGGATGTACAAGATCTTTGAAGCTGCCATCTCCTTGCTGCTAACAGGTGCTACACTGTTTCCATTCTCTTTCTTAGTCATTTGGGTATTTGAGATAAATTTTGCAAGCTTTTTGTGAACTAACAACTATGACAAAGGAGAGCTGATATATAATCTCCTGCAATTTCTCAGCATATTTTCACATCACTGAGCAACGCTTTTATTGGATCTACAGGTATGTACCTTCCAGGCCAATATCTAGTGACACAGGGAGGATCACATCTGACACAAAGATGGGCTGATCCAAACAAACCACAGAAAGTAACATCAGTGATCCCCAAAAGGAAGCATAGATTCCAGCTAGCCAAAGTATTAATAGCAGCCTGGGAAACAATCCAGGAAGTCTGGATCATAGTCAGACCACCACATGCTGAAGGAAAATAAGAGCCAGCCTCTGGCATCTGACAGTTTGGTTTTTGCTTTTTCAACTGGCTAGTAAGAGAGCTAGCAGAGTCCAAACTTGTGACTAGAAATACAGAAGCAGCAGCATCAAAGCGGGCAGCATATGAAGTGATATTAAGCCAAAAAAAACCCCATTTGCTACTCTTCTTATTTTCACACCAGTTTCTTGAAAGGCTTTGCAAAACTGGCTTACATGGATTTTGGGGGAAAAAATATCCACAATTTTTTATGCTCTCTGTCAAAATTTTGGTAGTGGATTACTTCTATCAGTGCTCTTGTTCTTACTTTTTAACCTCAGCAGTGGGTCATATATGTACATTCACCTGCAACTAGATAATTTAACCAGACATGGGTTTAGAACAGATTCACTGTTACATAAAATCAGCTGCTTATTCAAGAAAACCTTCCCATCTCAGAGTCCTTGCTGATACACTGTGGAGTGGAAGACATACGAGCATTTTATAAGAAACTGATATTTTCACCTCACTTGTCTTAAGTGATACTCTGCTATTCAGAGGGCTTAGAACTGAGATTTTTTATTTTCCCAAATTATTAGGGCTAACTTGATTATGATCCTGACAACTACATATCTAGCCACTTCAATCTGGTATGTTTAATTTTATTTACCTTTCAGTTTACTGAGCTTTAAAAAGTGCATAAAATCAGTAAATTATGCACGTTGATTGTGAACACAGGATATCAAGTCCTATATAATGTAACTTAGTAACCTGTGCCATAGACTAAAATTTACTCAGCTGTGTCTCTATTCAGCATGCTTTGGGATTGCCAGAATCACCAACTTTCTCTGCTGGCTTTTTGACATGATGTCAGCAACTATTCCCCAACACAAGTCTCCTCCTCCCCCTTCTCCTCTTCTGTCCCCCCCCC
>NW_010972687.1:2966250-3010229 GCF_000737465.1 Haliaeetus leucocephalus | reverse complement strand
CCTCCCCCCTCTCTGCCCCCCCCCCCCCGCCCCAAGCCCAATCACCTTTCTAGTATGTATCAGTGATTGACCCTTGATGCAAGACTTGGGATTAGAATTTCCCTAGGAAAATAAGCATCTCTGATAGACTTTCACATTCACATGCAGAATTTGAGCTGGTATTCGTAAGCCATGGCAACTGGACCCTCTTCTCATTCTTACTGGAAGGCATTGAAGGAGCTTACAAATGGGAAGAATTTCTATTAACACCAGTTTTGTGAGTAAAATGTCAGGTCCAAACATGCAAACAGAATGCAAGTTCCTCTGCTTAGATGAAATATTTGATTGCAGTTAAAGAACAAACAGGACCACTTGCAATGGACTTCAAGCCTACCAAAATGTGTTTACATTTCCACCCCTAGAAAATTACAAGACAGAATAATTCCTTACATCCTCAGACTCAAAGACATGGCAAATCATTTTGTACTGTCTCTTTCCATCTTGGGAAGGGTGAGATGCTTCTACATTATCCTGGGAGTTAGACCGTGGCATTCGCCTACGAGCCATCAAAACAACTATATTTCCTATATCTGCAATGTAAGAAATGGTCCGCAGGGGATGATCCATCATGGTTTCCTGGGGAATACAAAAAACAACATGAGCAGCTGTTTCAATGAAGTTCTTATTGCACACCTAGTATTATGAAAACAAACAAATGGCAATATAAGACCTTTGTTACACAAAGTCTGTAATACCTATCACGCATGAGGGGAGATGCCAATAGAAAACAAGAGTTCCACTTTCCAAAAGTAAAGCAAAGAGCAAGTTTTACAAATTAAAACTGTGTTTTCTGTGGAAAAGCACATAAAGAGCTCAGCATCAGAACCTGAATATCCTGGGCATGTATGTGCAAAGGACTATGAACTTCAAATTACCACAACCAAACATTTTGGGCTACTCTGGGCACAATCAATACTTGACGCATCATGGCTCATAAGAAATGAGCTGACTGCAATCAGTTTACCTGCAAATTCTAATCATTTCTGGTCAGACACACCAGAGTAATTGCATGAATGACATGGTTCTTGAGCATGGATTTCTTACAAGGAAATCCTGGAGGGAAATAAAAGAGCCAGCACTTTTTGAAGGACAAATTTTGGCAGGTAGGTGAAAGTGTATTTCAGTAGCCTACTACCACAATACTGACAAAGGCATCTTTGTCTATACCTGTGTGTCTGCATTCAGTACTTTTATTCTCTGTGTAGAAATGAAGAGGTCCACTTCAGTCATGGGTTGAGATTCACCTTCTGGAGCCTGCAAATAAATGGCTTAGAGTCAAACAAACAAATTAAGTAACATATTTACTAATAATGTTAGCTTACGAACAGGGGCGCACTAAGACACAGTCACCAGAACAGCAATGCAAGATAGAGTATTAGATTGCAGAAGGTAAAGATAAACACAAAGATATGGAAACTATATACATATATGTGAAAGTGAATTGGATATTCTCTGAAAAATTGTTAACCCAATAAGAGCTTCCCTGACATTTTTCCTGATTCAGTAAAATTATACCTGACTGCAACATGAACTATATGAAGATCTCATGAAAATCAAAATGATTCTCCCATTTTCTCCACAGTATGAATCCCACTTTAAAGAAGGTTTTTCACATAAGCCATAGAAAGGCCTAACAGCATTTCTTGCCTGAAGAATTTCTATATGGCCTAACAGTGACTGCCAAGACCAATGGGAAAACCTGTACCACAGGTGGGTACAGTTTAAGCTATTCACAATGCAGTTCTGGTAAGACGACCTTCACAGTCAGACAACATACTATTCAAGCACTAACCCACTTTGGAAGTCCTATTTTGTTAACAGAAAGCTTGTAATTTTTTTAAAAATTAGATTTGTTAAAAAACACGTTAAAAGTCCATAAACAAAAATTATTATTAAGATGAGTCAGTCTCAGCATATTACTGTGTGTATATACATAAACTTATTTCTTTTTTGCATCCAGCAATTTGACACATATATGACTCAAACAAAGCACTCATATAGAAAGATAAAATAAAAAAATAAAAAAGACTTAACTTTAATCTATCATTTTACAGAGTTAAAACCTTTGCCACGTCAGTCCTGTTTCTTTAGTATGCATTTCGGGCACTGCCTGTAACCATTTGATAAATCCAATCTTTACTCTATTTCTAACATGAAATGGCTAATGATAAGCAACAAAAAATGGCCAATCCGGCAACAAATTTCTGAGAAATGTCAACTTGTATGGTGGCTGAGAAATAAATCTAAAAAAACCTTGCTGGATGCAGAAAATAAAAACACAAAATAAAAAGAAAGGCAAAAAACCCTCCCAGAAAACAAAAGAACAGGCATAACATCAAGCTGATGGAGTTTGTACTGCACCTTCTTCCTGCTTTTGGCTAATTTCTGGGCCATCTGCTTAGCATGGAACAAACAGAGACAGGAGAATAGTTAGAGAAGAACTTACAGAGACTCCAAGTCAAGCAGGAATCTGCATGCTAATGCCAGAGCTCACAGACTACTAGCTATTCTAAATTAGTCCCTGCTTAGATTAATTTCCTTCTTTTCTTTTTGGCTTAAAAAAATGTTAAAATTCATGTTTAGCACAATTACTTTAAAAAATGAAAAGAAACCGCAACAAAAGAGTTAGGAAGAACACAAAAGGATTTTTTTTTTTCCATTCAAAATGTTACTTGCAACAAACAAGTGGGGGGGTTTTGTGGGTTGGTTTCTTGTTTTTTTTTTTTAAGGAAAAAAAACAGAGCATCCCCTCATTTACAGCAGTGTAAACCATAATGTTACTTCTTTTGAAGCAACACCAGTGTGAAAGGTGAGAGACTGCTTAAACAGTGTTCAAAAAATTACCTCCCTAATAATGATGTTACTTTTTCCTGGAAATACAAAATGACATACGATAACTTTCACCTCCATTTTCTCCTCCTTCTGTGCAAATATACCCATACCAATGTTAGCATTGCATATCTGGACAACAGGTTTTCCTGTGACACCTGCACAAAGATATGTCCATACTACTATATTTTTTCAAGAAGGCAGTGGAGCACGTACTTCAATTCCCCAAACACCTGAAAATAGGTCTCTTGTCACCAAGTAGTTTAATTGATTACATCTAGACATATATCAACCCATTGCAACAAACTGACTCCTTACGTGCTACTACTGTGGTGACAATAACAACACAAATAAACACCCTTCTTAGAGTCTTGCAATCATTAATTGAAGAACTGAACTTACGGACCTGCTTACTGAAGAAATGCAATACTCACCAGGCTGGCAGATATCCTTTTACTTCCAGTAGTAACAGCCTCTTAGCTAACTACTTTTATGAAGAACAAACAGGAGGCTTGAATCACAAGACATATCAAATGTTTTATACTGATGCTCACAACTTAAATCTGTCAGGTTTCGTCTAAGCAAACCTAAAAGCATCTACTGAAACTTTAGACCATACTGCTTATTTAAAAATATAAACATTCTCACACTAGCTTTTAGTCACCTTTTTCAAACTAAGCAATATTTGATAGCCTGGTGATTGCAAACTATTGCAAAAGCAGTTAAAACTGCCTCATGCTGCAGACTCTTCATTACATTACTATTAATTTACATTGGTACTGAGAAATAATATACTCATCTTGAATAACAGCTGCCTGCTATACACTGGGCAAGGGGGAGGCACTCATGAGATAGAGCATTTAAATTGCTTTCCAAAATCAAGCTCCCCTTCAGACAAATTCCCCCACTCCCAAAACTTTACAGAATGATCAACCTCACAAAAGAAGAAAAGCACAGGACAAAAAGAAGAAAAAGGGGGGGGAAACTCCCTTGAGCTAGAGGTTTACGATGCAGGATCAAAGATTAATCAAAATGCACTATCGTTCAATTTATTGAAAATTATGCTCTTGCAACGGAAGCATCTGGTCTTAATAGTATTTTAATTTTTTGATGAATGACTTTCAAATATTTCATAAAATTAAGGTAATGATATGGAACAACCAATTTTAATAAGTGATTTAACACTGCACAGAAATGTCATAGGAGAAAAAAAACAAATTAGGATAATTCTATGCAAGACACTCTATCAGACAAATTCTCTTTATCACCATGTTATTTTGGTAATTTAGATCAAAAGATTCTTTCTATATTCTTAGAAAAAACAGAAACTACCTTATCTAAACAAAATATTAATCTTTAAAAAATATGCAAAGTCCAGGCTTTTCATTGAAGGTAAATGAAGTGTAATTATGTATCTAGTAGAAATTTCCAAAATTACAAATTGTTAAAAACCAGCAAGCTTCCACTTTTGCTACAGGGATGCCTTAACTATACTCAACCTATTTAACCTCTACAAAAAATGTACTGCGACTTTGTGAACACTCAGATGACACTGAGTAAACAAAATGTGCAGAATATTAAACTATTTCCACATAAGGTTTCTATCTTAATTACATTCAGTAATTAAATCAGTTGTTATCTAAAAATGTTCAAACCTGCCACACAGCTCAAATCTGCTGATGAAAAATAAAAATGAAAGTTAATTATTAGTTCACATGTGAAACGTAACAACACAGATCAGCTGTGAATTGTAATCATGAACATCAACTTTTTTACTGTTACAAGTATTATGGATCAACTCCAAGTAAAATGTGAAAAGATAGTTCTTTCTGTGTTATCTGAAGAAATGAGACTACAGTCCGATAATGGTGAAACACATTTTCTATTACTAAAAGTACCTCCTAGTGACAATATGAGAGAACTATGTTTGATGAATGCCTTCAAAGCAATGTATCTGTTTTAACTTGGTTGGACTTCACAGAGATGAGAGCCCAAGCACGAAAACCCCCAACTCTTGTACTTTTAACTGAAGAGATACTTGTTTAAAGAAGCAGCATGCAGAATTGTTTTCAAAATCTATTCATATTCTAAATTAATGAATATGTGGTCTGAAGGCTTTGCTAAAAGGAAGCATTATAGGGACTATTAAATTAAAAAGGAACACATTCATATGGGAGGTATGTGTACACAGTGGGGCTTAAACAAAACTCTTCCCCCCTTTTTAATGCTCTTCAAGTCTGCAAATTTTTAAAAGCTTATTCTTGATTCATAACCTTTGTTTTAACTACAGAGAAATGTTTCACGTGCAACACCTAACACAGTCTTTAAACAAACATGAGTAAGGCACAAGTATCATAGTCATTGTGCGAGCAATATTTCTGTCATAATGAATTTCTCACTAAAAAATTTAGCTTTAATGGCAATCAGCAACAAAACCAGGCAAACTCAAGACTAATAAACCAAAGACCCTAAGGTGCAGGGAGGTATACTTACATTGCCTGAGATTCACCTAGAAGCAGAAAAGCAGTTAACTGTCAAAGCGTACAATGGTATTGCGTGCATGCAGTAAGCCAACAATTTTCTGAAATACACTTATAGTTTCAGAAAATTATGTACACACCAGCTAGGGTTTTACCAGATCAACAATGCAACTACTTGGGCCTCCATCCTGAGACAAATTTACTACAGCCAAGACTATGCATGCCTGCTGATTTATACAGATATATAAATTATGGGTTTTATGAGTGAAATGAGCTAAAGAGATTTCTTCTGTTTTGAGGCACAGCAGGGCTGAGGCATAACAGAACCCTCAGAAAGACCTGTATTTTGTTAATTAATTTCTACAAAATACATTTAGTATCAGAGAAAGATTCTACACTCTTATACCTCACAGGCCTGCTCTGAATCAATTCTGTTCCAGTTTTCTGTAGCATGTCCCTTCAATCTTTGTCTATTGTGTACTCCCACGCAAGCTTTACCTCCTAGTTACAAACTGCCTGCCCAGCGCCAGGTTCAAGTTCAACTTCTGATACCAGTTTTCTATGACAGCTGATGCTACTCTTTCCTATCAACCTCCACTGATGCATCCCTCCTAGATCCAGCCTCACTGAAGCCCTTATTTCTCTCCCTTCTGTATCTTACTTTAGTTTCCTGTGCATTCAAATCAGACTACTTTTCTAACATGTGGTCAAGCATCAGGAAAGAACACACAGGGACTACTGAACAGACAGGCACAGCCTTACTTGCACCCAGAGCACAAAAGAAGTAGACTGTAAAGGGAAAGTCCCCACTGTAGCTTTGGGAAGAACCCACCATGACCTGTCACGGTTGAGAAAGCTGAGTGAAAAATCTTTTTTAAAAGTGTCACTGAATTCAGCGTCTCCACTGAACACAGATAAATCATTCTTTTTCAAAAGGTTCAGTAGTTGTTTAAGTTTCTGGAAACCTTTACAGAGATTGCAGAAGATGACTTATCTGTAACAGGAAGGCTACATCCCTGCCTCCTCTAAAATACTAGTGTGTTAGTGATTTTCAGAAACAGTTTTAAGAACTTAAGTATTTGAACATCAGCAAAATTACAATTTCTGGAAGTGTCTCAATGACTGTAGTTGGAGCTTCCCTGTGAAAGTTTCATACACAGACCAAACTGAACACCTGGCACGCAAAACACTGGCAGGAATAATAATAGTAGGAAGCATCAGCCGACCTTAAGAGACAGTGCCATAGGCTTTGCTAATAACATGCTGTCTCTCTTTCTCTCTCTTTTATACAATTGCACACAAAGTCTGAGTTGGAAGCCAAAATAAACTATACAAAAGAAGAACACACAAATATTAAACTAAGGAAAAATTTCAGATGAGATTGTGTTGGTTAGCTGAATTAGCAGAAGACGAAGCTGTGTGCCTTCCACTCAGTCTTGTATGGGTAGCAGGAATATTGCAGCATCCTCTACAACCGTGCAATACTTCATCTACACACCTTAATTTCAGTTGACAATGTCATCGTTGTAACTTATAATACAGCAGCATGTCCATTACTTGTCATGGCCTGTACAGAAATCGGTGGGCAATTCTGTTTTACAAAGTAAACATACCAGATTCTAGGATAAATTATTTTTTTCCATACATCTCTGTATTGTCACAGGCTTTTCTTTTTCTTTTTAAATCAGCTTATAGCTGTTATGTGGTGGAGAAGGTATTATCCACAGCAGGGTCAAAAATAACTGCAGACATTACCACAGTACCAGTTCTATCAAGTGCCAAGCCAGAGGCAGCTGCAGTACTTACTAGTTATACCCTAAACCTGTTTTCCCTCAACACCCAGGTAATATACAACTTAGATCACCGGTCACTTCAGATTCTGGCTTAGAGTACACGGCACAAGTATTACTATAGGGACTTAAAATGATCTGGTAAATTTTCCTTATCAGTCACATTCCAAAAGCTGCATTAAACGTGTGATTTATTTTGCAGAAAGAAAGAAGAGGCACTTAACCTTTCTGAAACCACAGATAACTCCACATGAAAAAACTTCTGCATACATAAGAAGTTCATATCTGCAACCTTAAGGCACCCGTATGAGAAGCAGATGGAATTATTCCTCACCTTGATCCTGCTGACAGCTTCCTGAGCCTGCATCATTCTCACATTCTTGGAGGGAGTTTTATCAGAAAGGAGTTGAGTCGAGCCAAGGTAATTGGCAGCAAAAATGATTCCATCGATTAAGTCTTCAGGATCACAAGGTCCAGGAACTGTAACACAGGAACACAATCACTGGAGAAAATAATGCTGAACCACAGAAAAAAAGCAACAGTCTGACAACTTGAGCCTACACCTGGTGGCTGCAAATCCTCCTCTAAAATACTTCAGTTTAGCATGATGATATGGCAAACAGTACATTCAAAGGTACAAAACACCAAGCAAATGTTCTCAACATCTGTGATGGGTTGACCCTGGCTGGACATCAGGTGCCCACCAAAGCTGCTCTATCACTCCCCTGCCTCAACTAGACAGGGGGGAGAAAATATAATGAAAAGCTTGTGGGTCAAGATAAGGACAGAGAGAGATCACTCAACTAATTACCATCATGGGCAAAACAGACTTGACTTGGGTAAATTTGTTTAATTTATTACCAATCAAATCAGAGCAGGGTAGTAAGAAATAAAACCAAATCTTAAAAACACTTTCCCCCCACCCCTCCCTTCTTCCTGGGCTTAACTTCACTCCTGATTTTCTCTACCTCCCCCCACCAGCAAAGCAGGGGGACAGGGAATGGGGGTTGCGGTCAGTTCACCACATGTTGTCTCTGCCGCTCCTTCCTCCTCAGGGGGAGGACTCATCACTCTGCCCCTGCTCCAGTGTGTGGTCCCTCCCACAGGAGACAGTCCTCCACGAACTTCTCCAACGTGGATCCTTCCCACGGGCTGCAGTTTTTCACGAACTGCTCCAGCGTGGGTCCCTTCTGTGGGGTGCAGTCCTTCAGGCACACACTGCTCCAGCATGTGTCCTTTCCACGTGCCCTTTGCATGGGGTGCAGTCCTCCAGGCACAGACTGCGCCAGCGTGGGTCCCCCGCGGGGTCACAAGTCCTGCCAGAAAACCTGCTCCAGTGTGGGCTCCTCTCTCCACAGTTCCACAGGTCCTGCCAGGAGCCTGCTCCAGTGCAGGCTTCCCATGGGGTCACAGCCTCCTTCGGGCATCCACCTGCTCCAGCATGGGGTCCTCCACGGGCTGCAGGTGGGTATCTGCTCTACCACGGACCTCCATGGGCTGCGGGAGGACAGCCTGCCTCACCATGGTCTTCACCATGGGCTGCAGGGGAATCTCTGCTCTGGCACCTGGAGCACCTCCTCCCCTCCTTCTCCACTGACCTTGGTGTCTGCAGAGTTGTTTCACTCACATATTCTCACTCCACTCCTCTGGCTGCTGTTATGCAGCAGTTGTTTTTTCCCCTTCTTAAATATGTTATCTCAGAGGTGCTACCACCGTCGCTGATGGGCTTGGCCTTGGCCAGCGGCGAGTCCGTCTTGGAGCCAGCTGGCATTGGCTCTGTTGGACATGGGGGAAGCTTCTGGTATCTTCTCACAGAAGCCACCCCTGTTACCCCTCCCGCTACTAAAACCTTGCCACACAAACCCAATACAACATCTCTCCAGCAAAAGCTGTAATTGTTAATCCAGCTTGTCTCTCACAATAACTCATTCTTTTGTGAGCAGGGATCACCCTGGAGCAAAATAACCTCTGTGAGTGTTCACTGTTATAAAGGGACAGACACAGTTACGCAGCTCGCCCCTCACCCACCAAAACCAGCCTTGCAATTCTAAGACCAACAGTCACAAACAGAAAGAGGAAGGGTGCAATTTAATAACAGCCATCAGCCACTTGCTCACTTGTGTGTTAGCTGCAGTTAGTACAACAGGCAGAGGAACCTCCCTGGGAATGCTTTACAGGTACAACACATCTCCCCTTACCAAGAAGACTGATTGCCCAGTTAAGCAAAGTACTTTTATGCCATAGACCTTTAAAAATCACTCTTAGTCTCAACAAGAATATTGAGGTAAAGGACAGAGTTAAATAAAAATGTTGTTAAATACATAGAGCACGGGCTCTCCTGATGGCAAAACAACTCTCTTAGTGCCATAGATTCTTAATGATCTGACGCCCATCAGCTTCTGGGGAAAGTTAGAAGGTGGTGAAGTGGTCAGTGCCTAACAATGCAAATCCTTAGAAAGCAGCATTTATGATCTGTAGGTGTTTTGGTGTTTGGCGATTCCATCTAAAAATTGTGTATGTAAAAATGTTCTATTTTAACACCTTGCTACATGTTAAAATTGTCATGATCCAAAAGGGAGGCTGGTTAACCTAAGAAGCTTCTTGTTTTCTTATAAGTAAGGAAAAACAATTGATGTTCAAGACAAGTGAAAATGCAAATCAACTTGAAGAATGCTAAAGGTAAAAATGTCCACATTTTATGACCAAAATAATAAACTGTTTTTAGGTTTGCCTTTTTTTTCCTCTAATAATAAAGCAACCCCCCTACAATATCAGAAGGGAGGTCTTATTATTTCAAGGGGTATCTTGAGATATAAGGTGATGTGGCCTAAAGTTTAACGTTACTCAGAATACCAATTTTGTTCTAATTATAACAGAAGAGATTAACAACCCCTCAGAATGAGCATGGGTAACTTTGGTCCCAGAGAAATGCAAGTCATTATTAAGATTAAAACAACAAAGGACAGAGCTGGAGATAAATATTACACTGAAACTACCCACACAGACAGAAGTAGATGTATAAATCTTATGAGCAAGCTTGTCTCCTTTATGGTTTCTTTAAACAGGAAAATTTATGACTAGTAATTTTAAGATGCTCATCTCCAGTGTGCAGAATTTGTTCAGATACTATGTATCTGGAAAACTCTCAAAATTAACAAGTCACTTTCAAGTACATGACTCAAAGACATGGAATTTTTTCCTTAGGGAAATTTATGCATCTGGAAGTACTACATATTTGCACACTCTTCCAGTCCTGAAACCATACAGCATTTGAAGTGTTGCTATTTGTTACTCTACATGTCAAGGCCTTTTCACCACTTCCACCTCTTCACTATAAAGGGTGCAACCCCCTTTATAGTACAATTTCTGGTCAGAACGCACAAAACAAATATCGACTGACAAAGCTGTAGTTAAGACTCCCAGAGCAAAGCATATTAAAACCAGAAAAAGTATGTGCTCTATTTTCATCAGAGCTGAACACACAGACAGCACTGCTTTTTATAAGACCCCCTCCATTTATTACCACTGACAATGAAATTCTTATCTGAGTGAAAGTGTACCATAAGTGCTAGCAAGTTTTCCTTGAACTGCTAGTGCATAAAATGGAAAATTTGTATTTTTAAGGAATTTTGCAGTGGACCAAGATCTAAGTAAATTTTAGTTTACAATTATTTTTTTTTAAGGAATGGAGGATTATGTAAGATAGTCCTTGATAGACAGGGCTACCACTAGGTGATGAATTTCAGTTCTAAGAGAGACCCTTCATTGCTGCAAAATTCCAAAGCTCAGCTGGTTTCAAAACAATATATGAAATTTACATTAGTTGACATTCTGGCCACAGACTCCAAAATATGCAGCTCATATACTGAAGACTAAACCAATGATCAATTTGTAGTCTAAAGAGAATGATTACATAATCTTTTAAACACAGCACACTGTAAAGCAATCCAAGGAGTTCCAAGACAGTCCAAATGATGTATCACATCAACTGTATTTCTGGCATTTCAACAAGCATATGGTACAACTGTTGTCAGGGAAAAAAAGCAAATGAAACTTCAAATTTTCTGCTTCTGTCATGCTCTTATAACAAAATAACTGTGTTTTACAGCATGCAGTCTTCCTGTATACACAGGATACAGACTCATACAAAAAGTAACAGCAGTCCATGTAGCAGGTAACTTGCTTTTTTACATTGTTCTGAATAAATTCAGCACTGGCACAAGTGCAACCTTAACTCTAAGACAGAAAGCACTATTTAATTAGAGGACAAGTAGCTGTGAAGCAGTGCAGATTTCCTCTGGCAGGCCTGCCAATTAATCCAATTAATTCAATTCTGCTAATTAATCCAACTGAGATTGGCTTGAGCCTGCCAATTGAACTCAGTGCTGGAGAGAGCACTAGTCTTCTTGCCTAGCCTATTTTCCTTGTTCACACACATTCACATGTGTAGTGTAAATATAATTAAAAAAATAGTAGTGTTTTAAGTGATACTGATAAAAAAACAGCAGAACTGACACAGAAACTTTGAATGAAACACTAAAAAAATAAAAGTTCTGTGTTTCTGAGCTTCTGAAAGAGCATAGTAGGACTTAGCTCAGGTTCCAGTTTGGACACAATTTAATCTAAATCAGTATACCTAACCCTAGCAGCTTTTCCATTCAGCAAATAAAAATAAAACTTTTCTACATTATAAATACTGGCAATTTTGGATACGAAAAAACATTTAGAAATTGTAGAACTATCTTACCTTCAACATAGGTTGGAAATGAAGCCAAGCTTTTTCTGGACTGTAATTAAGACAAAAAGGATTTCAAACAAAACAGAGCATGCATAAATATGCATTAAAATTTTCTCCATGCCAAAAAAATAAAAAAGTAAATAATAGTTATTAGCAAAAGAAGATCTTCACTTATTAAGATATTATTATATTTAGTATTTTCAAACTCTAAGCACCTACTAGAGTTAAATTCAGTGTATTTCATTTGTGTTTTTATCTATCAGGCAACATGCTAGGTCCAGTTTTCCATCATCTGGTGGTGTTCAATAGCATATTAACTGTCTACCAATAGGTGTTCTACTTCTACTAATCAAGAAGTATGCAGGAAAATACATCATATTTCAAAGACACTGGATCTTCCAACTACAAAAAAAACCCCACACAGGAGTATATAAAATTATGCTATACTGTTATTATTCATGACTGAAACCATCAGCCCAGTCAGTTATTCATTAACAAAATTCTGTTATTTATTAACCAAATTCTGTTATTCATTAGTACTCTTCTTAGATGTATCCCTTACATTAATACAGCCTACAAAACGCTTTCTAAATTTTAACAGGTTAGGTAGCAACCTGTATTCTGTGGGGTAACTGAATTCACTAACACCTTACCACCAACTATGTTTACACTGTATCAAGTACAAAACCACATTTGGTAGATTCAATTACGTAAAAGGTGAATAAATAAAAGAAATCCTGGCTTGCATATGTAAATACAGTCTAAGAACTAACTTCCAACTGTAATTTTATGTGAAGACTCTGTGCCTAACACTTCAAACACCTGAAAGCTACAACTTTCAGTGAGTAAGACTCACCATTTTGTTATAATCAAGAACGTAAATGACATAGGAGAATTTACCAAAGAAAATTCTGTGTGGCAATATATAGGTGGTAATAGGTATATTGAAATATCTCCTGCTATCATATGTGTTGCAGATAAGAATTTCGGATAGTCCAAGTATTAAAAAATTTTAATGAATCTACAACTGATTGCATTAGCAGTAACTCCTCCAATGACTGCTTAATATAGTTTTATTAAAAGAAAATCCATATATGATCAGAATAATGCATAATTTCTCAGACAATTTCCAGTATATTTCCAGACAATACACATTGAAATATATTCCAAATTATTTTCCTTTATGACGGGCAACTTACTAGGTTCTGTGTATTAGTGGAAAAACCGAGATAAACTAGTGTCCTGGTTTCAGCTGGGATAGAGTTAACTGTCTTCCTAGTAGCTGGTACAGTGCTATGTTTTGAGTTCAGTATGTGAAGAATGTTGATAACACTGATGTTTTCAGCTGTTGCTCACTAGTGTTTAGTCTAAAGTCAAGGATCTTTCAGCTTCTCATGCCCAGCCAGCGAGAAAGCTGGAGGGGCACAAGAAGTTGGCACAGGACACAGCCAGGGCACCTGACCCAAACTGGCCAGCGGGGGATTCCATACCATGTGATGTCACATCCAGTATAGGAACTGGGGGGAGTGGGGGCGGGGAATCGCCGCTGGGGGACTGACTGGGTGTCGGTCGGCGGGTGGTGAGCAATTGCCCTGCGCATCACTTGCATATTCCAGTCCTTTTATTACTACTATTGTCATTTTATTAGTGTTACTATTATCATTATTAGTTTCTTCTTTTCTGTTCTATTAAACTGTTCTTATCTCAACCCACGAGTTTTACTTCTTTTTTCCTGATTTTCTCCCCCACCCCACTGGGTGGGGGGAGAGTGAGTGAGCGGCTGCGTGGTGCTTAGTTGCTGGCTGGGGTTAAACCACGACAACTAGGAAGGTCACAGTTATGTGACAGGTCAAGTGACTAACCCCAAGGAGTCTTTTCCATTGTAACAAATAGAAAATGGATGTAACAAGTAATATTTTTTAACCAATGATGCTCATCTTGCTGTAAAACAAAACTCATGAAACAAAAACAAAAGGTGGGTGACACAGACAGCAGAGCCTGCACAGCCTTTAAGTACTTGCTGTTCCCTATGAAATTGACTAAGCTGTACTGCAAAATCAGGAAAGATCTCCATCAGAGATTGTACTAGCATACATAAAGCGTCAATAAAAAATGATCTCCCACTGCCAAAGCATTTAAGCTGCTGTGAGGACGCTGACATGCCTTTTCAGATCTGTGGCTCTTTCACCTCTTCAGCTGAATGTTTTTACTGGACCCCCTACCCATACAGACTTCAACAATTGTTTGTAATTGCTGCTGGTGTAGGGCTAAGAGGGAGCTTCAACCACTGGACTCTGACAGGCCTAAACAACAAATTCCCTACACACCAGAGACAGCTCAGGCATATATATGCGCTGTCCAAAGTACTTTTATTTTTTTTTAAAAAGAGTGAACAAAGTCTGTAATTACAGGTTTGGCAACTATTCAGCAACTTGACTAGCCGATGCAACTTCTTTTCAGGACAGAGTGGTGTAAACTGTCATATATGCTTTTATTGCAAAAATTCACACACAAAATTAAGGTTTTTTGTTCATTACTCAGGTTGAAAGACATTCTGCTGAGACCACAGGAATAGTAAAATAACAGGTAAAGTTACCAATAGAAGGAAACCTACATGTTTTCATTTTACTTATCCATGAATAATGAAATATCAAGGTCATTAATGTTTCATTACTCTTGTTAATCTTGTTGCCATCCAGTATTACAAAAATCTGTATTTTAAAGAAGGTTTTACTAAGACCTAAAAGTCATTCAAAAAAATTATGAGGCTGCTTTATCAGTCTTGTTCTTGCACTGGAAGCACTAAAGCAAGCATTATTGCTCATCTGAGGGAAACAAACAGCCTGACACATCCTACTGTGAAACCTGGTTTACCATCTCTGACACTACGTGTAAGCACATCCTAAAAACTGAAATAAGCAGCATCTTGTTTGGTTTCTTTCTTTGGGTAAGTTTATCGACATCTAAAACCTGCTAAAAGCTAGGATATATATGAATTGACAAAATCTGTACTGAAGAAAGCTAAAGGCTTTAACAAGCTAACGAAATAGCAGATGAAAATTTAATGGCACAATCTATTGTTGACAGCTTTAGCACACAAGAAATTATGAGTTTCTTAAGTCTTTTGAAACCTTTCATTATTTTCTAAATGCAAAACCAGACTGGCACAATACATAAATGTTACAAGCTCTTTTATCCCTTGATAATAACAAAAGAAAAAAAGAAAGAATGGATTACTAATTAGTATTTAATTTTAATCAGTATTTCCAGTTATAGTAGATCAGTGTTTTTCATTGTGGAAGATAACTCATGCATTGCTATCAGTGACAATATGGTACCTTGTTAGACTACAGTCTCCAGATTTTTTTTAAGTTTAAAAAACAAAAAGCAAATAAACCAAATATTTGCAGATTTTTCTGTTTAGAGAGACAGCCATTCTATACTAATCCAAATATTTTTTATGCCAAATGATTTTCTTTTCACACTGCGAGAAGTTCTACTCACACTTCTCATTTTGTGTTGGTGGAACTACTGCAGTGTAAAAAGGTGCCAGCTGAGAAAAATAAAAGTGGAAAAAAAAAATTAAGTATTTAGCTTTATTTTGAGGATCCTGGGGTCAGGAACTAAATTCTGACTGTGAATCACTGGCAGGTCAGTTTGTACAATGACAAAATATTAAGCAGCATAAATTACTACCTAATTAATTTCATTTTAACAAGCTTTTTCATCTGGCTGAGAAACATCCTTTTCTTTGCAGGAAGACATTCTGCATAGAAAAAAAGAAAAGGGCTTCTTCCTTTTGCCTCTAATACGGAAGTGATGTTGGCTGTTTGGTAAATCAATACCTCCCAGCCTGTTAAATAAATTTAGTGGCAGCTGAACACAGAGTCAGAAATGCCATGATAAACAGTCTTAAGTATATTAGAAATTCAGTCAGACAGACAGGCAAGCATAAAGGAAAGGAGCTACAAACCAGCTTTTCAAGCGTGTTGCAATTTTGGAAGAAGAGAAGGGATTGCACAGGTACAAGAAGGCAAGGAAAATAAGGCATAAGCAGCATGAACAAGACTGTGGCTTTTAAAAAGATTTCACTCTACCTCTTTATTAGTGGAGGCCTCTGCTGTACTGCAGACATCCTGGTGATGTTGCCTACTTGCCGATTCAGCACCCCGAGGTGAAGAGGAATCTGGAGATGGAGACTAGACATGGCAAGAAAATTAAATAATAATCTGAGTGGCTAATGTAGAAATTCTTCTTTTATATTTTCCTCTAATTTGGCAGTAGAAATAAAAGATGGGGGGGGGAGGAAAAACCAAGACCAACACTTTTAAAATGTTGTAACTCTTGCTTTTTATCATAATAATCACATATCAATATCTCAGTGGACTTACTCTGAACAGCTAAATCTTTTAAAAAACACTTGTGTTTATTTGTCAGTAATGTATGAAATTAAACAGTTCGAAAAATAAAAAGCTGTACTCAGTGGCAAGCAATGCTCAGCCAAAAAGTGTCAATAAAACTGTATTTTTGCAAGGTGAATGGAGGATTGTCTGATATTGGTATTGGGCCAACCACTTACACTTACTGTCAGCATTCAACTAAGCTGCAGTTACAGGAATTTCTGTTGCACAAGTACATGCCTATTGCATGCAGGCACATGACTGTGAGCTTACTGAAGGCTGCAGGCAATGCAGACCGACATCCTAAGCTCTGACATTCTAAGAAAGAAAAGATAAATCCACTGAGAAGTAAGCTGCGATGGGAGCCAGGGGAATTGATCATGACCAGAACACAGGGATTCAGCTAAAGATTACTTCGTTGTCAGACTCGGGAGAGTGAAGAAAAGATTGCTATTTCCCCATAAGCACACGTGCTCTCAGGTATAATTAACATGAAGTGCTAAACTAATCTAATCTGAGCAGAGGTAGGCTGCAGTGGTTGTCCATAAATGTTATTCCATCATCTTAGAAAGCAACTTCTATAAATTGTACAGAGTAATACTAATGTATTCAAGGACTTACAAATATACTGAAGGATATTCAATACCAGTGGAATCAAGGACTATGATTCCTCATCCTAGATATAGCACAAACTTGGAAAATATTTCACAGTTTATGCTATTATCTCAGTACTATAAATGCTCACTAGATCAAATTTCCTTATTCTTCTCCCCTCACCATAAAGAACTGAGTGGAGAAACTGTCTTTCCAATCATGTCCTAGTCAGTCATGATCATCAAGAATGTAATAGCAGAAAAACAAAGGGAAATGCATAGAAAAGCAGTATGATGGAAAATCTAGATCTATATGATCTGTCAGCAAGTATCTTGGTAAAGGGAAAGAATGCATTGAGAAAGGATATCCTCATCACAGGCAATTCTTAATGAATGCTGGTGACACTAAAAAGCTGTAGCGAGGTATCTAAAGTCCAGAGCAGGGGGGACTGGTATGGGGGTATAACACAAGAATACAGAGTGTGGAATTAATGAAGGTGACCAAAATGAGAGACAGTAAAAAGCTTCAACCCAACAGGCATTTTTAAAGGCAGATCTTAAGGAGATACCTGCAAAACATGTCAGTGCGCATACCAAAATGTGATTCTTCAAAGGAAGGTTTAGCATTTAGCTATGCAAGCTGGGTGTTTAGCCCAGCAGCCCTGGCATTCTACACTCTCCTTTGACATAGGGAGTTCAGCCCTAGCTTTGCCAGCTCAACAGTTCATCACTGATAGCGAAACAGTCAAATACTATTCTTCTGATTTATAAACAATTACTTGACATGGCTTTTCTCTAAGCCAATGAGTCATACCAGAAAAGGGCTATACTTCCAGCGCTCTGAGCTGGCAGCAGCTGCAATCTAGGAGTGCCCTCCTGCTATGCCTCCACTCCAGCTGAAACACTGAATTCTATGAAATAGTGTGCACAAAAAATCTAAGTTTTGCAAGCTTAGCTTCACAGATATGGAACAAAACAAGAAAATAAAACTCCCTTCTCCTCCTCTTTCTCTTTACCCTCATTCCTTTAAAAGGTCTATCTTGGATAATTACTAAATATTAGAATTATAGTTAACTAATAAAGGCTTCCAAAGAGTTAAGAAGCAACTCCTTATACAGATATCTCCTGGCAGTCCCTGCATCTCCCTATATTTTGAATTACAACTGCAGGTCAAAAAGAGATGCAGCTGTGAAATGGTCCCTAGAATGATTGCATGTGCTTACACCGACAGACTGAAGGATCACTCATTGCACTGCCAGTCTTCACGCAGGGGCTGTACGAGACATACAGGCTCCCCTGACTTGCTGTGTAACTTCCAGAGTTACAGTGCCACCGTGATTCACTGCACAAATGGCAACTCCTCTTTACTTAAGGAAGCATCCTTACAGTGCTCACATTCCCAATAGTTACATAGTATTTCTGTATTGGTATTAAATATAAAAGGCGCACAATACTATCAACCTAATAATGACAATGGGATATTGTAGGATTGAGCTTTAAATAGTAAACAAAGAAACAAAGTAAAGCATGTCATATTTTAGCATCAAATGGTTCCACAAAAAAAATAGTTCTTTAAAATGCCTGAAAGCTCTCATATTCACACACTAAAGCTATAACAATAAATGATTCCATTTAAACCAGTTGGCCACTGACATGAAATTTTGCACTATTTAATATGTATTAAGTTACTCCAGTAGCTCTACAAATACCTTTACTCAGCTATTTTAATCTACAAAGCATCAGAATGAAGCAACCATCAAAATGATCACACGGCTTTCCATGTGCTCTCTTTGAATGTCTGCTCAAATTTTTCTGGGAAAAAAAATCCAACCCCAAAACTACCAAACATCCTACAAAGTTTGCTATATGACCTGACATGACAGCTGTCCCCAAAAACATTTGTATAAAAAAGTTCAGTCTTTGAAGAATAAACACTCGGTTCTCTTCTACCTCAAAATGCATTTTTAGAGGTGCCATACACAATGCACAAGGAAAGAATGCAGTCACAGCAATAACAAGAAATATTTTGATACATCATAGTGGACAGACAACTTGCATAGCTGCTCAAAACATTACAACTGAAGTCTAAAATAAATGCTTAGTGACTGCTTCGTTGCCTCTTAACAAAACAAGTTTTAGAAGCCTAACAAAAATGCTATCAGAACAAACATAGTAATTTCACGTGAAACATACTGTTAATACATAGAGAGGTCCATCAATGGAATTACAAAGTGTTTTCTTAAGTGCAGCAATAAAAAAGTACTAGTTACGCCATTTCTCCTCTGGAACATCTACTTACATTTTTCTTACGATACTCAACCTGGTACATCCAAAAATTCTCCATCTCAATTTTGGTGTTGTTTGACTCTCAGTAACATGCAACCCACTCCACCTGAGAAACCTTCCTTGCTACTGTGCAGAGGGATTTAGTAACAGAACTTGTAACAGGAGAGGATTGTGTTGCATCTAACCTATCCAGGTCAACCCAGCTGGCTAATGAGTAGCTCATGAAGACAAACATAACTGTCACTAAAACATCTTCAAATACAATCACCTGCTCTTGCTTTATAAAAGCAGCGTTGTTTTATCTTCTTTTAGCAGCAGCTTATCTGAAAAGAGTATAACCTAGTGGGCCACATCATCACATACAAGGCTAAGACAGAGGGGATGAAATGAACAAATACTTTAGCAATGCAAGATTCCCTTAAACAAAAAGCAATTACTTATATGACACTAATGTCCACCTACAGGCTTCTTGGCAGAGGAATGGCAAATATAGTCTTCTTGTACATCAGTGTGGAGGAGACAACCGGATAAAGCAAGGCTTTTCAATTAATTTGATTTTAGTGATAAAAAGTCTTCTGAGAGGTACCCATACACATTAGGTAAAGGTCAAAGCACTATGAAATATTCAGGTCCAACATGCAAGTATAGTCACAAGCACCACCCAGTACAGCACAACTATGGCAGTAAGTCTCTTAGGTTTTTGCATAACTATGTTGTGGCAGAGTATCTACTGTGATTTGAACAGTTCAAATTCTATTCGCTAAAACGTAGACTGAGACCATCAGCATATGTCCATAGCTTTTAGATGGCATAAAGTACCCGTAAAGAACAGAGCTGAAAGCTAAATTTCCTTACAATATAACTAATCATCATTATTGGTCATTGTTGTTTAAATTTGCTTTAACTATAGTGTTAAAGATGGACAGTTTGAAAAAATAAAACAACTCAGAACTATTGTACACATACGAGCATACTGTGACACAATCTATACGATTTAATTTATAAATGAGACATAAGGATGAAACTTAAGTTCGTACTGTAGTTGGGGTGTGATTGTAACTGTGGTGTAACTGCCTCTGCACATACCCAGTGCGCTTACCCATCAGTTTGCTGGGTGGTCCAGGACCTGCCCCCTGCCAACTGGTGCATAGATGATACAACCAATTGCCTTGAGACAAGGTAACTGACTGAACTGTTCACTTCAGAACAACACATTTGACTAATCGCTGTAGAACCTCTCCATACAGGAATTTCAGGCAGCCTCAGAGATTCCCCCAGCAGGCTCCTCCTGTGCATATGACAACTGAGAGGCACAGTTCATCGCTTCAGGGTGCTAACTACCATCCTGGGTAGGGTCTCTGGCTGACCCAACAGCTCCCCCACACAGTATCTGCTGCAAAAATGACCAAACAGTACATGGATAAGATACTTGCCAGTAGTCAACAGAAACTATTCCTGCAGATGCAGATAAGGTCATGTATGACAGCCTTATGTACACAGTTAATGCAGGAAGTGTTTTGTGTGTAGCTTAAGGTAAACCATAGGAATGGATCACACGTGCAAGAGTGGTCATGTAGGATCACCGACCAGCTGTATGTAAGAACTGAGAATGCAATTTGGGGAGTCTTAGTTTGGAGAATCTCCCCTGATCTAGCTGATGATGCCCTGCAAGGACAGAGCCTCTAGCCACTTGCCACCATCTAGACAATGATTCACAATCCCACTTGAGAGATCTGACTGTTCACACGTGTTACACTATGCAAAAGCTCTGAATAAACTAGCTTGTTTAAAACAAACACACTGTCCATGAGTGTCTGCACAACACTGAGTTGTAATTCTTTAGTAAAATTCACTGAAGTTATAAAAATAGAGATTTTGACTTAAGCAGTAACTGTGTACCTCTGTCAAAGTCTTCGAAAAAAGACGCACAGCTGTTACTGTTATATTACTACGTCTCAAATACAAATTAAAAATATACCTAAGAATACATAGAGGTCTAGATCATACACAAAAGTCCAAGTGAGCAAACAATAAATGTAACTGAGCCTGTTAGGGCAAGATGGCCCTTTATTTTGCCCATTTCAAAGAGTCTGTTGGCCACATGAGTCAGTAACAGTAACCACATAGTACCACAGTCACCTTTTGTGAGGTGGTAACTTCTCTTTGAATAAAATCTTAGGCTGTACGGGTCCGTACTGACTCCATCAGATCACACACACATGCTATACGGGTAGGGTCTGTCCAGCAGCACATGTGCTAGATGTAAGGCTGCCAGCACAGCCAGGCTCCTGGTAGCTGGTTCGGTGTTGGCTCTTTCTCAAGTATGGACTTCCTTAGCTGTACTTTCACTTGAACTTGTAGTTCGAATGCAGCTTCATGTGTCAGTCTGAAAAAACTAGTGTGGATCCCTCCTGCATTTTCAAAAGACTTTAACTGTAACAAGTGCTGTTCTAGTTTTCAACAGCACAGAAAAAGTACTCAAAATGGCTTTCATCTTTCAATAATTAAAAAACATAATAAACCAAAACAAAATAATTCAAGGGATTATGTATGCAGTGCTCACTGTAATTTAAAAGCCCGTAACTCATTTGGAGAGTGTTTGTCTTCAAGCAGACTAATTGATAAATTTAAGCTTTCTTCTGTGTGATTGATGAATCACTATCTAGATATTAAAATGCTTTTTGTTTGGTTTTTTTTTTTTTAATGATTTTTGGTTTGAGGCTTTTGGGGCATTTTTTTTCCATATAATTTTAAGACTGTGGTCTTGCATGGATGATGGAAAGATGACCTGTATTCTGTGTGCTCAACCAACAGTTTTAAAAGGTCTGCTCAGAAAAAGAAAAGAATATCTTCTCAATATAAACTCATCTTTATTTCATTTCTTTTCTTTCTCTTTTTCCCCCCCTTAGTTCATCTATGACTAAAACCTGCTTAATTATTAAAAACAGACTTCTCTATTGCCTTGTTAATATCACATTACTCCAGCTGTGGAAAAAGTGAAGCAAACTCATCTCCATGAAAACACTTCACTTCTGGAGTTACCAGAATTGAGAAAATCCTGCAACTGAGAACTCAAAGGATGAAATAAAATACACGTAACTAAAAAGAACAAAGAAGCAAAACAATGCAGCTCAGTTCTGTTCTACCTGAAAGCATTGTCTTCAGCTCTGAATTTCTACTTCACAAATCCAAACCACCCATGTACCTGGTTTTACTTTATATTAGGGTTTATTCTAACATGGCACCACCTCAAGTGTCTGTAGAGGAACCGAGACTCTGAACACCGATGAAAGGACTTTGCAAAACCAAGTCTTGGCATGCAGCAACAAACCATGTCCTGCAGGTCAACAAAACTTGGCTTTCAGATCTATAACCCCAGATATATGAATTGATCTCAGAAAAAGATCAAGGTATTTAGTTCTGAAATGGAGAATTTCTCCCTCCAAAACACTGTTTTCTCCTGATTATGGTTGAAGCAAAGTAGGCAGCCTGCTTCTCTTCTCTGGACATGAGAGGACAGAAATGGTCTTAAAATTGCAGCCAAAAAAAAAAACCTGCTTGAGCTTTTGTGCCTTTTAGTGCTTTTCTCAGCAGATCTCTGTACTTCCACAACTAAGCAAGCCACTATTCTTAAAGCTCAATAACATTTTAGAGATACTGTTTTAGAACTTCCATACAGTTTATACACCAGAATATTTAATTATATTCTGAGATATCTACTACACAAAACTATTCCCTTTTCCACTTCAACATGTGTTCATCCTTAAGTCCAGATCCATCCACTGCATATGTCTTCTATTTAGACCTTTAAACACCACTATTTCTGTGCTTAGCTAGGCACATTCACAGCAGGTTTCTGGTGGAGAATCTGACAGAGAAGAATGATGGGCAAAAGCTACTTAAATGGGATATGGGCCCTCCCTTCCAGTGAAGTAACTGTGTGCATCTAGAAGAACACCTTTTCCTAAAGGGTATCCCCCTCCACCACTAAGACAACTGCGTACCGTAAGCTCCATGCTGGTCTCCAGCTATGAACATTATTTAGTTTGACGTGAACAGGTTCTCTCCCAATTCACACTCAGAAAACACAACCTAACTGCAGTTCCACAGTCTCTTCCATCATAGGTCAGTTTCCTGAATGTCACATTTCTTACAGTTGTGCAGCTCTAGCTGCTATTATATTTGTAAAAGATATCCTCACGAGGCCATATCCAAGTGATGGTTTGCTTTGATTTAAAAAGTTTTCTGATAAACAGATTTTGGAAATATATGTCAATTGTTCATACCTCATATGTGTGGCAAACTTAAAAAAAAAAATCTTACTGGATTTATTCAAAGGACACCGAGAGAATTTTTCGGCTTTTATCAAATACAGAAGTACAACTACCTTCCCCACAAACTAGATGTCCAGATCATCTCTTATTCAAGTGAAAGCATGCATCACTAAACCAGGGTGCACAAGGCACATGACAGCAAATACTCTCCATTGTTAAATATTAAGCAGGTACTTTGGTATGCTATTTATTTATTCACAGAAGTCTGCTATCTGCCTCCTACATCACAGAACTACCAGAGTTTACTACAGTAGAATTGTCCATGGGCTGTGAGCAATTTTCTTTTTTCATCACCTACCAAACATTTCTTTTGAGGAGAAATACATAGGAATGACAGAAACTCCTGGTAGATTAAACTGTGAATAAACCTGGAAACAGGGCATCGTAAAAACAAACAGATACAGTGATCTGTAGCTTTCTTACCATCACAGTCATTGCATGTCCTTCCTAACAGTCCCAAACTATACCCAGCTGCAGGCTGCCTGAATGCTTCTGGATTGTTAGCTTCTCAAAGTAGTCTCTGGACACTTCCAACTGGTATTCTACTCAACATTCTGCTGCAAATGTATCATCCAAATACTCAGCACTGAGGAGTAACAGTTGCTTTCTTGTGAAAAAAGGCAAAAGACGTTGTTGTATTTAATGAGTCTCAACTGCAAATCATTCTTCTGACTCCCTGGCTTCATTGGTCTCTTATGGAGAGCTCCTAGCTAAATAAAAAGTGACTGCTATTTGGATCTAAAGAGGTCTTACCAGTTTCAATATCATATAATTAACAACACAAAATGATTACAAATATTTCCAAGTAAGTTCTATCTCTAAAAGCAAAGTTTTGTCAAAAAACAATGTGAGGACAATTTTCAAAGTAGATCTGCAAAATAACTGAAGGTAATAAAAGTATCCAATCTGCATCACTTATCTGCAACTCCTTGATACTTCTGGGGGAAGAAAAGGGTGTCTGCCTGAAGGTAAAACACTCTCTTTATGTAATTCCTTCTTATTTCAAGGCCAATGTTACAAACCAAACAGAATAACATCTCTGGCATATACGAGTTACACTGAAAAGCTCCTGTCTGAGAACTTTTTTCTTTCTCAAGGGAGACAGAAGAAAAAATCTACATTTAGATTAATGGGCTTCAGCTATATTTTTATTACAATTGATCACTCATGGTCACTTAGTCAACACAACCTAATCTTGCCCAATTTACTGCCAAGCAATTCTAGGAATGCTTTGTTAAAGAAAGCAGACTGTTCATGGGTTGGCATCTGAATTAAAGAATCCAATAAAACAAATACATATCTTATCTTCAGTGAAAAACAAAATTCCTATCCAGTCACAAGTCCCTTTTTTCTATTCCCCTCTATCTGCTACAGATCTTCTAAACTATTTGCTTAATTTACTTCCTCTTTCCAAGAACACAGACTGTCTGTACATCTACAACCATCATTTATCTTTGCACTGAGCTATACTAACTGTCATTATACATCACTGTTTTGATTACAGCCAGCACTGAATATCTCAGTCAGGTTCTTATCTGACAGGCTATGAAAAATCTTGAATGAGAAATTAACTTTTGGTAGAAAGCAGCAACACCTATGTACTTCAATACCTAATGTAAATACAGCCCAGTGGAAACACCTGTTTTCTTTACTATATGAACATACCAGGCTGAGTCCTACCAGCATACCTTAGAAAAGTTAAATCCTGCAAGGTGCAGCAAGATTTTGGAGAGCAGCTAGAGCACATTCATGAAGGACTTAGTGGTCTCAGGATCCCCAGCCTAATGTCACTGAGACCATCATGTTACTAGGTGTTACAATCAGACAATCAGGAGCAACAGGAAGTTCTCTGATACTCCCAGACAATGCCAGTACACAGAAAATATGGTGAACAAAATGTAGAGCAAAAGAGTAATGTGATCTATTTGAAAAAGGGGAGAGAAATAATTACAGTTTTGGGAAATTTTTAAAGAAGTTAAGTTAAAAATAATTGTTTTCCCATGTAGATGGGCAGATTGCTTTAGCCCTCCACGTGACTGCTAATCAACTCTGTAATTTTTGCAATATAGATTTAAAAAAAAAAAAGTTTCAATGAAACTATGAAGAAACAAAAAACCCACCCAAACATACTCATCACTGTGTGTTTCCAACAGTTTTCAAAGGAAAATAAAACCTGGAAGCTACATGTCTCAATCAGCTTCCATGTTTTTTCAGCAACTCAGACACCATGCTCCAAAAATCTCTTCCCATTCGTAGAATACTAGCTTTCATCGTTCTGAAAGACAGATAAAAAAATCAGAAGCCTGTCATAGATCTACATGGCATACGATCTTTTTTCACCATGTGAGTTCCCTTTGCAGAGTTTGAGGTGTTTTGGCTATTTCTGATGTATTCCTAGAACATTACAGTAATTCAGCTTGAAACACCAGACAACACACAAAAAGTTCTATTTTTTGTGTTCTTCCAAAAAAACAAAGGTTACAAAAGGTTTCCACAGCAATGAAGAGGATGGAGCAGATGTTTGCAGTGCAGTTATCCTTGAAGTAATAGCATGGGTCCATATGATAAACTATTTTTGGCCAGTAAATTTAGCCTACCAGTTCTTTTTGTATCATGCATAAAATTAATGTAGTTAACAGTTGTTTATAAGTTTATTTTATTAGAAATGCAGAAACCCCATAAAGCTTCAAGTAAAGATTATCATACAAGCAGCTGGAACCACAAACTGCGAACTGATTCTGATCCAAGCTAAGCCTCATGCCAGAAGTACAGAATTTCAGAAATGCTGATTCTGTAAATCTGAATGATGGCCTTCAATACTGAGGTTGCTAGAGAGTGAATACACTTTACAGTCATAATGTAATATATTGAAGTTTGTAACACATTTCTAGAGCCTGCAAGTGGACAAAAAAATCTGCAACTTTTCTGGAATATGAATGTGATCTATGATACCATCATAAAGAATATTAACAGATTTCTGATGGAACTGTTAGGATTGTTATGTGGCAGAAAATGAAACTTAGAAACCCAGAATTAACAGAAACACACAAGAATAAATAATAGAAGACAAAGTGTTCGGTAGCTATTCTAAAATACCCCATGGCAGTAAAAAATCTAACAGCATTTGTTTCAGAAAAAACAAGTGAAGAGCTTTATGTGACAAATTCTTGTACAGTATAACTGGGGTCAGCAGTGCTTCATAAAGAAAAATCTGGCCCACTGATAATGCACATGCTTACCTCTTACATGCTCTCTGGAGTACAAATTTAAAACACACACAGCACTACTTTACTGAAGGATGAGTCACAGAACAAGAGAACACAATGCGCCCGCCTTCACTGCCACGTATGTCACAAAGGAACGAAACATACATAACCTGAGAGCTGAAAGCTTTGTATACTCACATCTCCATCTAGTGGCCTCTGGTCGTCAGAGTCCCTGGTTGGACTGATGTCCTGCCTCATGACCCAGATAGGCTCCTTAGGTTCATCAGGGGTATAAGGAGAACGGATGGTCCTTGTCTTCACCTCCTCAATAGCCTCTTTAATATCCTTGATGGCGAGTGAAATTGCATCTCTCTTTTCCTTGCTGTACCTCTGTACAGATTCTCCTGAGCTGGGTGTAACTCGAGAACCAGCTGGGAGCTGGCCATTACTTTCATGCCCACCACCGGCAAGAGCATGACCATGTTCCAAACTCTGCTCCGCCTCTGGCATGTCTTCAGCTGCCTTGTCTAAGCTCTGGGAGCTCATGCTCTGCTTCACTTCTGCTACAATCTGATCAATGTCCTCCTCTTGTTCGTAACTATCCATTCTTGGGTAGGGTGCAAACTCTGCCTCCTTCTCAGGGCTGTCAGACTCTCCATCAGACCGTTCATCATAATGGTGAAGGCGGGCACCAAGTGCCTCCTTGCGGTAATTGTCGTCTTCCTCCCTTTCCCGCTCATACTGTTGGATCCCCTCCCTAACATCGAGGTCTGGTGTATCCCCTATCTCCTCATACACATGTTCCTGCAGTCCGTAGTCGGCATAAGGCTCAGCATACTGTTCATCCTCTCCTCGGTGGAAGAGCCGATGTGTGTAGACATAACCTGAGTAGGCTGCATTCATGGCTTCCTCGTGTTCAATGGAATGGAAATGTAAGTGATTGGGCAATGTTCGATTATGAATGGCCTCGCCATGCTCAGCCTCGGCATTCTCCGTGTACTCCTCAGACTCAGGCCTGTACTGCACTGCATATGCGCTCTCATCCTCATTTTCCTGAACTCTCTCTGTGTCATAACTGTCCTCCACTGTGGCTATCACATCCCCTTCTGCAGTATCCGTGTGATTGTGGAAACCACTCTCAGTGCTGGCTGACCGAGCTAACATTCCTTCCTCCTCCTGCCCAGACAGGCCCCCTTGGCTGCTGTTTGTATGCCTTGAGTAGCGAGTTGCATACCGCTGTTCCTCTTCCACCTCAGAGTGCTCCAGGTCAGCCTCCACTGACTCGTTCACTGCTCCTTTTGCTGGCTCTTCACTTACCTCCCCCTCAGGCGGTCCAACCAAATGGTTCATGGCAAGTTCTGGTGGGTAGGTCACTTATTCTATTGACATTTTGTCTATCACAGCTGGAAAGAAATAAAAAAAACCTCTGACGTTACTCTTAAAAAAAGGTGGAGTCAATAAACAAAAGCAACAAAAGGCACCCTTCCCCAGCAGACAAACATTTGACTTCATCAGCTCTGAAGTTGGATGATAGCCAGCACAACAGTATGACCTCCCATGCAAATGATCTCCAACAGCAACAATCAACAATGATCCCTTTGCAGACTGCACTTCTCACTTCTATGGACAAATTCTTTGTGGAAGAATCATTTCCAAGCAACTCCTTGGAGATGCTTCTATGGACTGCTGTGGCATTTCGATGATGTTGGTAGGTGCATGTTAGAACAGGTAACTTTTGCCAGGGGCTCAACCATGGTAGAGATATGACAGAAATATTCCACCTTTGCTCCATTGCTCTCCCTACAGCTCACTAACTTGGTGCAAAGGAAGGATGCTGTAACGTAAAATGACAGATTCAGTCCCATCACAGGTGCCTGCAATTGCTCAGATACATGACAGCTATGCATACCACACTTCTTCAGTATGGTACTTCAAGCTGAGCTAGTCACCCTATGCCCTTAAAAAAAATCATTAGAAATAGAAATGCACTCTCAGGGTATCTGAAGCACCTGTTCCTTTTCCCTAGAGAAGCACATGACAGCTAGATACAACACAGTTACCTTCATGGTAAGGTAATACGTATCTATAATCACTTAAGATGGCTTCTGCAGCAAACATCTTTCCTAAAACATGAAGACATTACTAATATTCATAACCATGACCACACTGAGACTACTGAGGCATCTTAGCCTTGCTGACTTTGAGTAAAAATCTCAAAAGATGATATAATTACTAGCGAGTTCTGCCAATAATAATAAATATGCAGGCCACAGAGACAGGTAAACTCTGTAAGAATACAGATTAGCTTCTACAAGTTTCATAGAGCAAACAGGCCTATCTACCTCAGAAGGTTTCATTTTTTATGTAGTAGCTTCAGCTATTTTGAACCTTGTCCTATGTTTTAAAAATGTAGTGTCATAAAAAGGACACCTTATGTCCTTTTAGGTCCCTAAGTCAAAACCACATATACATAAGTAAAATACAGCTCTAGCCTGTGACTTATTGGTAAGTACTATAAGAAAAGGTCCCTGCTGGAAGACTTCTAACTTGAAGGATCTATAAAAGTATGTGTCAATTACCAATTAAAAAACTAACATGAATGTAAAATAGAACTGGCGCCAAATTGACTGAACTGAGACAAGGAGGCTCAGGTGACACTTTGCTGACTAAATGAGCTCTGTGCAAAAGTGTAGTGGGAAAAAATTTCTGTGATGAGAAAGCAACAGTAATTTCAGTTGCCCTCTATGAGAAAGCTGACAGTGAGGCAAGGCTAGGTGGGAGTTACTTGTGCTATACTTCCATGGCAAATCTAGTGGGTGCAGCTTCCAGCTCACCAAACACTCCTTGTCTTTGTCACATGTAATGTTTTAGCCTTTAAAACTCAGAAGTCCTTAAAAAAAAAAAAGGAAACAAAATACATCTTGGCCCTTGTTCCAGACAGATCTATTCATTTTCAGAAAAAGTTCATACATAGCTTTTACAAATCTAGCATCTGTGTTTAAGCTCTAAGACTTGCCTTTCCCACCCTCATCACAAGGGAGAAAAATGTATATCATACAGTATATAAAAAATGCAGTTGTAAAATGATAGCTAATAAATCACATTAACTGAACAGGTAAAGAAGTTCTACACAAACTACTCCTTTTTCAAAATAACTATGAAAAAAATCAGTTTGTTTTTCCAGCTAAAGAAGGTATGTTAGTAAGAAGCCTTTAGTGACAAGGTAAGGTCTTTTCCAGCTGAGACTTCCAAGACATCCAGAAAGAATGGTCAGAACACAGGTGTGTATGCAGGTGTGTGCCAGAACTAACAAACCAAACACTCTCCTCCTTGCAGCATGTGACATATTATTGAAGTAAACAAGAACGATATTGGAGAGCTTTCCATTTTAAGCCCACAAAAAGAAGGGTGAAGATGCCAAGGCGTAACAGCCCTTTGAAAAGTCCTTCCCAAGCAGGATTTCCCACTTCCATTGAAGTCAGTTATAAAATTTCCACTGCTTTACACATAGGCCGAATTAGGCTAAAAGAGAGGACTGTTTAAAAATTCTACCTTAAATCTGTTGCACTCAAAGTAGCCCCTGACTCACACCTAAGTGTCACTCATCACCCACAGAAAAAGGGCAGTACAAGTTGAAAGAAATAGTTACACATGAACACAGTATGATGACCAGCTTTCTGAAATCTTTATCACATGTATCGTGCCACATCTTTAACTGGATTATGTTAAGTTAGAAAAGAAGGCAAAATTCAGCTGCTTGAAGACTACCTTTACCTCAAGTCAAATAAGGTATCAAATGCCACTGTATTTACAACAAAAATTCTCATAATATCTGAAAATATGTGATCCTCTTTTAGAAGTCTCAATACAGGCTCACAACATAATGCATACTATGGACAGACAGGATTGCTGACATGTCTAGCTGTGAGAAACAAATTACAGAGATTACAAACCATATCAAATATTGCTAAAAACCACCTGAGACCCCCAATATTTTCCTTTTGCAAACTGAAAGTTTCCAAAATTCCACTTGTGAAATTGCCCTCATTTGAAGAATGACCTCAGGTTAATTTCAAATATTGATATCCTGAAATTTTCAAGGTTGTGTGTTTTGAGGGGATGAGGAGAAAACTTTAAGCTTTACTTAAAGCTTTTTACTGAAAAAGTCCTCTTCTGTTTGCTTTTCGTCCAATAATTTCAATTTAACTTCACTTTTTAATTTTGCAAACAATAAAGTATTATTTTCAAATTTTTTAAAAAAGAGAAATTTTAATTGTTAGAAAAGAAGATAAGTTTACTTCATATAATTGTAGATCTGAATAAATACCCTTAGGTCACCTAAGCCTCAATGACCTTCAATGAAAAGTAAGCTTCTAAGTCAAGTACATTTATTTGACTGTTTAATAAACAGTCTTTAGGACAGCAGTTTAAAGAACCACCTATTAAGGTTGGGGGCTAGAAGTCCTAAATCCCTTTTCATACATGGTAGCTGGAAGACTACTAAAACCCACATTTTTTTATTCTTAGTAGTAATTCCCTCAAGCAAATATAAGGTCCACCTGATTTTTCTTACCAGGCCTTCAAGAAGCACTTTATTTCCAGCAAGCAAACAAAAATCAATAACCTACATAAAATGCCATAGACAGAAGAGAATATAAGCAAGAGAGGTCATCTGACCTTGGAAATAAAGGCACAGCACCCATCTGAAAGATATTATACTCTCACATTAATTACCCAGAACAGCAGCTGTGCTCCAGTAATCAAATACATGTGGGAAAGTGCTCTGTAAGCACTCTTAGCTTTGCACTCAGGACTTGATGGATGAATCTGTCTCCAAAACAGAGAAATCAGAGGTTGATTACTACTGCAACCAGGTCTTTGCTGAAGGTTAAACTACATTCCTGCCTGTAAAAATTAAACATCTCCACATATTTCTCAAGCAACATAAAGAAAAAGCTGGAAGTCTAAGGATTTTTCTCTGCTACTCTATATTAAAAAAAAGAAGTATTAAAAACATCACCACAGGGCATACTATCATCTCAGAGCTAGACCACAACATCCATGCCCAGTGTTACTCAGGAAAAGACAGGCAATAAGAAAAGGTGAAAACGTGAGTGTTCAGATTCCAGTTTGGTTTGTTATTTGTTTCCCAAGTCCAGATGTATAATTGTTTGCTTTCTTGTGCATGCAGGCAGAAATGAAGCTCTTCATTTATTATTCCAAATATGCCTTTTAGAGTTTACTTTGTAAGAGCACTGTGAATTGTATTTCCACTGTCTAATCCTGACTTTTTGGAATAAAAGATCACACTCTCAATAAGCCTGTGTGCTACAGTTACTGTCTCAAAACAAAGCTGTGTGCCATGTCGAACCAAGACTACACCTACACATACACATCTATACTGGGTTTTGTCACATATAGGATAACCGGATAACTCAGTTAGGAAGGGACCACAGGAGGTCACCACTCCAAGCCCTGCTCAGGATCTTATCAGGCTGGGACTCCATACCCTCCAAGGGTGCAGATGGCACAAGCTTTCTGGGCCCTGGCTCCACTGCTGGGCTGTCCTTGTAGAGAAAACATTTCTTCCTTACAGTACGTCTGAATTCGCCCTGTTTCAGCATGTGCCAACTGTCTCTAACCCACCCTCCCACCGTACACTACTGTGAAGAGCCCGGCTGCATCGCCTCCATCCCCTGGTCTGTTGTTGGGTGACCATGAAGCCATCCCTCCTCACAGCTAAACAAGCCCCAGTCCTGCAGCCTCTCCTTACAGGACAAGGGCTCCAGCCCCACTGTCTCGGTGGCCTCCCCTCACCTCCCACCAGTTTATCAGTGTCATTCTTGTATCAGGCATCCAAAGCGGAGGCAGTACCCAGGTGGGTGGGGTCTGGCAGGCATCGAGCAGAGGGGACAGTCCCTGCCTTCCCCTGGCTTTCAGGGCCGTGTCCTGCTCACACTGCCCCAGGTGCCACTGTCCCTTTTTTTGCTGCCTGGGACAGTGCCCCAGAGCTGCTCCTTGGCCCCATCAGCCCCAGCCTGTATCATTGCAAGGGGTATTTACATACACATATTTTTTGAATTAACCTTTTCACTTATAAGAAGCATAACTGGTTTCTCATTATTTTGCAGAACTTTTGCAACAGGAAAGTTAGTATGCCAGTTGAATGTGTAAGTAAAACCAGTTTTGTCTTCCCTAAAAAACTTTGGACATATTTACCCATGTCTTCCATAAAAAATAACTATTCTTTGAACATATTTACCCATAACTCCCAGTCACACTAGAAGCAGAGAGACCTCTGACTGAATTTGCAAAGGCATCCCAGCCCAAGCGCAAGTTGTCTTGGCACGTTCTCTGAGAAATTTCACAAAGCACCTATGCTTTTCCAGACTCCAGCAATACACCAATGTTTCACTTGTACAGATACAGTTATCTCAACAAGACATATGAATACAAGCTACCTTTCAAAAAACCAACAGTCTTTTAGCAAACATATGTCATTGAGGCACATCTTCAAAAGCCTCTCTTTTTTTTTTTTAAGAGGCCCTATGGTAAAAATGGCTGAGAATTTAACATCATATGCAATGCCCCCTTAGAGAGAATTCCCCACCTCTCCTGTGTTAAACAGCTCTCTCTTTTCCGAACTGCAACCTGCTTGGGAAACCTGATTGCTTCTGCTGCCACGTGCTAGGTGAGCTCATCCAAAACAGCTTTAAACAAAAAAAGCTCAGAAAGGTATGTTTCTTGCCAGTCAGTGAAAGCAGCACCTGGAAAGTGACATTAACACCCCACCACATGCACACACATACACACATTGGTTCATACTGATGAGGCTGAACAACTATGAACGCTCATAATATTGTAATCATAAAGCAGAAGAGCTGCATGCACAATATTGCTCTGCACACAAAATTTTCTACAAGTGCTTGTGGAATCTTGTATCATTGTAATATTTTAAACAAGTTAAACACATTAGTTTCAACACTATAATTTGCCTTTAGTACTTTCTGCAAAGTCTTTTACTCCAATTTTGTTCATAATAACCCTGGAAGCTTCCATTTCTTAGTCCCAGGTCTGCTGCTGAACACAGCAGGAGCAAAGTTTAAAACGCACACTATTCAGTGTTCAACTGAAAAGCCTTTGTTTTCTAGTAAGGTATGTAAATTTCAAAACGGGGTAGCTTCTGCCTGTATCAGTCTTTTCTGACCACAACTAGCCTAAAAGACGACACAGGTTCCTAATGAAAAGGAAGGAAATACTGTTACTAAAATAAAAGAGAGCTGTACACCATGCTTACAACATCAGCTTGGCCATGGCACCTAAAAGAAGTCCTGAGCCTAACAAGAGAACTACAACTAGCCAAAGATCAAGCACTGTGGCACAAGACTCAGTGGCTTACCATTCAGGTTTCCCCACAACTGAAAGCACACAAGAAGTCAAATTTGGGGCATAACAGATGAAAAAAAACACAAAACCATAAATTTATGACCAAAGAACCACTGAGCTACTTAGAACAGGACCATCACGGGATTTAAGTGTGCAGCAGAAAAATAAACAAAACCTACAAATTCTCGGGAAGACATAATTACATCTATTGTTTAGATATGAGTAGTTATAAAGTTCCTCATATATAACACAATTAAACATTATGTTATTAACATCAGCGAACAATAATGGAACAGAGTACACAAGCCACACTGGAACAGAATTGAATTAGATTAAGCTGTAGTGTGCATCTGAGTAACCCAAAGGCAAATCATATATCAGATTTCAGTCTTCCACTGTTTCTAAATCTTCTTTGGCTCTCACCAGGGTATAAAATTCTGTGGTGGAAAGGGTGAACATGTGTCAGCAGCAGACTTCCTAAAACACATCATCTCAGACTAACTCTGTGATTACAGGGAATTAATATGAATGTCTGCTTCCAATTTAAAAATTGTTTACATCATCTCCTAAATATCTCTTTAAATTGAATTGCCATCATAACTAGAGAAACCTGAACAAGTCACACAACTCTCTTGTGGAGTCTGGAAATGTCATTATTCCCCTCGTAACAGATAACAGAGTACTAGGACCATACCATGGTTTTGCTCAACAGCATTTTTAACTCTCCATTTTTAGTTCTATGTACCTACTTTTGTTTTTCAACCTGTTTTGACAACACAACTTCACCCTTGCTGCAAGTCTTCAAAAGCACATTCTCATTTCATCTACTGCAGCACATAAACTGGTGAAACTACAGATGACCAGTTTAAAAAAAATGACAATTTATCTGATAAAAGTCTTTACAACTTTTCATAAGATTTGAAAAGTACTTCAGGAATAAAAAGATAACTTATTGTATTCGCAAATTTAACAGTTTATTGAAAACATAAGTTATTTACTGCCTATGCAAATCACCTCCACCTGTTTTTAATACAGGTTTAAAACAGTAAGAAGCAGCATTTTGCAAGAATTCAATTAATGAGAAAATTTTTTTTTAAAGTAATAATTAGCTGTAGGCATCCTAATTATTAAACTGAACATCTGAAAAAAAAAAAAATTCAGTTTCCAGTTCCATTGAACCTGAGTACGCTGAAGAGTTGATGATCAGTATGCAGTCAATGATGAAGCCAACATAACAGACACAGAATAAAAAAAAAAACCAGCTCCTTCATTTCCTGCTCTTGGGCCTCCTTCCTCCAGGCCCATGCCTGCCCCCATGAAAAGAAAGGGGACCTGAGAGAACCCTGCACCTGACATAGAAGAACCCCAAACTTTTGTTAACAGTAAGCAGATATAACAGTACCAGAGTTAATGAGCTCTCAAAAACCATTTCACTTTTCTCTCCTTCCAATTCCCATCTTATTCAAAACTAAAATTTAAACTTGAGCGAGAAACACCATTCAGTAATCTTCAACGCAGGCAGGCCAGACCTCATAATGCTTTAGGGCACTGGAGAGAGAGTGCTTTGATCAGAAAAGGAACCGAGCCTTCCCACCACATTTTAACACTGAAGTGCTGACTACCCAAGAAAGAGAGGCAAGGGACTCTGGCAGTATCTGAAGCCATCCATCTGCTGCCAGAGGAAGGTTAGCTGATATTATGGCCCAAACAGAAGAGATGAACCAAAAGCAGTAGAGAAAAATCTTGACAAGGATCCACAGACGACCTCTGCAGTAAAGTACAACAACTAGACACATTAGACCAAAGATGCTTAAAAAAATAAATCACAAATCCCAGATTGTAATTGGTTGAGGAAATAAATATGACTGCTCCCACCAACCAAAATGATTAAACATTATATGTAAAAGTCCTATAACAGCTAAAATAGGAAATTTGGGGTTCTCTTTCACTCTGCTGTGATTCCCTGACAGGTTTCTGCTGGTTGTAGTCCTGGGTGTACTATGGATTGTATCTTTAATTTGTGGTCAGATAATCTAAAATTTTGACCACTGGAATTGTTACTCTGATATTTAATTCGTTGTTACTAATAAAACCCATTTCCAAAGAAGAAAGAGAAATTTAAATAGTATATAAGCAATGTCAAAGCACAACAACATTTAAGGTCAGTTTTACAATGTGAGACTAGCGTCAATCTCTGTTATAGGTACAATTATAAAAAATGAATCTTTACTAAATCTGAGCATATGGTTGTTTGTAATTTACCATTTTTTCTCTGTGTAAAAGGGCAGAACTGTCTCAGAGAGCACAGTGGGAAATGCTGACTCTCCAGTGATGAATTCTGAATGTAGTTGATGTTATCTTCACACTAGCAACATTTTTATAGCAATGAAAACTATGTTTTTCTATTTAAACAAAGAGGGATTATGCCACAAAAAAAAACCCCTATGCCACAAAAAACCCCCAACAAATCAAACCAAATCAACCGAGCAAGCCCAATACCCTTTCCATCTCCTTTCAGATGCCATTAATAGTGTAATACAGAACAACTGTAGACAGAGCTAAAAAATATGACTAAGCTGCAGGGCATGGCTATCTTCAGGGCGAGTAAGAATGCCTCAAGCTTCACTCACAGAGAGAGTAAGAACTAGTATGTCCAAAAAGCCCTGGGGTTTTCCTCCTCTGCCTACACACAAAGATTTCACCCAACCTTTCTTGTTGAGACAGTCTTACTCAGCTGTATCCTTGGTCAGTGTAGCACAGTCTTGATGCAACATATCTTTGATATAAGCAAGACACAAGACCTATCAGCCAAGGATCAAGACTGAGAACTCTCTGCATCTGTTGAAAGTTTTGAGTCACTTAGTGCTCCTTATTTAATAACTTGAAATGATACCGTGAAGGGAAAATCAAGCTTATCAATTTTGTTATAGAAAGCAAACTTTTCAAGTGAGTTAAACTCTAAATTTTTTAATTCTTTAATGCATTCAAGCCACGGGTTGTGTCAGGCATACAGAAACATTTGGATAGTGTTGAGACCACTTCAAGAAAAGAAGGGTCTGCTACAATGTGAGAGAAGGCTCTTCAGCAAATATGCAGCTTTCAGGAAAACCAAGTTAAATGACAGTAAAGTTCAGCTAGTTAGTCTGTTAGTCTAATTAGCTTCCTTCAGCTGAGAGCAACAGGCTGCAGAATACTGTTTCCAGGAGAGATTGTTTCAAAGAAAAAAGGCTAAAGTAGCAGTATAGTACAAATATGAAGGGAAAAAGAGCCTCTAGGACACCTAAGCAATAACTCTTTTGCTTTCTAAATGCATCTGTAACAAATCTCGTAGTTAGCAAGACAACTGAGCAACACATCTTGATTCAAAAATCTGTTTCCTATCTTCCCAAACCCAAATCCAAAAGTACATGATCAACTCACTGAAACAGTACAGAAGTAGTGCTGAAACCCCAGTAACTTCCTAGATTTTGTCATATGATCAGTAAAATGATTTGTTCTGAGGTGCTCGTTATTACCTGACAGCTTCAAGCTAAGGATACTCCCTCATGAAAAGCAATCACGGCTCAGACAGCACAGAAGAGACCTGATCCTCCTCTAATTCATTTTATTTCAGAAGTTTCAGAGGAGCTCTACCCAAGTTAAGCTGGAAAGGTGGGATAGATGGCATACAGAACTTGCCTACCTTTCGTAGTATAACATGTACTTAAAAATATACTACTGCCTGGCAACTGTAACACCTAGCTACTGAAAACACTAGATTTTACAATCCCTCCCCAGCCCTGCTGCCTTCATCCTAGAAAAATAAAAGCCTCAAAACCGACAGCTCTTACTTCAATTGTTATTTCAATTAGACTTTCACTTTACTACACATTTTTTGACAAATACTTTTTCTAGAAACGCTTGAAAAAGGCAATATGTAAGATGTGGAGATGTTATTCAGACTGGGAAAGAATGAGGAAGATGGAGAGATGAAGTAACTAAAATTCCAAAGTATTTGATTATGGTGGGCATATCAGCTCTTTTCCATCCGCTTCTCACCATCCAAAACAACTGCATTAACACTTTATAGATGCCATATCATAAGCTCCTTTTCAAGGACCTGATGTACGCCTGGATTACATTATTGAAAAGGTTTTAAGTATTAACTAGTTTGTCTCTTCTTTCTGAGTGACGGCAAGACATCACAGCCCACATCTGCTAACATTCACAGAAATTAGGTAAGCAAGAGTATGTAAGTCCTGCAGGCTATCAAAACCTCGTGAAGAAACAGTGAAATCCCTCTAACAAGAGATTTCATTTACAGGTATAGTCACAGCTGAAAACTTACAGTTACAAAAACAAAAACAAAAAAAAAAAGGAAAATTTTACTAGTTTCAAGCTGCAATATTCCTGGAATTAAATGCTACTTCAACAGATTTGAGCTTGTATCTATATAACTTTAATTCTCAGGGGAAAAAAAAAATCACAAGAAAAAAAAACTATGGAACAAAACAACAGACACAAAGGAGGAGGGAGGAAGTAGGAATGCACAGATGTAGGTTACAGGAGGTTAAAATTAACTTTTTTCTCCCCCCTACATGGACAGCTTTCTCTTCTACTGTATTTTCTGTTGCCATTTTAGCCCACATAGCGAGCCCAATCTCATCTCCAACCACCAAGTTCTAATAACACCTGCAGATCCTTTTACTTCTTGTATTTCAAGGACAAGCTGCTGATTCAGTCCACATTAAAAAAAATCCAAAGCCGCACAGACCAGCTCATGAGTTTCCAAAGACTTGAAGGAAAATTGATCTGTCACTTGCATTTTCTCACAGATCTGCAACAGTGTTACAGTGGTATGCTGTAAAGACAGCTCCACGCTCCTCTCCAAAACCACATGGAAGGATGTCTTACATTTACTTCCCAAGCATTGACCTGAGTGATTACAGAAAAAACTCTCAAGCACATCTTCCACTGTTATGACCTTTCTGAAATGCTGTGGCCACTTGTCAGCACAGGGTAGATGCACCATTAGGCACTACACACCAGAAAGAGGCTTTTTTGGCTAGATCAGCACCTACCTGCATTTGACTGGCCTCACCAGACCTGTCTGCCTGTTCCAGGCTCCCCAACAGCAAATTTTTTTCTAGCCTGAAACAACAAGAATTTCTGCACCTTCAGTGACTTAGGAAGAAAGATACACCCTGTGCTTCTCCCCAGAGCTGATGAGGAAAGGGTTAGTTATTCAAACAGAGACAACATCAACATCACTTTCTTTTCTCTGCACTGAGGAAGGTCTTGACTGAGACCTACTTTTCAGCACAAGCACATTTCTGTTAGTGGAACTGGCTGCTCCAAGGCGACTCACATGAAATCTGTTCCTGAGACATAATTAAACCCTAATGAAGGCTGGCATTTCTCCACATCTGCAGCTCAGAACAGAACTTGAAGAGTATTAGTAATTGCACTGTCCACAGCTCAGGGTCCTCAGATCTGTCTCTCAAACAGCAGCTTGCTCAGAAATTAGTCTGAGCAAGGGAGATGGGAGTGATGCCTGGCTACAGCCACAGGGGTTGCATCATGCTAGGAAAAAAATAAATAAATCGGTTGATGCTAATCAAGTCAACCAGATCACACACTGTTGGCAGATCACGAAAATCAAAACCAGATGGATTCTGTCAGAACCACAAAGCCTTCCATACACTTGCCAGTCTCTATCCACCAAGAAAACAAACTTACCAGAACACAATTACACAGGATAGAGTTCAGAAGAAAACAAAGAAAATTGAGTGCAGTCACCCAAACACACTTTTCACATCCCGATACAGCCTTTACAGCTAGAACCTCCAAGCAAACCAGTCCAAGCCAAGTAATACATACAGACAATGGGAAAAAACGATATAGTGTAGTAGCATTTAAAGATGCAGTCATAAGTGAAACAGAACATAAATAAAAGTTCTTCTAAACACATGTAGGGTGGCAGTTGTTTTCTTTTTTAAATTATTTGTTCCCCATGCCCCCGCAGTGCTTTTGTCTCCCTTCCAAACAGAACTGACTTTAAAAAAACTTCAGATGGCTCACATTTCTGTAAAAGTAGGTTACTCCATCTTCTCTTTTTATATAGTGATACTGAGATTTTAGTAGAAGAGTATATTCCATTTAAAATATTTTATTCTGCATTCTTAACCTTATCAAATCTTTTTATATTATTAACACATCCAATTAGTGGAATTATAGCAGAGAAAAGCAGCAACTAAAAAGGGCAGCTGTAAGGTAGAATACATTTCATATGAATAAACTTACAGGAAGAACAGTACTATCCTGAAATGTTTCAATACTTGAAGTAATTGAAATATTTAGGTATTCATCTATTAACATTTTTCTCTTTTTGCTTGAAGACAGTCTGAGAGTCAATGGCTCCTTTCACTTCTCCTCAGAAGTTATTATTAAGGCAATGTATTTCAAAGACAGTCATGACCCTTTTTCTCCAGAAAATGGAAGCCCTAATTATTTTTCTTTATTATTTTTCACAAAGAGAAAATAAGATGCCTCTTAAGTGTTCCATAAAACCTAGACAAGAAGGATTCTATAATGCCAGGGAATGGTATATTTAAAGTTATTCTGCTTTATCTTTATATTCCTTTTCAAGGAAGGATCACCCCTCCTACAATAGAATGTCTTTCTTTTCTGACATCCAAGCTTAAGTGTGGTATTTAAGGCTCAATTCTCTAGTGGTATTTAACTCAAATTAAAAGTCATGCTGGTCTGGTCTTTGCTATCCATCAGGCAAAGGAATGATTTGGACCTCTCTTCAAATACCTGACATTTGTATAAGTGACCTTATAAGCATGCACATACAAATTTCCCATTTCTTTGCTATACTACAGCACATTTTGGTTTTAATTTCTTAAATTCAGGACAAAAAGTACTGAGGATGTGATCTCTTTCGTGGCAACATGCTTTAAAATGAAGGTAGGAAGCCACTGAATTAGCTTTAAGTATGGAAGTGGATTTAAAAAGTGATGAAAATAATAAAGAATTATATGTTTCTCACAGCTCTGCAGGTTGCTACAGGATTATGTTAAGATTACCACTTTACTACAGAATTCGACACTGTGTTTCAAATCAGTCAGGCAGATGGCTACTGTTGGTATTAATTTACATGGACTTCTCTGGACAAGTAAAGCTTTTAGCTCTACAGAAGTTGTGAAAACCCACAGTGATCAGTAAATTTGACCTCTTAAAAAGCACAAACCATTATGACCCCCTAAGCTTTTGCTTGCTTGAACTGCAGCATAAGCCATTTAGAAAGACCTGCAATTTTCCAAGTTTGTCAACCCACAACATCCATTCCATTATCTTACATAGGACTGATGTTAAACTGCCACGCTACAAGTACCCAGTCATTCACTTTACCGTTTAAAATATTAGCACAACGTAAACTTCCTTACAGTCTTGTGGGACTCTGGCATTGTTAGAACAGCTATTGAAAACTAAAGAGTCCAAAAGGCTCTTCTGCCACACCCTTCTAAAGATGTTAAATCAGTTACCTGAATAGAACAATTTTTACATACAAAAGCAACCGGTCAACAGTTGGAATTTAGAATGGTCAAGTTCCAAGACTTTTGAAATGGCCAGTTTCTTCAGACAGTTACTTGTGCAGATCCTGAGCTCAAATACACAACATCCAAGCTCTGGAACTAAAAGTGAGTCACTACAAACTGAAATAATGTTTAAAAAATTTGATTAAAGCAAGCACACCATTAAAAAAATCAGTCAGTCCTGGGAAAACACTGTATGCTCTTTCAGACCTACGACTGGGGTTTTAGCTTTTCTGAAAGTCTCTGAACTTCTGACTCTTACCAATTATAGGGGGAAAAACTTTGGAAAAAAGGGAAGGGAGAAGAAGAGAAGGGGAAGGGAGGAGCACAAACCCCAATATCTGCAGCTTGCAAGAGTAAATAGATTGCCATCTACACTTGTCAGAGCCAGTTTCTCAGAGTGAGTCATCTACATTTGTATTTTAGCTTGGATCCAAAGTACACTTTTGGAGGGCAACTTCAGATGGTCCCCACGCACTGCACTTCAGGGCACACTGCAGAGCAGACTTGGAGATCACATAATGGATTTCTTTCAAACAATCTGTTGGCAGAAGAGAGGTCCAGGAGTGCACCTAATTTGTTCAATCTACTGGTGAACATTCAGGCACAGGGCCAGTCCAGAGATAACATGATAGTGAAACTCCTCAAATGTGCATAAGGCTGTACATTAGGTCCTTGGTACCAAACATTTTGTCCTGCAGATTCGCTCAGGCTGCAGCTAAGTCAGGGGCAGCCCCAGAGCAGTTCCACAGAAACATTTGTTTGATAACATCATTAATCATTTCTAACTTCTGTTCACTCTTTTAATCACATGTAAGTATTTTCTCTCTGATGCTTTTACACTAGTGGGACAGGGAAGATAAGGAAAAGGAAAGACAAAACCATTATGGACACAGATGAAATATTTGAGAAACCAGTATATTCTGGTACCAGCTTGCACACTCAGATGGTTCTTACAAACTCACAGAGTCAGAAGAATCTTGATTGGAAGTGACCACTGGAGATTATCCAGACCAACCAGCTCCTCAAAGTGGAACTAATGCCAATACCAGACAATGTTGGTCATGGCTTTGCCTGGCCAAACCTCAAAACCCTCTGCAGAGGGGTTACTCCACCATCTCTCTGGGCAACCTGTTCTGGTTTTGCACTAGCCTTACAAGGAAGAATTTTTCCATTATGTTCAAGCTAGATATACATTACTATGATAACTTGGTGCAGCTGAAAGATCAGAATTGACCTTACCAACAAAATGCTCATTTGTTCATGTAGTAAGAGCAAACATGAGCTTGGGAAAAAACATCCAGAGGACCAGGAGACAGAAGAACTCAAGGCAAGAAGGGAGGGTGGAGAGGCAGCAGAAAAGAAGGGGAATACGAGACACAGGGTGTATTAACAAGGCAAGACTTGCTTCACAGTAGTGCCTTCTGCAATTATCTCTCATTCAAATAGTTGCAAGTAATCTAGCTGAAGATCTGCCATTCAGTTTTAAAACCTTGCCAGTGGTGTATTTTTTGATTGTTTAATTTAAATTCTTCTTTACTGTTCACATTAGTGTTTGGACTCCTTAGTCTTGCAAAAATAAGACATAAGAGTCAATGACGCTTATTATTAAACCCATGGCCATGTTTTGCTTTCACTTTCTTTGCAAGTGTCCTGGTATTTTTGCCTTTAAAAATATTTTTTTCAAATGCATTAAGAATCATAACAAAACTACATAAGGTATAAAGAAAATAAGAAGTCTTAGGGGGAAAAAAAGAGGGAAAATTGGCATCTAATCTCTTTAAAGGGTATTTAGAAACTCCATTTTTTACTCCTAAATATATTGTGAATTTCATATTATGGGATCATTAGACATTGGCTACAATTAATCTGTTGGCACTGAAAAATTTCCAAGAATCACATTAACATAATTCAGTTAAAAACAGACTTCTGAATGACTGTTATTTTGGACTGAAATTGTTAGGTGAAACTACGCCTCCAGTATCTTTGCACCCATGCAATGTTTCCTAACCAAAAGAATGTAACTTCCATGTAACTACATTTGAAGACGATATTAATGGATTCTTCTTCTACTACCAGGGTGTGGTGGGTTGACCCTGGCTGGACACCAGGTGCCCACCAAAGCCATTTGATCACTCCCCCACCTCAGCTGGACAGGGGAGAGAAAATGTAACAAAAAGCTCTTGGGTCAAGATAAGGACAAGGAGATCACTCACCAACTACCATCAAGGGCAAAAAACACTCAGCTTGGGGAAAATTAATTTAATTTATTGCCAATCAAATCAGAGTAGGGTAATGAGAAATAAAACCAAATCTTA
>NW_010972687.1:2945646-2965471 GCF_000737465.1 Haliaeetus leucocephalus | reverse complement strand
CTGGCATTGGCTCTGTCAGACATGGGGGAAGCTTCTGGTATCTTCTCACAGAAGCCACCCCTGAGCCTCCTGCTACCAAAAACTTGCCATGCAAACACACAGGTTGCAAAAGTACAGTGCGCCACTTGTACCAATATAACACTTTAGTTATGGTCAAGAAGGCACTTTTCACTACTTGAAGAACAAAACAGCTTTCTGAGTTAATGCTCTTATGCTGTCATTTCTGACAGGTAAGCACTAGTCTGAATGCATGCACACAGGTATTTTGTTAGGACCAAGTGTACCAGTAAACCATCTTGCCTGACCTTCTACATATTACAGCCTCCCAAAAATTCATCCTGTAATTCTAGAGCAACTCTGTCTACATGTTGGTTTGTTTACAGGCTCCTAAGTGTACTCATACTAATCCCTAAGATGACTAATGATGCTGGCAAGATGAGGCTGCAGCACAGTCTAATGACTCTTCCACTTGTACCAGCACAAAATTATGGCCTTCAGAGCAGCCTTGGGGCAATTCTCAAAAAGACACCTACAAGCCTTAATAAGGCATTGCAATTTGCCGAAAGGGTCTGATCTAACACCTCTCAACACTGCACTTCTGTAAGTAAATTTACCTCTGAACCACTGGAAGAAAACTGCTTCAAGGAACCATAAAACTAAGGAAATGCAGTAATGTCCAACAGACAAAATTCAACTCTGAACCAACTGTACCAATTGCTCTGTCACTCTTACACACACACACACATCTTTAGGCAGAATGAAGGAGCATGGCTAACTGTGCAGAAATTGAAACAATTTGTGATGTTTTGCCATGAGATGAAACTATGTCACTCAAAACTCCTTCTCAAAACTCATCCTTCTTTTACCTGCCAGAGTTATTCTGGCTTAACAATCACTGATGGACATAAAAGGATTTTGAAAAAACATTTCATGTTCAAAAATGTTTTCCTGTCAGTTTCAGCTTTTGCATCTCTTACTCTTACTGTGGTACTTCTTGCATGAAGATAAGTCAGAAATTCCACTTCAGGTCCTACCAAAATAATCTAACAGGATATCAAAAAACAGCCTGCATCTTTGCAAAAGAAAAACATCCACCACTAGATGAATGCTTAAAAGCGAAATACTTTGCCACACAAGTTAACCCAGTAGCTTTGCAAAAAGACCAAACATTTAACAAAAAAAACCACAAACAGAAGAGGTACAAGCAGAAAAGACTTGTCCATGAAGCAGATTAGGGCTAATGACAGTGTTTCGTTTCAATATTACTTAAGATTTGACAAAGATGCATGTCTTTTTTAATAGCACTTACTTTTTTAAAGCAGTGTTCGAATGCTTTTTCTCTTCTGTGTGTCTTTTGAACTGAGAAATGCACACAGATAGCTGCTTTAAGCTAAGCAGATCTCACTTTTTGTCAATCAAGATTACAGTAGTGTGTCATCTGGCAACATGAACAAGGTAACACTGTCCACGGGCCAAGTCCCCAGGTTATATGATCCTTGTGACAACATGGGGGCTTGGACTACATTATCTTTAAAGGCCCCCTCCAACCCCAAATTCTATGATTCTATAAAAAATAAGCTAAAACTATGCTCAGTGATGAAGATGTAGCTTCCATATCTCTATCCCAGACAAAAGCCCTCTTTTCAAGCCTGCAGATTAGCTTTTCCCTCCACTGGAAACATATTTTTTATAGCTAGCTGCATCACAAGAGAGATTGTTAAATGTGTAAACCTCTTTCAGGAATAAATAGATCAATGTATGAATCTGTATTCAGACTAGGAACAGCCAACACAAGATTTGCCTGTAATTTCTGCTAATATGTAGGAATGACCCTTGCAAATACAGACATACCCGATGTAATTTGTTCATAGAATTCTATTTATCAAAAGAAAAACTAAATTTCAAAATTTATGTGACCTATTCCCTTTTGAGTCATATTTTCAGAATTGTCTCCAGTAACAAAGAAAATAAGATGTTTCATATAAAATTAAATTTTTCACTCTTTGGCTTACTAACATTCAGCTATTGTAAAGCTCAGTATGAAATTTGGTTCAAATATCCATACACCAACCACTTCACATACTTTAAGAGCTTATTAGCCTCAAGGTGGAGATAAGCAGTGGGTCCAATCTACAGTAATCAAAGCATACACGTGCAAACCTCAGATCAGGCTGGAAGGTAAATGTACAAACCAAAAGACAAGTGCATAACAGGTGTTCGGAAGGCACCAGTCAAACCACTTGATGTCAGAAGGTTACTTTAATCCAATGAGATCAACATTCCAACACATACAGGAAAAGTTGCACTATGGGTCAGAGAGTGGGAATGGAGTCAGGACATGACATCATTTGATCCTCCAAAGCAGTTCCACTGACGTGGAACAGACCATTCAGATTTTCCTGCAAACATTCCAACTAGGGATTTTATGGAGCAAAGATGCAACAGAGGGACAAACTCCATCATCATAAAACCTTTAACATTCACATGGAGAGGAATCTCATGATGCCCTGCCATGCTGCTCTCTGGGGATGTCTTTGCAAACCCAGCATATTTAACTCTAAGCTATGCACAGCCACAAACATAAGACATACTACAGAAGTAAACACACCCCCACCAAGCTCTAAGGCAGAAGCAAGCATTCAAAACCTTCCTCTTAAAAGCAGGTTACAAAAAAAACAAAGGGTAAAAATAGCTTTTCCTCGCATAGCTCAAACTGGACTGGAGAGTCTGGCAATAGGTTTTTGCACCCCCAGGTATGATGCCAGAGTATATGATACAAATACCAAGTATTTAAATCAGACAGTCTGGAAGCAAGCAGCAAACATTCTGCATCAATTACACTGGTGTGCAAAGTCATCGAAAACACAAATTAGCACATATTAGGCTGGTTATTTTCTCAAGGGGACAGCGTGTAACCATAAATGGAAACACTGAAAGCTAGAAAAAAGTCAGCAATAGAAAACTGTGCAGATAAACTATGACCTCAAATCTTTTATCAAGTATAGAAATGGACCTAAATAACAGCAGCAAAGCAAGATTCCCAATTCTGCATACAATTCCAAGCACATCAGAACGAACATGAGCACTGTGTTGCACTGCAGAGCAAGATACATCTTATGCAAATACCTGCTGTAGCAAACTTGAGAGAATATACAAAATAGATAAACCTAGCCTAACAGACAAAAATCACTGTAGTGATAGAAAAACTGAACACAGAAAATCCCTTTCCTTCCTAAAGGTTCCCAAAAAAACTAATTAATTCTTTCTACTATGACATGTAATTCCACCTGGTTTGGGAACAACAATAACAATCATAATTCAGGTAACCAAATATGTTGAGAAATTGAAATACAGATTTATTTTTCAGCTTATAGGAGTGTCAGCATGGAAACAATCATTTTAAAGGGCTCATCCAGGAAATCTGAATATTACAAAAAATGAAAAAAAGGAAAAAAAAAATCAGCAAACCCACCAGTCAAACTCAAGGCACAACAACGCAGAGTCAACCGCAGAGTCAACAAGCTCAAGACTGATAACCCATACCTACTGCAAAGAACTAAACCACTGGAAAACATTAAAGGAAAATAAGCAAGAGGGTGTTGGTTGGGATCGCACAGGGAACAACAGCGTTAGTGTGACTACAAAACACAGCAGCCGAAGGCTGCCGAGCAGTGACAATACGATGCCTGCCTTGGCTCTCAGCCATGGCAAATGCAGCTAAAACCCATTCCCACACATTCTCTGTAGGTGTCAGAAGGGTCAGCTTTGCCAGTCTCAAGCTCTGTACCATCACCACCCAGGTTTTCGTCACCTCAGACACATTCCTGCATTTTAGAAAATGCAGCTGTGGCTCTAACCCTTTGCTGCCTGTTTTGCCCAGAGGAATCTGAACTCGTCAAAATAACAGTATTAAAGAGATCTGGAAACAAACTATTTCTGTTCCTCCCTCCCCCCACCAAAATAATTCTTTTGGTCATATGCCTGCTAATTCTTCCTATACGTGTACACATATGGGGAAAGATGGCTCCCTTCTGCGATAGCTGAGCCAGGCAGTGGGGACAGAAGAAGTCCATGTCCGGACTGACACCTGCAGCACCAGCTGGCATAGGGGCATTGCCAACCACAAACCTAAGCACTCTGATGATGGCATCGAAGGACCATCTGCAAGCACATTAGCTTCCCCAGATTTCCTACCAAGGTGGTTTTTGTTGTATTTTTTTCAATAAATCACACTTTCTACCCTTGCTGTCCCAAGGCCTGCATCTCTCCTGTCACTGCACAAAAAGCCCCTGTCCGGCGTCACAGGCAGCTGCACTGCTCTCTCCTGGCAAACCCCAAAACCACCCACCCTGCGTCCCCTAAGGGAACCCGAGGCGACCCACAACTCTTCAGCTACGCACTGCCATAACTGCTTCTAGGCTCTAAGCTTCCCAGTACAAACACTTGCCAAATCTGAGTCATAACTTAAGAAGAAACACCTCACTCTCCCTCCGTGAGGCAACTCCTGCAGTTGCTCTGCACCAGGTGCGGTGCCCAGGCCCTGGCTGGCAGCGGGGCCTGCAGGGGCGGCCCCTGTGAGGGGAGGCCGGGGCTGCCCCGGGCCGGACACGGCCGGTTCCAGCCGGCTCCAACCAGCCCACGCACGGCAGGCCAAGAGGGGGCGGCGCCTCCGGGAAAGCCCGTGTCGGAAAGGGCAAAAAATGCCAGCCGGGCAGAGAGGAGCCAGGAAAAATGCGTGACAGACAGCCCTGCAGGCGCCAAGGTCCGTGGAGAAGGAGGGGAGGGGGTGCTCCAGGCGCCGGAGCAGAGATTCCCCTGCGGCCCGTGGGGAGGAGCCCACGCAGGAGCAGATTTGGTAGCAGGAGCTGCAGCCTGTGGGAGACCAACGTTGGAGCAGTCCGTTCCTGAAGGACTATACTCTGTGGGAAGGACCCACGCTGGAGCAGTTCATGAAGGACTGCAGCCCGCGGGAGGGACCCCACACTGGAGCAGGGGAACAGCGTGAGGAGGAAGGAGCGGCGGAGGAGCCGTTATGGACTGACCACGACCCCCATTCCGCATGCCCCTGTGCCACTCAGGGGGGGCAGCAGAAGAGTCAGAAATGAAGGAGTGAAGCTGAGCCTGGGAAGAAGCGACAGGGGAGGGCAGGGAAAGTGTTTTAGGTTTTGCCTTTGTTCCACACCGTGCAACTCTATTTCAACTGGCAATAAATTAATTTTCCCCAAGTCAAGTCTGTTTTGCCCATGACAGCAACTGGCAACTGACCTCTTTATCTCAGCTTACAAGCTTCTCCATCTTGTTTTCTCCCCACTGTCCTGTTGAGGAGGGGGAGTGAGACTGAGGTTGGGGCGGGAGGGTTGGTAGCCAGCCAAGGTCAACCCACCACATGATCACTGAAAGAAAAAAATTATTAAGAAAAAAGTATTAACATGTATTCAACCCTCTTTAATTCAATACAGATATGGGGAGAACCAGCTTCACATGAGTAGGTAACCAGGCTCTTCTCTGCAGTGTTCTCAAGCCTTCACAACTCTTTGTTCAATGCAGAAGAAAACATATATCTAGATTAGAGACTGCTAACAGGTAAATGACTTAAAATTATGGGAAGGTGGTAGGGTAGGGAAAATGTTAAAAAGATCTTTTTTCTCCTTAGATGTTCTTTCAGTACAACTAAACACAAGTGGTATTTGTAAAAATGATACAAAAAGATCAACAGAATTGAGATTTGAGAGGTGTGTTGTTGATTTTTTTCAATCCTCCAACTAGCTTGGCACTGAAGAGCCCATCTTACAGACTCCACTGTAAGGATAAATTTTTAAAAACCCTCTGAAATCACCTCACCTATCTTATTATACAACAGACACATCAGTGATTTAAATCTTCAAAATCCTTATCTATGCTCTGTTTTTCTGAGGGCTAAGTCTTGTCTTATAAATGGAATACGGTTTGCTTATACTTCTGTATACTTTCAGCTCTGAAGACAGTTTCTGTCACAAGACTCAAAGTGTGACACCTTTCTACCCAATGTAGGACTATGAAAAGGTAAAGCTGTTGTGCCTTCTTACTATAATATATTCAAAAGCAGCAGAGATGAGCAGCCACGAACTCCTATGGTTCTTGCAAGCTTCATGACCATTCTGTCCTCCAGGCCATTTTATCATAGGTGGGAGTACTTCCATGCAGAATTCCTTTGTGGTTTTTTTGATAGAAAGCTTCTAGATTTTTTTTATGCAGCAAAACACAAATACCATGATCTTTAGTACTCTCAAAATCTTTTGGGGCTGCTCTATTGTACTAGTGACCTGCAGCTGCCCCAGATGGCAACATATGGTATTACCTTAATACAATGACAAAAAGAAGTCAAAAGGTCAGAAAGAACTTTCAGAATTCAAAATTAAATTATTTTAAGCCCAGATTTATCCTTTCCTTCTATAAAAATTGCAATGCTTTACATCAGTTAAGTAAACTGCTAAACTGCAGGCATCATATACTGTGCTAAAAACAGACATCATCAGCAATTTAGACACTTACCAATTCCTTACTGATAGGATTTTTTAAAAATAGACTGCATTACTGAGAATACCAAAGATGTTATTTTTGTCCCAGGAAGTTAATACTGATAAAACTAACAGCTTACACTCAAGCTAAAGTTAACGTGCTGACTACTGAGTAAAAGTTTCTTGACATCCTCTGCAGCTAGGCATAGAATTCCACAGAAGTCCAAAATCCTAACTTTAGTTCAGCTTTTCTTGTAAGGAACATCAGGTTATACAAAATGCCAAGCTGATGTCCAAATCTGATGAACTATTCAACAGCATCTCAGTTAAACTAAATAATGTATTATATCTGACTTTTGTTGTAACAATAATTCCTTTTACAGACCAATTTGCAGTTTGTAAATGCCAACATGTTTATTAAGAATTATTTTCATGTAAGTTGTTACATATTTAGTGTCTTTTTATTAACAGCGTAAAGAATCACTGGTGCAACTTGCAAATCATTGATATATTCATGCAACTGGACCAAACTAACAATCTGCTTGACTAAAACCCACATACTTGTCCTTATTCCAGTACATGGTATCTGGTGCACTGAAGTTAAGTCAGTATACTAATTTTCGGAAATGAATGTTACCCAGTTTGCAAGTGGAAATCAGCTTCTCCTTCAAATCCATTCCTAAACAGTTCTATGTTTCTGCATTTCTTTAAACAACAAGAGGTAATTATTCTGTGACTACACATTATTTCAGCAAGAGGAAAAACAAACAACAAAACCAACCAACCAACCAACCAAGGCACTTCCAGAAAGCTTCAGTTAGTAAAATATGGTTTCTAGGACATCTCAGAGTAACATGCTAGTAACTCTTGCATCAAATAGATTGACAGACCCCTGCACGTTATGCAGTCTGCAAATACCTCATTGCAGAAAAGTGTCTCACGTCTCTGCAATTCAAGCAGGTGGACAAAAAAAGAAACCACAGCGACCACCCAAATAATCTGCAGAGCACAGACTGAGGACATTAAGGTAACAGAATTTCCTCTAACTCATGCTCTAAAATATGGCTGAAGACCACAGACATATTCAGAAGCACCCATGTGAATGCTGCTGCCTAAGACTCATTTTCAAAAGCGATTTAGGAAGCTTAAATACTGCATGACTTTAAGAGAGTACAGGCTTCCAAACAAACCTGTAGCATTCTGTTCCATAATATTAAAAGACTATTAGCTTCAAAGAGTTTAATTACCTTTCTACTGTCTCCTTTGTGGACCCTCCTGCCCTATGCTACCTAGTTACCTGGTACTAATGACATTGCCAGATATGGCTATAACAGATCAGAAATATTTAGTTTCTAGGAGACTGCTGAAGTAGTCAGAAGACACAGGTGGCTCCCTCTTCAATCCCCTAGTCAGGTGTAAAGACCCAAGTAGGGGCAGGTGCATAATTGGAAATGAACACATGGCTGCACAAACAGCATCAACAGAAGCATTTTAATTTTCTGGACTGAGAGCGCCTGTTTGGCAAATGAAGGATGGCCCAGAACTGCAGAGGCAGAGGTAGAGGAGCTGTTCAGCATACTAGCTCAGCAACAGCAAAAAGGCATTATACTAGTTTTTGAGGAAACTAATGGGAAAAGCCCTTACAGATTAAGACAACAGTAACTTTGTCTTAGAACTAGACTCTAGGAAGCAGTTGGAAATTGCAATAGGATTGTGGAAGAAACAAAGACAGAATGTCAAAAGACAGTTCCCTAAACACCAATGATGTCCACAGAAATGCCAAAAATACCAAACCATCTGAGAAGTTCTGCAGTATGTCCTACCTGGCACCATTAAACTCTGTGGGACAACTAAAACCAACTGGAATAGTAACACAGAAGGTGACAGTTTGTTCATGAAGAACAACCATGGCAAGTAGAGAAGAGTAACAAGGTTCTCTATTGTACTTCAGGAATAATGCATTTATTCTAAAATTCAAGAAAAGATAAGAGTGGACTGAAGTTAAGATGAAAGGCAGGGTAGAAAACAACAAAAGCAATATTATAGGTGAAACAGATTCTCAAATTTTGAAGCAAATACAGACATTTTTTCTTAGCTAGATATCTCAACTACCCAAGACAGCCTATGATGGTAAAACACAAGAATTGATTAACTCAGGCAGTGGGTAAGAAAGTGATGCAACACAGTTACTAGAAGTATGCAAGGATCTTTGTTGCTTAAGAAAGTTGAGAAGGTTACCAGGAAAGGGCATTTTATTCTGACTAAATATGGAGGAATTAGTGTTGAAAATTGAGAAGTGATAGATAATTGTGTCACAATCACAAAACAATGAAGTTTAGCATTGTAAGAACAGCAGGATTCTGAGTGTGACAGGATGAGGACAATGGACGTGGAAGAGGCACCAGAGAAGAACAAATAATTACAAGATGCTTAGAATACAAAGCCTCTGAGAAAAGACTGAAGGAAATGAGTTTGTTTAGTCCCCTGGGAAAAAAAAAAAAACAGCTAGCCTAAAAAGGCAACTAAAAATACTGAGATCAGATTTTAGAGAACAAAAAACCTACAACAAAAACAATCCCCAAAGCAAAAAAAGCAAACAAACAAACCAAACATACAATTGTAACTTTAAAGGATAATGAAGTTTTAAAACTGATTACTTTTAGAGGCTGTGGAAACTCTTGTCTCCTTATCTGGAGACCTAAGAAGAGATTAGAAAAATATCTAATCAAGGATGATTTAAGTGATTCATGCTATCTATATACAGAAAATTGAATTAAGATTCATGTCTGGAAAACCTCCTGGCCCTATACTTCCACTTAGTAATATGCAGATTTCACAGCAGTAAGCTTTTCATGCTTATTAAAACATTTATAGGCTTCTTTAAGGCAAGTAAATCAAGAGATTCAGCTCTGTGTCTTTCACCAAGGTACTCATTTATTTCCAAGTAAATTAAACAGAAAGGCTTCAGTAAGAAATGGATAGTGTGTAAAGGAAGTTTTGAGTAAGAAGTCGAACTGGAGCACAAGGCCTCACAATACCTAAGGCCCTAGTAAGAAACCATGACAGCCCACAGCAGAAGTGTGAAAACCAAGTTACCCTGCTGCTCTGGCATGTGCTCCAGCACATACAGTAAGAACCTGATCATGATGAATTTGATCTAGGTAGAGATCTAGGGCTAAAACAGAATAGTAAGACCTAGTAACTGAAAAATGTTAACTAAATCCAAACACTCTAAGTTGGTAATAATAGGTGAATTTTGGGCTGCCAAGCCACTCACACTGAGGCAATCCTGTTGACGACACTACATAAGGCTTACATTGCCTGTATAACTATGAAATATGGGTATGGACATAGCAAAACTGGGATCAATGTCAAAAAAGTAACAAGAGGGCAGTTTACCTGGGAACAGCTTTGGCAGAGACATGGAGGTGCAAGGCTAATGAAGAGCTGGGCCCAAATTCGGAAAAAAATGGAGAATAAAATACCAAATAGAGAATAAAATGCCAAACTGAATGGAGGAAAAGGAAGGTAGGTCTTCCAATAGTAGGTATGTGGACATCTACAGATAGTAGTAATGCTGACATGTGGATTCAAGTCCATGAGGAGGCTGGAGGAAATGCCCTTGGATGACATGCTGGATTCTCCATCAGGTTTATCTTCTTAAGATTTGGGGGTGGGTGGGGGGTGGAGGCAGGAAATAGATTTACACCTCAGTAGTTAGAAAACTGTAATTTAGTAGTAATCACATACGTGATTCCTTAGACTCTGCATTCTGTATCATTATAAAATTGTAAATTGGTATATTTGATTGCATAGAGTATAGATTATTTTGTATAGACTATTGCTGCTCTATGTATTTCCTCTTAGAGTGTTCATTAATCAATAAACGTCTTAACAGCTCATATCAGCTAAGGAGCGCTCAAGTCTCCATTCTAACAGAGGGAGTGTCAAGCTGTAGCAGTAACAGAAATGTATCTACATAGCAATTATTTCTGACTTTCTTACAGGATGTATCAGTGAGGTTATGTGATAAAATCTCCCCCACAAAGCAGCACAGAGAGACAACGGCAGGGGTGAAGCTCAAATAATACCCTGCCCCAGCTACCCCCAGAAGCCATCAGCCCATCAGAGGCCTATCTCCACAAGCCCAGAGAAGCACATGGGCACACAATTGCAGCGAGGAACCCAAACTACAGACTCCTAAGGAAGGATCATCCTGTCTGGGCCCCTGCCAAACCTGACCCAGGACAGCCTCAGCCCCCATGTCCAGCTGTGAAACCCACCAAGATCATCATCAACCCATCAGGAGCAGCCCTCTGGATCACCTTTTGGACTAAGTGGGGCTGCCATCCAGGGGTGTGAGACACATTATGGGATGCAGGGGAAGAGCATTTGGGGATTGCACAGGACTCATTACAGGAAGTTTAGGGGAGGAACCAAAGACAGGAAAAGGGATGGATTTAGGTGATTTGATGAGGAATGCGTGTGGGAAGATAGAGGAGTAAGGGGATAAAAAGGGCTGGTTGCATGTGAATAGTGGGCTGCTGAGTATGCTTGTCTGGCCATGCCCTGTGCCTGACCAGCACATTCTGCCCTATTTACTTGTCAAATGCCTTTCTAACTCGTTCCTGTGTGAGGGACTGTCTACTTGATGTTCATGTGTGTATGGGGGTCTGGGTGCAGCAGCTAGAGCCAGACCACCAGCTGGAGGGCCCGTGTGTCCGTGGCGCCAGCACTGCAGCATGTGGAAGTGAGTGTGTGATCGCGAGCAAAGATGAAGCCAGACGAGCCGCTGAGCAGGAGAAGGGGCCTGGGAGCTAGGGGCAGAGGGGCCTCTAACAGCCAGCCCTGGGTGGGAGAGATCCTGTGCATCTCCAAGGGCAAGAGCACAGTGGGATGAGCTATGGGACCAGGGGAGTCTTACTCAACTCTCTGTGTGTCTGTGTGTACAGGCGTCCAAGTGACATGGTCAGTACCAGCAACTGGAGCAGGGCTGCGGCCTCCGGGGCTCGTACACCCTGATGCCAGCAACTGGGACCTAGGGGCAGCTACAGGGCAGGCTGAGTGACTCCAGCTGCTGACAGGATCCACATTTTCCACATGTATATATATGGGTCTCACTAGGGGACCCAGTCCTTCCCTGCAAGAGAGAGGAGCAGGATGAGGCCCCTGGTGCTATCTGTGCTTGTGCGAGTGCTCTGTGTGTCCATCTGATCAGGCTGTGAGTATACGTATACGTGTGGTGTTCACGTGCGCTGTGTGCATGTGTCCACTGGGAACACAGGCTCAGCCTTGCTGCTGGATGGACGTGGGGCCACAGAGCAGCAGCAGCTGCCTCACCTCCCTCAGGCTGCCGGAACCGGCATGAACAATTTTCCTCTAAGAGTGTAGTATTAAAGCAGATATAGACAAGACTGTACCCGCCCTATAAACCCGATGTGCCAGCAATGCACTGTACTCCTACCAAGCTAAATCAAAATCAGTTTGACTTATATTATTATAGGTTAAAAAAATATTAAATAAAAACAATATTAACAAATATGGAGTATTTCTACTAATCACCACTAGAAAAGTGTTTTTGAAGAAACATTGTAAGAGTCCAATTTTCTCCATTAAGAGTAACAAAGAAATAGGTAGCTGCAATGCTTAAGGAATTTCTATGATAAACTTTGTGCCACTGCTCCAAGTTTGTAGTATTTTAATTATTTTTGTACTGAGACAGAAAGGGATGCTCCAAGGACATACAGATTTCTGTCTTATCCCTTCCTGACAGTGGGCAAGTCACATAAAATCTCTCCTTTAGTTTCCCTATCTATAACAAGCAAATAGCATGACACAAAAATTTACCATGGTACTAGACTGCAGTGAAAATTAATCAGTGCTTATTTGTAGTGAATTCTGAAAGTGGAAAGGACAATTTGCATCAGCAAGGAGTCCTAAAATGACACAGCACTGGCAACATGAAATACAGTCAGGAAGAGGAAAAGAAATAATTCTTTTGAAATACAATTTCTATAAGCATAGGGAACAGTTACACCCTATTTCCTTCATTTATTTTATTTTTGTAGCAGGGACAAAAATAAAGCTTAAAACAAGGCCAGTCTACTTAAACACTCAGTTTATAAATACAGAAACGATGTCATCCTGAAACAAATCTCCTGCAGATAATCATCTGGGAGAATTTATGAGAAATGTGTACTTGGTACATAAGCGCATGCAACAACAGTAATTAAATCAAACATATCTCAAGCACATTAATTATATGTGATGTGAATTTTTCACTGCAAGTTAAATCAGGCATACTGCAGCTGACTGAGATTTAAATATCTATAAATAGGGACTGTGAATTTAACTAAAATTTATCACCAAATTCTCTGTGCACCCTGACAGAAATGCAGGAGGTTAGGAATAGGATTATTTCACTTTATTTCAATCAAACTGGATAGCACTTCAAATCAGGTATGCTTATAAGACCGTGAAGAGGTGTCACAAATGGAGTGAGCTGAGTTACTCTTCATGATGCAAGATCATAAGGTCCTTTAAGTATTAAATAGCTGGTGGCAAAGTGAAGTGGTACAGCTTTTTGTTTTAAATTGATGCTAAATTTGTCAGCAAAAGTATAGACTTTCTGAGTTTATATGGTTTAGAACTGCTTGGGCAGTCAGTCCTATTTGCTGTAGCTTCGCTGAAGGGAATGGGCACCAGGAAGAGGTCAGATTCCTTGTAAACACGTCTACATACTACAGGAAGCACTTCTAACGGCAGAGAGCAATTCAGCAGTTTCACAGCCCGGCAGTTCCACTCCCACTGCAGGGCAGATCCAGATTATCCTCAGGCTCACAGGCCAAGACACAGACTGATCCCCTTAATCCACGTATGCTGCCTATCTAATCTTGAAACTACTTTGCAAGGAAAACTGCCAGTGGCTTCAATGAGAGCTCTAGGAGTGGCTGGAGGCTTTGTCACCTGTTATAAAATATTTAAAATCCCAGTTCTTTTTCCTTTAAAAAAATTGCTTGAAAAAATGACATGAAAATGGCAAATCCTGCTTCTGGTAGAATTCAATAATGGCATTTTATTAAGCCCATTCAGCTCAGCGGAGTGGTGTGACAAAGAGAAAACGCTGAAAAACCTTCCAAACGTAAGTTTTGCATTAACAATATCACCTTACAACCCATCGAAAAAGACTAGAGTTTTCAAGACATAGGATTTAAAAACCTATAATCTCACAGCCACTGGCCTCAAAATAATGGCCCAATTCAACTTTGTTGAATTTTGTCAGGGATTAACGTCACCTGCTTTAAGCAATTTATTTTCTAATTCTGTGGACAGTGCGGGAGGCAAGCTTAAGAGACTTTGGTCCTGGAAAAAGGATCAGATCTTTCCTTCCAAATGGTAATCACAGATAACAGTCCCAGCTTCCAGCTAACTATGTAATCCCAAGTGACTGGACTTTGGTGGAACCATAGCGGGCAGCATACCAGTTGGCTTCCTGAAACACAGACTATTTCACAAGGCAAACTTGTGCACTGTCCCCAGTGATGGCATACAACTATTCAAGGTGCAAACAACAGGTTGTCATCCATGTTTGCTTTCTCAGCAGACAGCCGCAGAGCTGAATGTGCATGGAGATACGGAAAACAACTTATATTTTAACTATCTAGGATCAAAAGTTGCAAGCGCACTAGCAGGCTGAATGAGTCCAGTGTATAGACAACCATGCTGTATGGAAAAACTCACAAGGTCAAGGCTATCCACTTCACGTTTCTCAAATGCAGCTGAGTGACAAAATAACCTCAATCTGCAAACCCCACCCCCAATGACATCAGTCATGCAAGTGGACATCACAGCCCATGCTACAAACGAGCAAATCTCCATGTATGCATGGAAGGGTCTGTTCTTGTAGTCCTCCCTTTGATTCAAGAGTCCAACAAGGCATGAACCTTACGATGCAGAGTGTCTAGCTCTACATGAGGCAGATACAAAGACATTGGCAAAAACAAATACTAATTTTTTTTCAGATTATTTTAAGTATGCCCCCACAACATACTTTTCAGATGTGTCCTGGGATGACTGAAAAGGTACTTTAATACCAGGAGTTTAGTCTGAAATACTTTTAATGTGAAGCAGCTTAACTACAGCATTGTGAAAAATGCTGTCAAAGTTTCTTGCTTTCTTCTCCTAGGCTCTAACTTCAGAAATACATTGAGGACTATTCTTCTGAATGCAAGTGTTGTTCTGCCATTCTGTTCTATATTTTATGTACAAGTTCAGCATTGAACAAAAACCCCCAAAGTTCAAGGTTTAAATTTCAGATAAAGGTTACTAGACACAAAGAGGAGTATAGAATTTGCGAAAAAATTAATGAAATGTGAAAGCCTGTAAGGAACTATAAGGCCAGGATAATCAAGGTATAGATACAATTCAGAGGAATGAAATATCTAATTGTATTGATTTCATCATTTAGACTGCTTGGTTTTTGCATATTTTAAAATACTTCTAAAGCCCTCTAGACTAATGCATCTTAAGATTTACTGCTTGAGAACTAGGCATCATTTTTAAATGCTGTAAACATACCTTCATGGGCCAAGAAGGCAGTAAATACACTCCCTCACGTATTAGCCAAAGGGAAATAGGTACATATATTCAATATAGAGGGCTCTCTTGGTCTGTGTAGCCCAGGATTGCTTCTGTTTGTAGTTCCCAGGATTCCAGATCGGAATTCAAGCAGCAAACCAAACAAACTCACAACCAAACCAAAAGACCTCATTCAGACCTCAGCTGAATCAGAGTCAGAAACAACAAACAGGCACAGAGGCAATGCACAAGGATATAATTAGGACAAGCTTTCTAGTTCCTTACAAGAAGAGTCTAGAAGAGCCAAACTTGATCTTAACAAAATAAAACTCTGAGAACTTGGAAGTAAAAAACCCCAGCCTTTTTAAACTGAAGGATAATGTTGGCAGAAGGACAAATAGTCATAAATAAAATCTAGACAGGAAATAACAAGTTGGTTCTGCAGCACCTTTCAAATGGGAGCTCTAGTGGAAGCAACAAAAACCCTTCAACCCTAACTGTTCTTAAAACACCCAAATTTTATGTAAGATATGACCTGAGACATCAGAAACTGGTGAAAACACATGAAATTGTTGTAGCATGGTAATTCTACGTAAGTTTCCTTCTCCTCTTGTTTTGGAAAGATAACTCTGTACTTCTGAATGAGGAAGTTCTTGAAATGCTGTGAGGTTGACAAACTATCACAACACACTCTCTCTGGTTTTATACTTTTTCCCAAGCATTCATGGCTAGAAACAGGACACTTGGATAATGGACTTTACTAGCACAGTCGAACTATTCTTGTGGGCTTTTTTTTAATTAATGCAGTTTTGTGAGATTTTTGCAAAAATGCTGCAGTAATGCAGTGTAGCTGTACATAGCTTACACTTAACTGACCATCGATTAACTGGTCAACATTTTCACAGCATGCAACTAACAAAAGGCATATCACAAACTGGATTTTCAGCACTTGCATCACACAACAGCTATGGCACTGTTGCAGGCAAAACAAGCTTACTCAGGGAATTTTACTTCATTTCACCTATTGCCAATTAACACAAACTTCTGATTACTGATCTGGGTGTTGAGAAAAAAACATAATTAAACACTTAGGGAAACACTCTTCCTCTCCCTTCTCCAGGCTCAACTTCAGACCAACACCTCTTCCTACCCCTTCCCGGTCTCAACTTCTCTTGTTTTCATGTTACACTTAGTCCCTCCCAATTCCTATGGTCAAGCAAGAGGAAATGCACGAGGTTGGTTTCTTTCTGCTGCTCCTTGCTTCCTACTTGTCTTCCTCCACTGCTGCTTGCTTCTAACTCACTTTCTCCACCCCAGCTTGAGTTCCTCCATGGGCTGCAGTCTGTCAGGGGTGTCCCTGCCATGACGTGGGTCCTCCAAGACCTGTGATCTCTTGGGGCAACCTGCCCCAGCCTGGGTTACTTGGGAGCTCCAGTCCCTTGGGAGTGACGTTGGTCCAACGTGGGTCATCAACTTCCAACAGTGCACCTCCAGCCACATATCTCCTCCGTTTCTCCTCCATTCCAGCAGCCACTCTCTTAAGTAAGCCTAAGCACCAATGCCATGTGCTCCACTGACTGGCTGAGGTTTTAGCGCACAGCAGATTGTTTTCATGAGTTTTAGACCTGGCTGGAAGTGGCTGTGACTGGCTGTATTGGGTTTATGTGGCAAGGTTGTGGTAGCAGGGGGGCTGCAGGGCTGGCCTCTGTGAGAAAAGGCCAGGGGCTGGCCTCTGTCGTGTAACAGAGCAATTCATGAAGGACTGTATCACATGGGAGGGACCCTACACTGGACCAGGGGAACAGTGTGAGGAGGAAGTAGCAGCAGAGAGGAGATGTTATGGATTGACCACAAATGCCAGCATTCCCCATCCTCCTGCACTGTACAGGGTAGGGAAAAGGTCGAGGAGTCACAAATAAAGGAGTGAAGCTGAGCCTAGCAAGAAGAAGGTAGGGGAAAAGCGGTTTAGTTTTGTCTTTGTTTCTCACCATCCTACTCCATTTTAAATTGGTAATAAATTAAATTCATTTTCCCCAAGTCAAGTCTGTTTTGCCGTGACAGTAATTTGTAAGTGATTTTCCTATTCTTTACCTCAATCCACAAGCTTTTTCATCTTATTTTCCTCCCCTGTCCTGTTGAGGAGGAGCAATGCAAGAGCAACTGGATGGGCAGTTGGCAGCCAGCCAAGGTCAAACGCACCACACTGGCACAGAGTAGTTCATGGTCTCTGTGGAGCTGCTCTCTGCCTCCTTTTGTCCAATCTTGTATCATTGCCAGGGGCTCTGCCACCCCTGGAGCAGGGCTCAGTCTTTGTCCTTTTAAAATTTCATCAGGACCCTGTTGTTCAGTTCCTCTGAACAGCAGCCCTGCCCTCCAACATATCGACTGGTCCCCTCAGTATGGTGTCATTTGCTAAAATTTCTAAGAATGCCTTTTGTCCTCTCCTCTGGGTCACTGAGAGAGATGTTGAATGCAGCAGGTCCCAGGACACACCTCTCTGATACCCCTCTTGATATTGGCCTCTAGACATCACATGACCCATTAACCATAACCTCTGAGCCCAACCATCCAAACAGTTTTTTTCCCATCTGGTTGCCCTCCCTCCCAGACTGTAATGGCCCAGTTGGATACAAGAATACTGTAGGAGACAGGGTCAAAACCTTGCTAGAGTCAAGGTAAGTAACATCCACTGCTCTCTCATCGTCTGCAAACCTGGTCATTTTATCACAGAAAACAATCAGTTGGGTCAGGCATGAGCTACCCTTTGTCAATCCATGCTGACTGCTCCTGACGACTGCCTCCTCCCTCACGTGCCCAGAAATGTGTTCCAACAGGACTCGCTCCAACGTTTTCCAGGGACAGAAGTGAGTATAGTCAGACTGTAGTTTCCATGACTGATGTTTTCTTCTGAAGATGGGTGCAACATTTGCCTTCCTCAACTTGAGAGGGACTTTCCCAATCCACGTGACCTTTCAAAGACAACAGAACAGCTGGGCAAATCCTTCCAGATTAAAAGTTGTTTTCTGGAATACAGATAGTATAAATGACTTCTGTGTAGTCACTAGCCACCCAAAACTAAAAAAAGATGGAAAACATTGTATTTGAACCAGAATAATTCCTGATTGCTCATTTTTAGCACTCATTTACTTTATTTTGGTTTGACATATTGTTTTGCTTTTGTATGGTAAAAGAAACTTAATTTCCATTTGAAACACTTTCATAAATTTAACCATACCATTCCCTCTTATAGCTCTATAAACTTTATACCATGCCACACAGCAAGATGTGCCAAAGTACAATCTGGATTGAAATTCAACATGCAGAAATGCTGAGATAAACTAATTACATTACCCATTCATTTATACTGAGGCCCTCTGTAATACTACAGAGAGAGGCATAGCACAAGAATCTGAGCAGAATGGATTTGTGGATTATATGTGCAAAACAGTACCCAACATATTGCAGTTCACTCCCCCTTCCTGCATAAGCAATTTCCATTTGTGTTCTCTCAGGCATACTGTTCTATTTGTGACATGAACTGAATTATATTGCTATTCTCAATTACTTTGAGATATGACAGTATTTTGCACCAAACCCATCTCCTTCAAATTTCTTCATTTCCTCTAGGAATTATCTTGGACATTTTCCCAAATGTAGAATCACTCAGGAAGCAAACAGAGAGAGCAGAGCTGGGTTTAGAGAAAACACCCAGGAAAATTGAGCAACAGCAACATCATTCTGCAGAACTGATTACTCTAGGCTTCAGTTGTGGCTTTGACATTATTAATTTGCAAACATCTACTCTCCTTTCAAATTGCAACACAGAACTTGCATTCAAAGGAAACAGGGAGGAAACAAGCCATAACCACAGCTCACAAAGTAAATGTGTCCTAACCCAATCCATGCTCCACCATAAATTAAAGCTTCTTGTCAGACTACCAACCACACAATATCCATGTCAGGTGAAAATACTTCACATGTACAGATGAGTGTAGAGGCTTCAGATTTTGATAGAGAGAGGCTCAGCTGATCTGGGCCTTCTGGGGTTTCACATCTATTTAAAAAGCAAGAAAGCCTGACTCCTTTCACTCCACTTACAGATTACCCATATAAAGAGGATGCTCAGATGTGTTACAACTTCTAACTAACATGGGAGACAGCTAGCATTCAATATAGAATACAAATTAACAGGTTTAAAACACTAGTAAACAAGCAGCCATTACATTGGGTTTACAGCCCTCACTTAAAATCATCAACTGTAAACAGACCCCCTTTTCAGATGCCTCCTGAGTATATGTCATAGGATTTCAGCTCAGCATCTAAATTATAAATTGGAAATCACTGGTTACAGTTTTGACAAAGCCATTGGTATTCTTTCAAACACATACATCGTTCTCATTTTGCCTGCTACAGCTTACATATGAAATCTAAGCAGTACAAAGGAAAAAATAACAGACGGAGTCAAGAGCTATAAAGGTAGTCATAAAATGATATATGACTATTGTGATGTTCCTCCCATGAACACTTGGGATTACTGCTTCATAAATTAAAAATGAATGGCTTTATTTTTTACATCTCTACTCTTCTTCCAAATTTGGCTGGAACTAACCAGCAAGGGTACTGCTGTGAGAAGAAAGGAAAATGGAGGCTTGTGCAAATTTCTCTACTTCTTTATAATACCAAGTTGGGGGGGGGGGGGGGGGGGGGGAAGGGGGGTCGTTCCACTCACTACTGTGTCTGAGTTTTTCTCG